>NC_134676.1:39895984-40198900 GCF_030463565.1 Pelecanus crispus
TACTATGGTACTGGTAGCTGGAAAAAAAACTTAAAAAGCAGTATAGCAAATTGGGTATCCTTATAAATGCATTTCACATCAAAATGGTAAAACAGAATATGGAAGATTTCTAGCTGTCACTCAACCTCATGATATATTTTAATTCAGTTCTGAAAGCACCCCCTGATATATTGCCAAGTGGTCATTGAATTCAATAGTCTAGAGAGATTACTAGAGGACTGCTATTTTTAGAGATCCGCCTGGTATTGTGGCAATTGCCCCTGATCACATTACTGCTATATCCTAGCTATGTAACACGCATTGATATTGCAAGAGGAACCTGCACTACACCACTCTAGTTGCAATGTCAGGCCAATTGCTGGAAGCATATATCCTAATTCATTTCCAAACATCATTACTTTATAATTAATCCATGAAAACTCATGTCATGTTTAAATTTCATATTTTAACTTTTTGTATAACATGTAATGGAAGAGGGACTGACAAATCCAGGGACAGTGAAAGAGGCTCCCCAATATCTTAAGCAAAGCCACAAGATGAAGATTTGTTTTTTAAAAATAATAATAATCCAAAACACCACACACAGAAACCAACAAAATACCTACTTTCTGAAGGGGGCGGGGCGGCGAGGAAGTGCCTTTCTCCTGCAAGTGTCAACAGCTACATCTAGTGTTTTTAGGCAGTACAGACAATTTCTCTTCCAGCTAAGCCGTATCGTAGGAAAGCATTTTGCATTCTGCATTAAGGGGAAAGGTAAAAATATTCTCCAGTGCAAAGCTATGTAATTGACAGCACCGATGCTTCACTGAAGTGACTTCATTTTTTTTTTTTTCAGTTTACCTTGTGCAAATTAATCTGTGGAGACTGGGGTTTCTTTGTCATTGCCAATTTTGAGTTGTGTATTTGTAAGGGTTTCATATACTACTGTTGTGTATTTTCCCTATTAATAGGCTAAATACACATACAAACAAAATGAACTTGAAATTATAAATTCCAAATTCTAAGACTTACATTTTGTGGAGTGGGATTAAGCAAGTTCAAGTAATTTTCCACATGTTCATATCTGCATTTGATAAAAACACCTAACTATAGCATTGTTTACAGACCTGGTTGATGTACCATGGATTAACAGAATCTTCAATTTTCCATAAGACCAAATGTCATTCTTTTTAGACATTCAGAAGCATTCACTTCAATCAAATAGAGGCAAACTTGATACATTTCCAACAATGCCACATACTGATGATTTCAGATAATGCAACAAATATTCCACACACAACCCCGACAGTCTTTTCTGAAGAACAGAATAGTGTTTGCAGGAATAATAAACAATGTATGGTATTTATTCATATCCACTTATTATTTGGAATAAACAAGTCTGGAAATAAAATTATCAATTCATAAATCAAAAGTATTTATTTGTCAATAACTTCATACTAACTGAAATGTGAAACACCTAGAAAAATTAATTAAAAAACACCTAATCATCCTCATAATTAAACACATATGACTCCACAAACAGTGGAGTGTTTTGCTGTAAAATTGCAAAAATAGCAGAAGAACCTTCACAATTCAATTGGACTACTTTAAGTCTGACATAGCCTTCCAAGAAGCTTATAAGAAATTTTTCAGTAGCTTACCAGCCAAGTTCTAGCATAGGTTAGAGTATGGTAAGAGGTGGTGGACGAAAAAGAAAATGTTGAATTTCAAAATAGATAAAAATGAGCAGTAAGAAGTCTAAACTTTCTGTTCATTCATCAATTTACATTCATCAGCTATTTGGAAAACTGAAATGGCAATTTTTGATAATGACCCACAATCGTTTCATGTGGATAGGAAGGAAGACTAAGCGGAGTTTGAAATAGGCATAGTGAATTTAATTGCACATGCAGGTTATTATTGCTAGAGTCATATAAATGCATATTAGACAATACTAATTAACTGCAACTGTTCAGGAAACCTAGATTAGTATCACAGTGTACAATTTAATGAAAGCCTCTGCATAGAATGATCAAAGAACATGCAAGATCTAATTTCTGCCCTTCTTTATTCAGACAAATCCAGAAACATTCTGATCCACTGATGTGTAAAGAATAGCATAGAAAGCAATACTAAATATGGTGATGGTCACCTTCTCTAGCTATGATAAATTGCCACCACTGTAGTATCTGAATTCCTTGCAAGCAGTTTGTTTAGCTTTCCTATACTTGGTCCAGCTGAATGAAGGAGGTGTTTCAATAGACTGCAAAACAAGACATTGAAAAATTAAAGGCCAGATTTTCAAAGATCTTTTGTTGTACCTTATTCCAATGATTTTAACAAAAATAAGCATATAATAAATGCAAAAAGCAATTGAAAACATTCTGCACATGTCACCTCTGGAATGGAGATGGAAAACCAGCTTAATTTCCCAAACTAAATTGATGTATTTTTATCTTTTTGCTAGGCAAACACACAGGGCTGCTTAGCTGTATGACCTTGCCCATACCACCTTCTGTTACGGTATCTATTAGAAGTTCACCCTTATTTGCCTAAATCTGTTGAAAAATGATCTCATAAACACTTCTGCTCAGATTCTCCTGTGTATCACACCAGAGACAGAAAGACAGGCTGCAGGGTGGGTTAGTCTCTCGCTCAAGTGCAGGGTTTTGTGTAAGCACCCACACACATTTGATATGTTTGGGGGGGGTGGTTTTGTGGGTTTTCTTTTTCATATTCTACGACTGTCTGTCACAGTATTCTAAGAAACTCTCTTTGCATGTCCCCTTAAGGATACATCACCTAGTCCTAGTTCATTTTTGCCCTGCTCTTCCTTTTGAAATCAGAGCTAAAAAAAAAGATATGGGACGAAAAAAAAAAGAAAAAAGCCTCATTTTCCATAATAAACTGAACTTTTTTAGTTCTCATCATTCCAACAGCCTGGAAAACAGTGCTCGGATAAGATCTTCCTTGTTTGCAACTGAATTTCTGCTGCAATGCATTTCCTTGTCCTTGTTCTCAACGAACTCACGAGGTGGCACCAGAGCTCAGATTTTTGGAAACGCCACTCAGAAACTCCCGAAGGCTTTTTCCAGCCTCCTGCAAATTTATCATTTGTTTTGTCAGGGCAAAGCCAAAAGGACCGTTAGAGCATTCACAAAGAGAAATGGGAGAACCTGTCCAACTGATGCAGGAGATGGTTGATCAGAAAGTAATAATAATCTAAATGTGACAAATTTAGCATTTCCAGTGCATTTTATCACACAGTAATGAAAGAATTAGTGCTATTTGAAGGAATGGTTTTAAAATACTTTCTGATTAAAAAAACACCATCCTTTAAAAAAGCTTTTCCTGTCTTGCATCACTGAAGATGAAGGGTGATTCTTTCATTTACAGGGTTCCTTTGAAGCTGTGTCCTCACAGTACTTTCCTGCTTATAGGCTACAAGTGTGCAATGATGAAAAAAGTTCACATTTAAACCCTCTTGTTACTTTTTTTGTGACCCCTTTGATCCCCTCCCATGAACTTATATCAAAATAAGGAAGCCTTCCCATTAATTTCACTATGGCCTTTTCTGTAACATATTTACTGACATTTCCTTTCCTCTTGATTTCATCCCTCACCTCCCCTTCATAAGCTTTAAATGGCTGGATGGCCTTTCCCCATCAAGTGGCTGGGCTATCTTTCCTCAGAAGTCTTAGCTGAATGCAAAAAGCCCCATCCTACTGTAATTTTAATATGCATCTTTCCAAAAAAAGCACATCTGACTGTCTTCAAAACATGGCAGTCTACTTTCCTTCTATCCCCTGTTCACACTTGATTAAAGGCTTCTTTACTTTTGTAGGCTGTTATGAAAGATTTTCCCCACCTCAGAAGAGGGATTATAAAATTCATACATTGTGAAAATTCCAGCACACTGACTATGCCTGAGCAAGCCTTCCTCCAGACATCCTGAGTGAATACTGAGCGGTTCTTTACAGTCTAACTTTGGTGCAGTGAACCTTTTGTTTGATTTTGAACTAAGTTTAGAAAGACTTGAAAATACCTTTTTATTTTCCCCCTCTTATTTTTCCTTGTATTGCTACTTAATCTCTAATGTTGATTAGGAAAACAGCTGCAGAAAATGCACAAACATCCCCCCTTGTTAGAAATCTGTGGATTCATCCCATGCTTGAAGCTCGGCACAGAGAGAAGCATTCTATTGAATGGAGTCCTTAGGGCCTTACATTTCAAACTCATTTGCAGTTATTTTATGTGACATTTTGTCCTTTGATAGGCAGAAATATAAGAGCAAATAAGATCCAAATGACCTTTGTTTACTTGTCTTCTGTGGTAACCCAGCTTCTCTTAACAATATTCTGACTAGAGTGACTTATACTTAGAGCTCTGTTGATGCCTTTATTAATTTGCATAGAAAATACTTATATGTGCTGGTCCATTTAGTTCTCCCTCTCCCCTTGATTGTGCAGCATAGCTCTTTAGGGCAAGGACTGCCCTTTCTTATGCCAGGAAACCACTCTGTCACTTAAGTTTTGCTATAACTGAAAACTGGTTTTCTGTTTTGTTTTTTTTTGTTTGTTTAGAAATATCCTCCCCTTCCACTCAGACCATCAGGGAGCCTTCTGGCAGTGAAATGGATGGTGCAATCACTCTGCTCCACAAGTATTATCCTAAGCCCTATTTTTTGCAGTACTTGAAAATGCTTCTGGACTATAATAGTTGGCTGCAAAGTTCCCATGGAAATAAGGAGTCGTATACACACATCGTAACACTGAAGACACTTGCGAAATGGCCATATGAGCAGAACCTTTTAAAAAAAAAAACTCCTGTTTTTTTAAATGTCTGTGGAAGTAGTACCCTCACTGTACTGAAAAATACATCTCTGAGAGATAAGTGAATGCCTAGGGGGATGTAGCTGGGTTGCAGCGGTAGTAAACCTATGACTCTTCATTGATACATCACTACACAGACCTCCACCAAAACAAGCAGCATCTGCATTTGCAGAAATAGACACAAACAGAGTACAATCAAAATGCAGCTTCACTTGCCTCTAGCAAGGATACTCAAAATTATAGTGAAGTATCTTAAAATTACAAGAGCTGTTTAGAATGCAGCAATGTACAGTAATAATTTCTTTCTGTTGCAGAGTCCTGCAAACCTTGTAATCAAGTAACAACCATTTTTCTAATAATACATTTAACTTCATACCATTTCCTTAATTGCTCTAAATGAAAATTCTAGGTGCTCACTTGTTCACATTTGGAAGTTGAATAGTTAGGCTGGGCTCTTGCAAAGAACATGGTGCTGCTGAGCCCCTCTTGAACTCAGCCAAAAAGAGAGAGACCACTTAAATTTAAATTTTTGATCATTCCTTCAGCTTTAATTGGAAGTAATTTTTAAAAACCTGCTATAGCTTTTTTTGATGGATTTTCTGCATCGGTTGGCTTCTCTGGTGAGCACACCTCCTGAAAAACAACTCTCTCCTGTGCTGATGAAATCAGATTCTTCCCCTTTGCATAGGTACAGCACCTCTCAATTTCACAATGACTGAAATGTTGAAGCAAGAGTCTCATGATTAGGCCTAATAATCTACTGGCTACAAATAATTAGTAATGACCCATCCACTGAGTACAGGTTTGATCTGTTTTTTTTATTTCTCCAAGGGTCTGACCAGTAACACAGGTGGTGTCTCAAAATCCATTCACTGAAGTTTCTTCACTTTTAATAGGTTGTTACCCACACCAAAGAGGTTAGCAAAGCATATATGCTCTATATGCGTATGTATTTTTACATATATATTTATATGCATATAATCAAAACATACCTTATTATCAACACAAGTTCAAAAGCAAACCACAGATGCAACTACTCATTCCCTTCTATGCATTTGCTTTAGTAAGAAAGCAAATTTCTTTTTCATCTTCATTTCATATTCAGTAAAGTTAGACGTTCCTTCCAATCAACTTTTACTGTCACAATCACCCTTTCCAACTCATCACTATACGGACTAAAAGGTTGGGGAATTGCCTTCTCCTGACATCTGCCTCTTAAGAAAACGCATCTTTTGCCACACTGAAAACATACAAGGTGTTTGGTTTTGTTTTCTCTTAAGCTTGTCATGTGATCAAACAGATCCCTCAGCACATGATCTCTGTGCATATGTCTGCTTGTTTGTTTGTTTTTCTGTTTCAATCGACAAGTATCATGTACATACCCAATAAACTTCTTTGGTCAGAATCTCTCTCTTCCACTTATCCTATGAGGACAATAAGGATTACCAACAAAGTAAACTATGGTAGGGTGGGAACCATGGATCCTGAAGAATAATTGGGGTAGATTGAAACCTGGCCCTGCAGGAGGCGCATGGGAATTATCAGTCCAGCTCTAGCAATGCCAATGCTTCTTCTAGAAAAAGACTTCTCCTTTTCCAGACACCTAGTTCTGTTATCCTAGACCATCCCAATATGAAGTGAAGAGGGCCTGCAATGTTTAACACAAATTAGCCAAGACGATCTTTGATTTCCCAATAGTTTAGCATGCTGTTGTTCAAAATGGTAATTGAACGCCACTCTGCTGTGTTTGCATGTAACAAAGAACCAACAAATAGTGCTTAATTCCACCAGTACACCTAAGGGCTATAGTAACTCATTTGTACAGCATCTGGCACAATCAGAACACTAATGCCAAGCATGAACTCTATCCAAAATAGAGGTAGCGATAGCAGTTTTTTTCACTTTGGAAATAATATAAATAATTTACACAACTCTTCAGGAAAAGATAAAAGTTCTACATGGGTTATGAAGAGCTTTTGCAATTCCTCACACACACACCCCCCTTTTTTTCTTCCCTATGTACAAAACATCACAGGCTTATTTACTCTTGAATTTAAATTAAAAAGAACAAGACAGAGATATTGTTAGCTTTTTTATATTGTTAGATTTTTTTAATATGTTATCTTTAGTTATTTTTCTTACATCTGGCTTACATAAACCCTAGCAGAAGTGAAATGGAAAGGTATAGATGCAGCCATACTCTGGTGATATTGCTAAATTCTTTTTTGATTATTTAAGCTATTTAATGATTTTCCTCTCATGCACTGTACACAGACAACTTGAAATTAAATGCAGAAAAGCAACACAGGACATACAAAGCTCCACACGGTTCATTTTATTTTTAAAAGTTTATTTGCTCTGCACAGATGAAAACTTTACCTTTTGCATGATTAATCAAGCGAATAGAAACTTGGGGGCATTCTTTGACTTTGGATAAATAATGGCAACAAGAGGTATTAACGCCATTCAGAATAAAGATACTGAAAAAATACATTCCAGGTTACAGGTTTTCGACATAACACATAGGGCTAAGCACCATTCTGGAGAAACCTCACTGTGTAAAGCCTGTATTTTATATAGACAGCTGAGGCAAATATAAAGACCTTCAGCAACACGGCTTCAGGGCATTGCAGGAACATGAAATTTAGTTATCACTTCCACATAAAGCCACCAGGATGTTTTCATAATCCCCTTTGAGTTCATCCTGTCAATTTAAGTATAAAAAACGACAGTTATTAGGATGATGGTCTCAAGTGAAATAAATTTCAGTAAGCATTCAATATACATGTACCAAACATCAATCCTTCACCTAAATAAATTAATCACTTGATAACATGTATGTGTTAGCTATACACTAAGCTTGAACTGAGTACCCTCACTGAAGTTATTCGTATGACCTAGAAATAAACACATGTGTTTCCAGAGTGGAGCAGAGGTAGACAAGGCCAATAAAACCCCTCGGAAGCCTCATGGCATATAAAGAAGAGAAGCATGGAATATTTCTATCCGCCCAGGAGCTTAAGCTTTTCTTCTCTAGATAAAGTGCCTTCCTTGACCAATGGTGTCCAATGTTCATTAATATTAAAACACTATACACACTCTATCTAGGATATCTCAAATACAGGCTAATAGTACAGTGATATTCAATTCACCACAGGATCATTTATTCAGCTTGGAAAAAATGGATAATATGCATTAAGTATGCACTGTAATTACTACATGCCATGTCTTCTCAAATTTGAATCTACTTTGCAGACACATATGAATTGTTTAGCGTAGCCAAGCTATGCCTTAAGCCATTTGGATGCAATCATCACTTTGGAACACTACGAGGTGATGTAATTACATACTAAATTACAGATCACACACACTCATAATGGAAGAATAAAAGTGAACTTTGGCACCTAATTGAAAAAGTAGCAGACACCAATAAAAATCAAAAAGGCATTCTGATATGTGTAGGGAGTATGTTTCTACTCCAATCAAGACTTTTTTTTTTTAGTGTTGTCTACTAGCCTCCACAAAGCTGCTTTGCAAGTTTAGCTTTCTCCAAGTCCCTCACTGGTTTAAATGTTCTGGAAAATACATTGGGTGGTCTGTCCCCTGTAAGAAGATATTTTTACTTAAGTCACCTGGAAAGCAGGCCAATTAAATTTCAAGTTAACAAGGTATTTGCAGGAGTACCTCAAATGTTAAAAAAAAATAGCCAGTTGCATCAAATATGTCCCATAGAGCTGTCAGTGCAATCATCTCCACTCTCCTGCCAATGTACCTTACATCTGCCCAAGCACAGGAATTTATGAATACTGTAGTCTCTACTCAACTCTTGCCTTTTACTGTTAAGATGATACCCTGAGACATGTACCACTACTAAGAAACTGCTATAGCTTTTGTGGCACAAACATTGCCCCAGAAAATTAATTAGTTCTACCAGCATGTGGATCATTGGAAACATGAGTTACTCAGGGTGAACTAGTGACTGAGGAGCAAAAGAGTTAACAAACCCTTACTGAACTTCCAAAATCATTTGGTTGTTTTGCATTTCATATGTTACATAACAGAAAACCTACCATAATGGCTTGGCGGAGAGAGATGCCGTACAGCCTCTTGTAATAGCCTTTGATCTCATTCATATCCACTTCATGGCGTGAAACCATGATTCTGATGAGCTCTTTGTGCCGTGTCCCGAAGCCCTGTTAAAAGAAAGAAAAGAGAGAAGAGAGATGAGAGAGGGAAGAGAGAAGAGAGATGAGAGAGGGCAAGAAGAGAGATGAGAGGGGGAAGGGGGGGGTGGGGGGGGAGAGAGGGAAGAGGGAAGAGAGAGAGAGAGGGAAGGGGGGGGAGAGAGGGAAGGGGGGAGAGAGAGGGAAGAGGGAAGAGGGAAGAAAAAGCTACTTATGACATTGAAACATCTTAAATCAAGGTTCTGTGTGTGAATCCACCAGACTTCTTTGTGGGTGTACAGAGCCCACACCCTATTCCTTTAACATGCCTCATGAGGGGGTTCTCTCATATCCCTCTCCTGTTCCCTATGAGCACAATTCACTTCTAACAAGTTACCTCTACCCCTGCATTTCCTTTTTATGTATTTCTTTTAGCTGTTTCCTAAAAAGAGGCATGACACTGTGAAGGACACTGCTCGCTAGACACCAGAGACAACCTAGATTTCACTGCCTTTTTTTCTCTTTTTTTTAAGAGTGCAATGAACTGTATTTTCATAATGATTCACTGAATTTTTCACATACTGCTCCTAACCAAGTCACAGGAGTTATGAAAATACCTGCATACTAGACTGTTTCAGGACCTCCAGCTGCCTCACTCAACTCAGGTTCCAAATTTGCCAGAAGGACCATGGATGTCTTGTCAAAGATTACATTTCTACAAGGTTCTTGTCCAGATCTGTAATTGCTTTCCTGTTTACTTTTCACTAATATTTTTGTGGCTTCATAAATAAGAAAAGTTCCAGTTAGCTTTCTGTCACTGTCTAGAGTAAAAGATACATGTGTGGATGGACAGATGCCTTCCTGAACACACTATAGCAAACAGTCACCTCCTCCTACGGAAAGACACTCAGAGGTTTCAAACGAAAGAACAGAAGAAGGAGAAATACACTTCTGCTCTCCTTTTTTATCACACAAAGGGCTTAGAGAGCTCTAGCTAGCTTGTTATTTTTCAGCTTACAAAGCACCCCATGTTTACAAAGAGAAGTTCTTTCTTTAGGCTACCTTCATCGCCAAGTGGAGTTTTTCAGCAAAGAAAGCTGGCTTGCTTGTGGCACACTTCACTGTAATGAAACAATGAGATAAGGTCACATCTGTTATACATGTAACAAGTAACAAAAGGCAAAAGTTTGGAAAGAAAACACTTCAAAAGCAGTCTCAGTGTTCCTACCAGCATTTCCTATTTATCTCCTTCTTTGTTACCTTTCTTCAAAATATGTGAGAAGTAGCAGTTCCTTTCCTCTCTCTATTCAGAAAGCAATTCAGTCAGGAGAGAATAGTTAAAAGACTCTGCTCCCTACTTTGCTGCCACAAAATTAAGAAAGATGTTGCAGTTCCCATGAAGAAAAATGCGAAAGCATTTGTGTCTTCTACAGCAGAGCTGGAGGTTATGATCTGATGCTTTATAAACCAAGTTATACTACGTACTTGCCCTCCACTTCTGATATTAAGAGGGATCTGATGCCATTCATTCTTTTATCCAAAGCACGTTTGACTGTGATACGAAAGCGGAGAACAAGATGGCTATCTGGCTTCTGATTCCATCCCTGGTCCACTGATAAGAATGATTTAAGTGAGTCACTGCCTCACCTTATTGTTCATGAGGAACAGTCATGTTAAGGGTCTTATATACACCTTTATCACAAACCTTGTCAGAATATTTTATTGAACAAAACCTCAGAAGGAAATTTCTTGTATTTTTAATAATCATATATTATAAATGTCTTTGAAAAAAAAATTTAGATAAGAGTGGGTTTGGGGTTTTTTTTGGAGACAGGTTCAAAATTATTGGACTTTTGATACGTAATTGTGCCTGTTCTGACAGTTCTTTTTGGCATATTGACCTCCTGTAAAGATCTTATGTTCATGACCCATCTGTTCTCCTTAAAAGACCTTTCTGTATATCAGGAGAGGTACTTCTACTCATTCGTCAACTTTAACTAACTTTAAATAACTCAATAAAATCACTAGGTTTGGACTAGATTTTCCAAAGCATTATTTAGCAAGTTTTCAATGAAGGAGGGTAAGCCCAGAATGTCTTCCTATCAGAGCAAGTACAACAGAAGTAAAAAGTAGGTTTTCATACAGTCAGTATATATATTAGGTTACAATCTGCAGAACCACTTACCAAGGGCAGTCAGACACTTCTCAATATCACCTTTCAGCTCCAAATCCAGTACCTTGTTCATGTCATGCTTGCTGTATTTGGTGTACTTCTGAAAGACTAAATAAGGGAAGAAAACTCAGTGAATAGTGATGAAAATACAGGATTCTCCCTGCATTGCCTCTGCCTCATTCTGCGCTCACTGCTGCAGCAGTGCACACAGATGACGGGTTGTACGCCATCTTTCTCATTTTCTTCAGTCAGCACAGCATAAAGAGCAGTGTTACTGCATGGACTGGTGGAGTCAGCATAAGGAATGGGACTTTGTTAGGATGGTAGGGTTTGCATTCGCATTGGTAGGGACAGAGATGATCCAATGACTTTACTGGAGCCTGTGAGATTAGGTGATATCCCTCTATTCCTCTACCCAGGGCAAACTGGCTGAGGAGCAAGACCATGTTGGGGAGTGTTCAGAACCCCTGCTACACTGCTCCCTTGGCCTTGTGATCATTAGCCATGTCAGACTTCATGGTAATACTTTTGTTAACAACCTAAATGGTATTGCTCGTCACTAATATGAAAAGAACAGCCAAGCTGCCAACTGCATCCGTAGTCAGCAAGCATATGTCCATGTAGCAGAGTCACGCCTTGGTGATCTACATCTTTGAGTTCATGAGCAGGCCATGTTCACAATACAATTCCTGTGAAGCACAAAGTTTCATCCAACCTACCCCTTCGGAGATGTGGGTAGCTTCTTGCAGTAAGAACAGTAACAAACACATTAATATCTGTTCCTTTCCTTTTCTCTCCTGCTTCATACAAGGCCTGTCATAAAGAAAAGGAAGTAGTAAAGTTAACATCAGTATAGTAAAACCCAAACAGAAATACTGTGCTTCTGAGGCTCCCGCCAAAGGTAGGCCATTGCTTGTCAGTAATGAACTCTAGCCCTTGACACAATCCATAACAAAACTACACAACCTCAAACTAACTCTAGCTATATCAAGTGATACTTCATACTTCACTTCCGTCATAATAGTACCTAGAGAACACCACGCAGCTACAAAACATATTTTCAGACATTTTACAATCACCATCTAGCTCTCCTGGGTATATTACATTCTTGAATGAAGGTATTTTTCATATATCATGATATGCTCACAGTCTGCATGGGAGTTTAGGACTGGTAAGCTTTCTTCAGACAAACAAAATTATCTCTGATGTTAACTGGACAAATGTGAAGGAGCAGCCTACACACCAAGTACCCCTCATCTTTCCAGGAGTGACTTTAAATGGAAAGTAAGAACCAAATCAGTCTCCTTCATTTTCCTCACCTCCTCAAACCTGTATAGAAGTAATAATTAAAGACCTCCACACAGCAGCAAAGAAGATTTAACAACATTCTCTCTGCACCAAGAGAAATAGTATTGAACTTTTGAGCTTAGACAGAGTATTAATTTACTGACCTTTCATATCTAGGGTTGATGACAAAATTAAACTCCTTATGTAGCAGGAATAAAAGCAGTATTGCTCAATGGCATTTTCTTGGTTGTTTTTTTAAAAAATCAATTTAAAGTCAATCTACATTTAAATTGTAACAGGGATGTAAGATTTTATAGGTGAAAACTCAGGAAAGACTGCTAAGGTTTACCAAGATTTTAACAAAAATAGTCACACTAATGGTGGAAGAAATAAGGGAAAGATCTGTTGCTTATTTTAGAATTATTTAGAATATGACTGTGAGGGTTACCCATTAATCTTGAAAGGTTCATCCCTGTAAAGCAATAGCTATTGCTAACACACTGCAGAGTTCACACTGGTCAAGGTATGGTAGCTGGTTCTGCACATACCTGAGCACACCCTTGTCCCTCAATTCAAGAACTGTGTTATAAACAGAAGAAACATTGTGCCCAATTTCTCCAATTGTTGACCTCTACTTCAAATGGTCTGCATGCTTCACACGAACTAGAAGAGGTCTTGAAGAAATTTCTGAATTTCTGAAGCTAGATATTAGGGTGAAGATTCAATTTCCTTCAGATATCGAAGCTTACATGAACTTTGTAAAATAGTAACCCCTCAGAAAAGATTGATACATAACATATAAATCTCTGTTAGGTCTGCAATGCACAAGATTCAGGTAGAACATTTGCAGCCAGAGTTTGTAATCTTTAGTAAGTCAGATGAAGAAGCTCTGCAGAGTGCCAAGTATGATCTTACCCTGGCATCATTGTCAGCAAGCTCATCATTCACATGAACATCTTCAGATCGGTCAGCCTACATAAATAAATAAATAAAATTTCACAATCATTCAGTTCACCAAAACTCAGCATTTGAGTTCTGCCCTACCATTCTTATTAATACTTAATACATAATTGCAGATAGATACAGTTATGTCAATCATTCTGTGAAGAAAGGTGCTGTATTTGTTGATTAGAGCTCACATTTCTAAGGCCATCAGCAGCTTATTTCTGAAGTCCTACATTAAAATCCACAGAAAGTATGGCTTCTTAACATGAAGTTACAGCCTTGGAAGCTGTGATTTTGTCCTGATGACCATTCAATAGACTCTTTTCAAGTTTGTTTGAAACCAAAACCTGAAAATCTAAGAGGCACATGGATGTATCAAAGAATAATCCTATGTGCATGTACAAGTTTCATATATATGTACTCAACAATCACGGAATCAAATATTTATGCATTTTAAAAGGGTCTTTTTATTGGGCAGCTCCAGCTTCATCTGCTTTTGAACATAAATTCACAAAACACTTTGTCCACTCAGCTCCCTGCCCCTGTCCTATTATCTAACTACTAGAAACATATCTTAACAGCACACCAAGAGGTTTATTTCTCTCATTGTAAGCATATCTTCTTTTTCTATTTCTAGTCAATTGACACATTATTTCTGTTGTTTTTTCAAGTCCCTACAGACAGTTACCACAAAAAGTCTTAAAAGCATAACTGATAAACAATAACAGACATCACTGTTTTTTAAAATGCATTTGAGATAAAATCTCATTATAGCTTGTTTAAGAACAATTTCATATGGTCTAAGGTATGTAAATTAAAAAAAAAATGCAAGGAAGTAAATATTACTTAAATCCTTATTTATTTTATGTCTTTCTCTAAAACAGTCTTGACAACATTAATTTTTTATTACAGGTGATGTCACTCAAAGTGCTTAAGCACAGCATACCTTGGCTAGAGCAACCAAAGCCTTCTGAAAGTCTCCAGATGTGTCAGAGATAATGTCTTGTGTCAGATCTCTCTTCAGCACTGAAATAAAAAGGATTTTAGTTTGTTTTAAAGATATCAACTAGGCTGACTAGATGATCTTTAAAGGTCCGCTCCAACCCAAACCATTCTACGATTCGATGATTTTTTTCAGCCTTTTCTTAATTTCTCACTGTCCTGGATTCAGCTGGGATAGACTTCCATCCGTGGGACTGCTTTTGCTCAAGGACCTGGGTGCACTTCGTGGGTAATGCAAAAGAATGGGGAAGTCCAATGTGTACCTCAAGGGGATTTGATTTTGGGTGAAAATAGCCAATTAACTGAACTGCATGATGTTAATTGCTATGTAACACTGTATGCCATCACTACTATGTTTGCTATATGCCAGATCTGTGGTATTACAGTAAGAATCACACAGATTAATGAAGAATGAACTGATGAAACCGAGGAAGTGCAGCAGTGTTGGAACTAGAACTGGCTTCAGCATGCGGCAATCCAACACTGCACACCATCTCTCCTACCCTGAAAGACTGTTATGACAGATGGAACCCAAAGTCATGGATTAAATTAACTCAATGCACATTTTAGAGGGATGGCCCGTACACTAAGGGAATGATATCTGTGTGCATATATCAAAAGACAGGAAAAGTGGTGGTGATTAACTGGAATGTATTGGAAAGGGTAGAACCTGGGCATGACGTAGATGGCATAGAATAAGGGGTGGATACTGTCCTGGTTTTGGCTGGGATAGAGTTAATTTTCTTCCTAGTAGATGGCATAGTGCTATGTTTTGGATTTAGGATGAGAATAATGCTGATAACACACCGATGCTTTAGTTGTTGCTAAGTAGTCTTATTGCTAGTCAAGGACTTTTCAGTTTCCCATGCTCTGTCAGGTGCACAAGAAACTGGGAGGGGGCACAGCCAGAAGAGTTGATCCAAACTGGCCAAAGGGCTATTCCATACCGTATGACGTCATGCTCAGTATATAAACTGGGGGGAGTTGGCCAGGAGGCTGCAATCACTGCTCAGGAACTGTCTGTGTATCGGTCAGCGGGTGGTGAGCAATTGCACTGCGAATCATTTATTTTTTATATTATTATTATTTTCCCTTCCTTTTCTGTCCTATTAAACTGTCTTTATCTCAACCCACGAATTTTACTTTTTTTTTCCCTGATTGTCCCCCAATCCACTGGGGAAGGAGAGAGTGAGCGAATGGCTGTGTGGTGTTTAGCTGCCTGATGGGTTAAACCACAACACTCACTTAAATATGCCCACTAGAAATGCAGTTTTCTTACTTTATCTCCTTTAGCTTCTAGAGAAGGGGTATATTTGTAACATGTCCTCTAATCCCTGAGACATGCTGTAACATTGGAGGCTAAACCCAGAATCTGCTGAAAAAGTCTTTCTCTAAGGTCTTGTGGCCGGCATTGTCTTGGGCTCTTGCTTGTGAAGTATAAAAAAAAGCTTGTAACTGAACTCTGTCACAATACTTCTCAAAAAAATCAAACTATTGATTTGGGCTTCTAACTGAGACTATTTGAATGGAAATCTCTTGGAAAAGTTAGCCCATAATCTCAGAAAGCATGATTTAATTAGACCACACTGATTGACTGCAGTAAACTCTACCTATCTGAGAGATACCACATTACATTTTAGTTACCTCTTTAAAGATTATCCCCCTTTAGTTCAGTGGTTGCTTCTACTGCTAATGTTATCTGTGTTGCTAAGTCAATAAGCTTTTTTCCCCAAGCCTAGTGAGATCTTAAGAGGCCAGCCAAGGCTTAGTTACAAAAGAAGAAAGGCAGCTGGGTTTTGCTTGCATCCTAGAAAGCATCCTAGAAAGCATCCTAGAAAGTCCTAGAAAGTCCTAGAAAGTCCTAGAAAGTGTATGCTTGCGTCCTAGAAAGTGTATGGTCCATTCCATGAGACATCTGCAGTTCCGTCAGTAATGATGTGCCTTTTCTTTCTGTATTGGGATCTCCGTAGGTCAGAAAAAGTCAGTATGACCTCTCTCCCCTGCAACTCTTTCAATCTTATGTGAAGCTTCACTTGCCTCCTACAAAGTCATCTCAGCTTCTCATATTGAGAAGTGGGGCTGTGACTGTAATGTGCCTGCTATAGAGTTACATCATTAATACTTCTTTCTTGCTCTGAATTACCTTCTTTGTAGTACCTGCTGGCTTCTCTGATCTCTCTGTTGTTTCTTGAGGCCAGAATCTCGATTAAGGTATCTTCGTCAGTTCCAAGCCCCTGATAAAAATGGTTGAATTTTTAGAAATGTTATTTGATACAACAAATTTAAAATTCAGAACACCAGAAATAAGACGAAAATCATGGACTTGGCTTTGAAGGCCCCATGTGGAACAACAAAGAAAAATGAAGAGCATTGTGCTTCCATACAATACTGTTATTTCAGCTCTTTTGGAATTAATTTTTTATCACATCTGGCATCACTGGTACCCAAAAGAAGTGCTAAAGGGACCAAGCAGTGCACATAAAAGATAGAAATGTAAAATTTATGAAGAAAAATACCCCTTTCCCTTTTTGTTTTCTCTTACATAAACATGTATGGCTTTCTACCACTGCATCAGCCACCAGTTTTCAAAGGCAGACTCATTCACAAAAGAATACCATTTGCAGCCAATCTCCTGCAACCCTGAAATTCAGCAGCAATTGCTGGGTCTTGTTCTCAGAACCTGGATTACCAGTATGGATTTATTTTACAAAATGGGGTTAAAACAAAGACAAGACACAAGCTTTGAAATCCAAGTCCGGTGTCACATACAGGCCCTGGTAATTATTTATGCTCTTTAGGAAAGTTTTTCTCAGAAACTTTTGCCGTACCTTCATAGAGGCTCTTAATTCTTCAGCGTCAAACTGAGCTGGAGTTTTGAGCAGAGCCACAACGACATCTTCCAGGTGACTTTTCAGAACTTTTTTCAAGGCTTCTTCCAGACTCTGTGACAGGAAGAATAAGAAACACACTAAGCTAGTGACTGGTAAAAAGCTGCTGTTCAGCTACAGTCCAAAAATTAAGTCTGATCTCTGATGAATGTTAGCCTACATAATTCCTTTAGCTACTAGAAAGAATTATGAAGCCCTGCTTGAAAATTTTTATTTGCCACCTTTAATCAAAGTGTCAGGGTTTTTCAGTAAGTATTCAGGAGTGCCTTCACACATTGCAGTTCAGCCATATTCACCCATTTACAGCATCAGAAGAAGACTCAAACTAGGCTGCTTGTTTTTTAAGAGAAGGTAATACTATATTACTGTTATAATTATGACTGAGTTTATCTGTATAACATTTTAATTCATCCATTTATTGCAAAAAGGATACAGAATTTGCAGTGAAACTCTGTGGACATACTGTAATACTGCCCAACACAAAACTGCAAGACCTGAAGTTAAGATTTGGGCTACATTACAATTTGACCTAAATTTAAGTTTACAAAAAAATATCTGGAAATGTTTAGTACTCTATTTTGTTACATTCAAAGTTACATCCCTGTTCTCCACCAAGTATGTGTCAAGGCTGTGGCTCTAGGAGTGAGAAGGTTAACCTGCTTTGTCAGGATACCTAAGCCAACAAGATTATTTCAGAAGCAAGCACTATGTCCATAGTTAGTTCTGTTCTGCTTTTGATGGTGTGCCAGGAACCAGGGTATCTAATAATCTAACAGCATTAGCCTCCCTGTGTCTTTGAAGTTGCATTTTAATTTAGGTCCTTAAAAAATATAATGGCAAGGCTGAAGCTTCCTCTGAGGAGGGGAGAGGGCTGTGAAAACCACAAGTGAGGTTTCCTGAACAGAAACAGGAAATCTAGGCTAAAATAAGATATTAGACTTATTTTCTAAGTTGGCCCTTAAAAGTTACACTTAAGAGTTACAAAGCAAAAAACCCAAAGGAATTACTTTCCAAGGAACAAATGCTCAGTAACTCTGGTATGTCAACCATGCCACTGTATTTTCAATTTAGAGTTACAGGTTCAACTGGAGAAAATTTGTTGTAGAGAAAAGTAAAAGCAATTAAAACCTTTTCCAGAAAAATCCAGTAATTTCCAAGCTTCTCAGTTCCAGGCACTAGCACTTCAACCACTCCGAGGTGGAAGAACACTGCCCCCTGTACACCCATCCCCATAACAGTTGGTACACTTGTGGGACAGCATTACAGTCCTACAACTGTTCTGTCCTATTTAGTATTCTATCTGGACTTTAATATTCAGAGAGATGCCTCCAAGACCCTTTCTCCATATCTCCCTTTCTCTCAGCAGACTGTCTCCCAAGTGGTAGTGAAATCTCTGCACTCCCAGCAATTTAGTGATTTAAAGGATCTCTAGGGCATTCAAAAAGCTGGGAAGACAGAACTTCAAATTTTTTCTTTTTATTTCAAAATAGCGGCCACTGTATTCAAGAGCTCAGCACTGGCAATATAGTTGCAGGGTATTACCATTCTGTCACGGTTTTCACAAATTACAGAAGGCAACTGTAACTTTTTGTTTTATGAAACTAAAGATATATGTACCATTTGAGCCAGCAGCAAAATTGACATTCTGGGCGTAAATTTAAGCTTGGCTTGAATATACTTTACCTTTCCTTTAGCCTGCTGATAGGCAGCCTTGATCTGCTGACGCTGAGCATTTGTTCTTTTAGTCAAAATGTCAATGATGGTCGCTTCATCCACACCTAGGAGACACCAAAAAAAGAGTATCTCTAATATATGGGAAATATTATAGCAGTCTCTAGTGCACCATTTAGCCAAATAATAATTTTTACATTTTATTATTTGCTTTATGTCATATTTTGATTTCTTGACACACTGAAGTTTAACCAAAGAAAAAACTAATCATCTACTGACTTGCAATTAGTGATGTACTGAAGAAACCCAACAAATAGACTCCCATAGAACACAGAAACCTATGTTTCTACAGTTTCATATGGAAAGTCTTAAAGTGTTCCGAGTGCAGAACTTACATTATAGAATAACTAAAAAAAAAAAAAAAAAAAAAAATTAGACAGCATACTCATTTAATCTCAGGAAGTCAAACTGAAAAAGGTTTCAAAGCACAGGCAAAGTGCCAAATGTGAATTTCATTAAAAGAGAGAACCGCAACAGAAGCATACACTACATTATCAGCATATTCACTGCCTCTTGCAGGGATTTTATGGAAATAAAATCGAAAAGTATTAGTATGGTATGTTATAACATTTTCTGATTCTCTAGAAATTAAATTTTTACAACCCTTCCTTCAACATATTCAAGAACTGTAATGTAGTACTAAGGTCTGAAATTGTAATACAACATCAGGATATCAAAGATTCTTTACGAAGTGGCATAATTTAATGTATTGCCAAGCTTTTAAAAGCAGAGGCAGCTCTCCTGCTTGCCACTGCCTCTCACTCTGATATTTTATTCAGTGCTATTCTCAAAATTTCCTAAGAGTCCTAATGTAGCCGGTTAAGTATTTAGTCCTCTTACCCTTCACAGTAATAGCTTTGTCCAAAGCAGTAACATCAGCTGATGGATCGAAGTTAGGGTATGAATGTACTCCAGAGCCACCTTTTGAACTTTTCTGCAGAGGGAGGAAAAACAAAACAAACAAAAAAATTGCTCATTCCAAAGAATACTTCTGCAAAGAAGCAGTTTTAGATAGCTAAATAAACCATGTATTTGGGATTGCCTATTACAGGACTATCAAGCAACACACACGTTTTTGTAACTACAGAGAATTAAACAGGCTCAGTAGTGGATACACATTGGATCTACTCCTTTCACACCTCTTATATTAAAAAGAAAGTACTTCATATATTCTTTTAGGCACCTGAAGACCTATTTCTCAGAGTAAGTTGGATTCCACAGGAAAATACTTAACTGTCACATTAGGCAATTATGGCCAAATTTTAAAGGCTCTAAAACCACAATTAAATCCCACAGGCACTGCCAATAAAGTGCTATTGATTTCCTTGCTCATTTTATGGGAATTGACTGTATCACATTAAGTTACTTCTCAGCTGACTCATATCTAAGGCTACAAGCACTTCTTGCATGCAATAGATTGGAGAAGAGTTCAAGTCTAATCCTACAAGGAAGTGGAGAATTGTTACACAACTTGTTTGAAACTTGAGACATAAGCCATACTTTCTTCACAGGCATTATCTACTGGCTGCCGCTGGTGAATCCACTCCTAGATAGGCACTCCCTAGTCCATATCTGAAGTGCTCTGGGAATGACTAGGGATGATGAATTCCACTACGTGACGGATTATGTGGCTTGCCCTAAGTCAGCGACATGACAAATCAAACTAGTGGTAGAGCCTATAACCCAACAGCACTACCTAATCAATGCTGTACTTGTTACCATCTTTTACAGAAGCTATAAAATGGCCCAAGATTCTTGGATTAAATATTTATATAAAATTCCCCTTGGTATGATATATGGTGAGATTTTCTATTAAAAAAACCCCAATAGTTTAACTAAACTTTTTCAGAATCACCTATACTCTTTGTCCTGTTTCAACAACTCACTATTTTAATTTTTTTAAATCCTTTGTCACTAAAGTTAAATAGCATAAGACAAATGGCAAGGTCTTACGGATACATGTTTTACATACAGCATTCTGTATTGAATTTTGTACACTTCTGAAGTCTGATAATTACTCAACTCCCTACACAATTATATCACTAGGAATTGTATGAGAGCAGAGGGACTGCATACTTAAAGCAGTATCTTGCATACTTTTGAAAAAGTCACTGTGACTTGTGTGATAAGCCAACAGAGGAATGGGACTGGTTTACTGGTTAGTCTTTGTATACAGGTTTCCATGACAAACTTTTATACTAGCAACAAAAAATTGTCTGCAACCAACACAACCACAATGACTCAGGACCCTGGATTGCAAGGGGGATGGGATGGTGGAGCCAAAGGTTTATGCACAAGATGTTGTGGAGTCAAAGTTACAAAATCCACAGAGGTCTAGAGCAGAAAACATTATTCACTGAAATTTCCCCCCAGTGTTCAGTTTTTTTCTAGATGAAAGTTCTTTCAAGATCTCCTGTGACTTCACAGTGTGCCACTTTACCTGTGCTGACAATCATTTCAGTATCTTAATCAATTTCATTATCACAAAGACTCTTCACATCATCCTGGTGCAGTAACTCTTGACTTCTCACCACCTTAAGCCTCCCTTCTAGTCATATCAGTACTGATCATCTGAGATGTTTTATTATATATTGTGACTCCTTCCACCGTAAGCACAACATATGATACGAAAAGTAGAATATATACTAGTGACTTTAGTTCCTCCTTTACATTCCTGGGCTCCAACTCATGGCTTCCTCTATCTCAGCCTACGAGTCCCTGTTTTCCTCATGCACGTCATCTGAACATGTTCTTACACATTCACACACCTGTGCATCAGATTACTACTTTAAAGAGGATAACTTGAGTGAATCAGTGATTGGCCACTAGGAATTACAATTTCATTACAGTAACTAGTTCTGCCTAGGAATTGATAATTAGACTGATATGTGCAAATAAGAGTAATTTTTCATCTGATAGCAGACTTACCATGTTATTAGATTATATCAGATTATATGCTGCAATAAAATTGGTTTCCAGTTCTTATCATTTGGAGTTTTGCCATTGATTTTCCTCCATTTGAGTATATGAAAGACATTTGGTGGCCTATGCCTTTAAATCACTTCTAAAAGAACTTAAAAATAAGCATGATGCTCTGAAAAGGTGATAATACTTACAATACATTCCTGTTCCTGATTTTCCATGAACCATGCCTGTTTCAGAAATTCTGATACCATAGCCATGTTGACAGAGTTTCTGGGAAGAGATGTATCAAGTTATAAACCATTTTTTAGCATTTTCAGCACCAGTGCAACTCAAGGTTTCCCACTCTCAAAATTCTTTCTCTTGAACTATGATACGCTGGGGTTAGTTTCCCAAGCAGTAACTTGCCTGTGCTATTGGAAGCAGGTAACTTTTGGCAGGTGATGCAATAGTCCACAATTGCTTGCCCACCCCTACACCCTCAGCTTCTTGCAGAAGTTTTACATTAGAAATAGAGCAGTAAACTAGTTGGCCTATTTGCTTATTTACTATGGCAATACCTATGTATTAGCATTGACTTAAAAAGGGAAGTTACCAGAAAAAAAATTGTCTGTCTCTCCCCATTGGTTAAGGTATCAAGTATGCCCATCTAGCTTACCGATATTTGATTCTGTTCAAATTCAGTGGTAAACAAGTATTCCTGTCTGATCATTTACTGAGGTTGGAGCTCTTGTGTGTTAAGAGAAAAGATATTCCCTTGTTAAATATATTCTCATGTAATTTCTTCGACTAGCCCCTTCCTAAGGAAGACGAGTAAAATCAGACAGTTTCACCTACACTGTTCCTTATTTCTTACATATTTCCTCCAATTTCTACAAAAGAATAGAGCATTACCCATTTGAGAAGGGAAAAAAAGTAATTTTTGCTTTCTGGCACTCAAAATGATAATCAGTCCAGCTTTTCCATAAGATGCCATTTAGAATGGGAAAAAAGACCAATGGTGATGTGATTTGACATTGAGCACCCAAACCTAATGAATAGGTTGCTTCATAACAACTTTGGTGTGAGGAGTATTCTGTTTGCTAAAGAAACAGTGAGGGAACAAAGAGCAGAAATTAATGTTTTATCAAAGAAAGTATTTTTGGTATGCTCAAAATAGTATGGGTTTTTTTCAAAACACACTTCCAAAGCAAACTCTAGGGAAGGCTTGGTTTTAAAGCATGCATATGAACAATAAACTAAGGATAATGTTGCTGGGTAAACTGGAGTGTCTTTGAATCTAGTGTGAAGAGACAAGATGATATTTGCAGTCTTGGGGTACAGATCATATAATGTAGGTCATACACAGGAGTATAAAAAATTATGTTGCTTATGCTGCAAAAACACTTGCCTTACTTATGCCCTGTGTCGCACCGAAAACACAAAAAGCAGTCATTTAAAGTGACACACGCTAGGATCAAGCAGTGTGGCTGCAGCCCAGCTGCTTCTTTTCCTCATAGCAGAACTGTAAAACTTCCACGTTCAGCTGCCAACAAAGCAGCAGCTACTTCCTACAGCCCTCCTCCAGACCTCCTGCCCAGCTCCACCCTTCCCTCCCCCCTCCAAGGCAGACGCCACCCACACTCCTTCTTCCTCAGAAAACTCTTGCTTTTGTGCCCTTCCCTCAGCCCTGAGGGTACAAAATTCAGCTCTGGCTGTTCTGCTAGAGAAACTGAAAGTGAGTCTGAATCTGTATTTATACTTAGAGTAGGTCTCATCCGGGTAAATTATGGTCAGAATATTGTGTAAATTGTAAGGATCAACTTTTATGCATGTGTCATTTACTGAGGATCAGAAAAGCATACTTATGTTGCTATTAAAAACAGTATTTTATCAAGCTGTTATAGTGACTCCTGTACCCTTCTTGTATTGACATAAGTATACGATGCCAGATGAAGTGCTACAGTATCTAAAGTTCTGCTGCATTTTCTAACAGCACACATAAAGTCCATATGCAGCAGGATGAAAACATTTCTTATGCCTGTCCCCATCCCCACCCCTCACACCCAGTTTGAGGTTTTGCTGCTCTTGACGATGACTAGAGCAGAAGGCTGCTAGCCTACACTAAATTGGGTTTATTAAGCCTCTAAACCTTTCTATCCTAATTTAAATTAGACATACAGTAAAAGAATTCTGTGCCTTAAAAACTAAGTCTTTTTTTCCTCCTTTTTAAATAAGACACTTTGGCATGCAGATCCATCTATTTCCATCTAGTAAAAAAGTAACAATTTTAATAGAAGTCAAAGTAGGCAATGGCTCTTGAGAGGGGCTAAAGTTCTTAGTCTGCTTGAATTGGCTCAGAAAGTTAAGAAACCACCTTACGTATAAAACTGCCTGCTTTATAAGACACTAAGGCTAATAAGAAAAAAGAAGAATGGAATCTAGGAAGACAGCTAGCCCCCAGACAGAGGTCTTTCTCAATGCTTTTGACTCATGCCACTCTAAAATGCAAATAGCTCATGTAAACAATATGTAGACCCAGGGAGGGATAAATTCAGTCAAAATATTATTTTAGTTTAGTATGAAAAAGCCTGAAAGAACTGATGGCTTTCTGCCGTATATTTTCCTTCACTTTTGAGCTCAGGACGAAGTCTACAAATAGGGAGATGAAAAAATCTATGTACCTACAGAGTGGTGCAAACACAAGGTGCCATAGAAAAGTGTGACACTTCTTTCTGGTTACTCCATACCAAATACCTGTTTGAGAGTTATTCTGTTTAATAAAATATTGTCCAGGCCATATGTCCCACTCTCCAAACTGAAATGTGTGGACACCCCATTTAAAAGGAGAGAACATCAAGAACTTAAAATTTCTCAATTTGAAAAATGGTCATTTTTATGCATTTTATAATTCCCAATTGAAATGATCAACCCTGCAACTGGAATGAAAAATCCAGTAGAGATCAGACTGAAAGCCCTGACTGTTGCTTCACAAGAATTACTGCAATGTTGCTGTCTGGC
The DNA here is from genome assembly GCF_030463565.1 of Pelecanus crispus. Taxonomy (NCBI): domain Eukaryota; kingdom Metazoa; phylum Chordata; class Aves; order Pelecaniformes; family Pelecanidae; genus Pelecanus; species Pelecanus crispus. The sequence goes on from NC_134676.1 coordinate 39,920,907, forward strand.
TCCCAGTCCCCAAGAAGCAGCACCCTTGAACTGGACAAATACAAATTTTTAAGTTTTGAGAAGATACTTAATATTTGTGGAAAATATTTAAAGACACAAACAAGACGTTCATATTACAGTCTGTATCAAACACCATTTCTCCATGCTTATTTAACCATATCATGAACTATATCAGATATATCATCTCTGGTTACTGTCCAATGCTAGTTACCAGGATCTTTAAGGTCATTACACCCTATCAGAAAAACAGGCAGTAGAACTAACACAATAATTTATTTTACAGTGGAAAAGTCTACTGAATATGAATTAAAATATCAGAGAGAAAAACAATTTCATCCTTAGAAAATTCAGTAGCAAGTTTTAGCAAAACAAACCCCAGACAATAAAGCCCTTACTAACATGGCTTTGCCTAAGTTCTTAGTCACAAAAACAGGGTTTTGCTCTGATGTTTCTAAAAGATTGCTTTCCCTCATTTTCATCACTTTCATGAGCAAAGACCCCTCCCCCCTACAGTCCCAAAGCAGCAAACTGTTGTTGAAGTAACAACAGCTGTTTAAGTTTCCATATAAAGCACATACGTTTTCCAGCAACTCCAGTTTTACTGCAGATTTCTATAACAGCCTACTACAAAGGCAAAGAGAAAGCACAGGAAACAGTCAACTCCAAGTAAGTTTGCTTTTAATCTTTTCTTTTTTTGAATTCCTTATATGCATTAAATAAAAACAGTAATTGTCCAAGCCCATCTGTGTACATGAAATGTTTCAAAACTGAAAGAGTTTCTCCTGCCCACATCCATCGTTTCCTGTGCCAGCAAATCCAACCCAGAGAAAATCGCACCAGGTCACTTGACAAATTTAGTGTACAATTCTTAAAGTTTGCCAGGTCTACAGAGAGCAGCAAAAAAGTACAAAAACCTACCTTCTTCCTCAGAAACAGCACTTTTCAGGGCAGGACACTCAGGAGTAAGAGAGGAGAGGGCTCGCAATGATTTTATAGCATGGTGCGGGAGACCCCACCTAGCAACCAGTATGTTTGCACAGCCCCAGCAACCAGCTGCTCTTTGCAGCAGCGAAATCTGGGTACTGTCCAAAACACAGAACCACACAAAAAAAGTCATTGCAAAACTATGTTCTGAAGAAGGCAGGAGCAGATTTCAGACGGAAAAAGACAATGAATGAGCATGCCTTGGTAACTCTCCTCCCCTGCCATGGCCACATCCCTGACTGTATTAAAACGCCGTAAATCTTTTGGGATAGTAAGACTACAATGTTAAAAAACTAAATTTGAGTTACTCCCTTGATATTTGAGATGTCTGATACTACTTCAAAGTGACTATATTAAGATATATCTTTGCTTAGTGAAACTTTGAGAGAAAAAAGAGTGGAGAAGAGTTGATGGGGGTTCCACGCTTCACTGAGCTCTGGTGGCTATTAACTCTGCTTCTTCTGCACATGAGCCTGTGGCAGAAATGGTCCAGGAGTAAGACATGTCTAAAACTTAAAATCGATACCCTGTTTTGGTTTTTTGGGGGTTTGGGTTTTTTTTTTTTTTGGAAAGGAGACACCTGGAAACAGGCAGGCTTAATAGAAGGGCAATAACTGGCACCTACATAATTAGAAAGAGGTTCAAACATTCAGATTAAACTCTGAAGTTCAAAGCGACAGTGGTTTGCACAAGATGAGGGATTTCACCAGACTGCTAGAAGCGGTTTTCTGCAAGCACGTCCTGCACAGCACCACGCGGCATATCACTAACATCTCAGATTGGCCCGGCACATGGAGCCCAGTGGAAAAGTACCACTTCCTGAACCAGAAGCATTTGCAGCTGGCTGTCATGCTGCTTTCTGCTGAGCTGGGTACCTCCAGAATGAGGAAGTACGGCTGATCTGCCTCTCATGAGCATACATGAAATGCAGTCTGCCCTTGAAACCCAAGTGTAGCAAGTAACGAAATGAGGAGGAAGGGGGACAGACTGCTGGGTAGCATTACAGGGAGCACTGGCAAAGTCCTCAGATGTAGCACATCATTGTATACACAATCCAGCATTGTTTATGCCTTCCTCTGTTTAAGTAGCTCTGCAGCAACTGTTGGGGCCATAAAAGTGTACCCCCAACAGTGTTTGGTTGCAGGTGCTGGGGGCCAGCTCAGGATCAGCACAGCCAAGTGCGTCCCCATCCCACCAGGCTGAAGGAGGAGCCCCCAGTAGGACTGTGGGAGGCACTGGCCAGGCCACCCCAGTCCTGGCACCTGCCTTCAGCTGTGGCCCCAGCGTTTGGTCCCCTCCTGAGCCACTGCCCCACTGCCTTGCAGCTGGGCTGGGACTGGCTGTGGGACCTGAGCTGAGCCCAACCTGTGGGTTGATGTCCTGTCCCATCCCATCCACATCTCCATCCCCAGGGAGGTGCCTGATGCCTGGGGCTGGGGCTGCCCCTGTGCCCCCTGGCTATCCTGCTTCTGTCTGGGGTTGTGGGACAGGACAGGCTACCAGTCCCTGCCTTGCCAAACCCCATGGGGACCCCCTCCGAGTCATGGCCCCTAGGGAGACCCCAGCTCCAACAATGCCCTGACAGCAATTTTCCTCTGCACATTGTTCTTTCCTTTTTTTCCTGCACATTCCACATGTTATTTGACTAAGGTATTTCAGATATTTTCAGTAAGCTGAATTATTGAAGGGGCCTACCAGCTGACAGCAATATTGTGAGCAAGCTGTCACATTGTGTTTGGGTTTTTTTTATTTAATTGTGATGCACAAAGTTCAGATAACTCCTGTCCTCCTGACCTTCTCTGTGTCAGTATTATACTACCAGTCTTATTTCACTGGTGTCGGATGTTGGCCAAAACCTCTGTTTACATTCTTTTTCTGGGACTGTTTCCTTTGTCTATTAATGAGCATGCCTAATTACAATCCATTTACACTGAAAAGCTGGAAATCTGTGCATATCCCTGGTGCACCTAGCTGAGTCTTTTGATGTACTGAAATAACCTAGAAAGCTGGGTTATGCATGCTCAGAGCATCTTTATGAGTTTTTGGCAATTTCTTAATAAAGAAAATAGCACAGCAGCCTTTACTGCAGGCCTACAAGGCTAGGAATCAGTATGTTACAAGTATTTCTAAGACAGTCTTCCACGTCGACTCTTTTTTCTGATACTCTGTCTCAATAATTGGACTATTATCCCATTTTCTTCTTAGTAGTTTTTCACCTCTTTTTTTTTTTTATCGTATTGTCTTTCAGGCCTGTGTTTCTGCTTTCATGACATGAAGGCATTGTGCTACAACTCGTTGCAGGAGCTGTTTGCATTTGCCTTTCTTCCGTCTTAACGGGTGGAGAGACATTGACTCATCCTCTTCCTGAAACTGGAGTGAGTCACAAGCCGAGCTAGAGAGCTTCATTGTACAAAATGCTTACACTTACGCCAGTTGGCAACTAAGCACCACACAGATGCTCGCTCACCCTTCCCCCACCCAGTGGGATGGGAGAGAGAATCGGGAAAAAAAAGTAAAACCTGTGGGTTGAGATAAAGGCAGTTTAATAGGACAGCAGAGGAAAAGAAAATAATAATAACGGTAAAGGAATATACAAAACAAGTGATGCACAATACAAATGCTCACCACCCGCTGACCGATGCCCACCCAGTCCCCGAGCAGCAATCACTGCCCCCCAGCCAACTCCCCCCAGTTTATATACTGATGCTGTGGTTTAGCCCCAGCCAGCAACTGAGCACCACACAGGCACTCGCTCAATCCCCTTACTCCAATAGGATGGGGGAAAGAATTGAAGGAGTAAGAGTGAGAAACACTCCTGGGTTGAGATAAGAACAGTTTAATAATTGAAATAAAGTAAAATAGTAATGATAATAATAACAAAATAATAATAATAATAATAATAATAATAATAATAATAATAATAATAATAATAATAGTATACAATGCAATTACTCACCACCCGCCGACCGATACCCAGACAGTTCCTGAGCAGCGATCGCTGTCCCCCCAGTCAGCTCCCCCCAGTTTATATACTGAGCATAACGTCATACGGTATGGAATAGCCCTTTGGCCAGTTTGGGTCAGCTCTCTTGGCTATGCCCCCTCACAGGGTTTTGTGCACCTGGCAGAGCATGGGAAGCTAAAAAGTCCTTGATTAGTATAAGCAGTACTTAGCAACAACTAAAACATCAGTGTGTTATCAGCATTATTCTCATCCTAAATCCAAAACATAGCACTATGCCATCTACTAGGAAGAAAATTAACTCTATCCCAGCCAAAACCAGGACAGTATCCACCCCTTATTCTATGCCATCTACGTCATGCCCAGGTTCTACGCTTTCCAATACATTCCAGTTAATCACCACCACTTTTCCTGTCTTTTGATATATGCACACAGATATCATTCCCTTAGTGTACGGGCCATCCCTCTAAAATGTGCATTGAGTTAATTTAATCCATGACTTTGGGTTCCATCTGTCATAACAGTCTTTCAGGGTAGGAGAGATGGTGTGCAGTGTTGGATTGCTGCATGCTGAAGCCAGTTCTAGTTCCAACACTGCTGCACTTCCTCGGTTTCATCAGTTCATTCTTCATTAATCTGTGTGATTCTTACTGTAATACCACTGATATGGCATATAGCAACTGTAAAAGAGATGACATAATTAACATCATGCAGTTCAGTTAATTGGCTATTTTCACCCAAAATCAAATCCCCTTGAGGTACACATTGGACTTCCCCATTCTTTTGCATTACCCACGAAGTGCACCCAGGTCCTTGAGCAAAAGCAGCCCTACAGATGGTTTGCCTTTGCCTGAGGGGGGAGTAACACAGCCTGTCTTCCCCAGCATATTTTTTATGTGCACTACAGGGACTTTATCTCCTTCTACAGTACATAAGAGTTTTGACTGGGCAGGGCTAGCTCGATTGGCAGATCCCCTGGTGTTGACTAACCAGGTGGCTTTTGCTAAATGTTTATCCCAATGTTTGAATGTCCTAGCACCCATTGCTCTCAGGTTAGTCTTTAACAGTCCATTGTATCATCCAATTTTCCTAGTGGCTGATACATGATAGGGGATGTGATATACCCACTCAGTGCCATGCTTTTTGTCCCAGGTGTCTATGAGATTGTTTCAGAAATGAGTCCCATTGTCTGACTTGATTCTTTCTGGGGTGCCATGTCGCCACAGGACTTGCTTTTCAAGGCCCAGGATGGTGTTCTGGGCGGTGGCATGGGGCACGGGATATGTTTCCAGCCACCCGGTGGTTGCTTCCACCATCGTGAGCACATAACGCTCGCCTTGGCGGATTTGTGGGAGTGATATAATCAATCTGCCAGGCCTCCCCATATTTATATTTCAGCCATCATGCTCCATACTAGAGAGGCTTTAACTGCTTGACTTGGTTGATTGCAGTGCATGTTTCACATTCATGAATAACCTGTGCAATAGTGTCCATAGTTAAGTCCACCCCTCGATCATGAGCCCATCTATATGTTGCATCTCTTCTTTGGTGACCTGAGGCGTCATGGGCCCACCGAGCTATAAATAATTCACCCTTATGTTGCCAGTCCAGAACCACCTTAGCCACTTCAACCTTAGTGGCCTGATCCACTTGCTGGTTGTTTTGATATTCTTCACTGGCCCAACTCTTGGGTACGTGAGCATCTACATAACAACTTTTACAACCAGGTTCTTGACCCGGGCAGCGATATCTTGCCACAGTGCAGCAGCCCAGATGGGTTTGGCTCTGCGCCACCAGTTGCTCTGCTTCTGTTGCTGCAACCACCCCCACAGGGCATTTGCCATCATCCATGAGTCAGTATAGAGATATATAAGTACCGGCCATTTTTCTCATTCATTACTATCTAAAGCCAGCTGGATGGCTTTCACCTCTGCACAGTGACTCAATTCACGCTCTCCTTCAGCAGTTTCTGTGACTTCTCGTATAGGACTCCATACAGCAGCTTTCCACCTCCGATGCTTTTCCACAAGAAGACAGGACCCCTCAGTGACCAGGGCATATTGCTTTTCATTTTCTGGCAGTTTATTATAAGGTGGAGCCTCCTCAACACGTGTCACCTCCTCCTCTGGTGATATTCCAAAATCCTTGCCTTCTGGCCACTCCATGATGACTTCCAAGATTCCTGGGTGACTGGGGTTTCCTATTCGAGCCCATTGTGTGATTAGTGCAACCCACTTACTCCACATCCCATCAGTTGCATCAGTTCCCCTGGGAACTATTGACCTGTCAGCCTCACCTCTGTGCCTGGGAAGATCATGAAACAGATCCTCCTAGAAGATATGCTCAAGCACATGGAGGACAGGGAGGTGATTCGAGACAGCCAGCACGCATTCACCAAGGGCAAGTCCTGCCTGACCAGCCTAGTGGCATTCTATGAAGGAGTAACTGCATCAGTGGACAAGGGAAAAGCAATGGATGTCATAGAATCATAGAATGTTTTGCGTTGGAAGGGACCTTGAGAGATCATCGAGCCCAACCCCCCTGCAGTAAGCAGGGATTGAACCTGTGAACTTGGCATTATTAGCACCATGCTCTAACCAACTGAGCTAACCCGGCTACTTGGATTTCTGTAAAGCATTCGACACAGTCCCCCACAACATCCTTCTCTTTAAATTGGAGAGATATGGGTTTGATGGGTGGACTGTTCGATGGATAAGGAATTGGTTGGATGGTCGCATCCAGAGGGTCGTGGTCAATGGCTCGATGTCCACATGGAGACCGGTGACAAGTGCGGTCCCTCAGGGGTCCATACAGGGACCAGTGCTATTTAACATCTTCATCAATGACAGACAGTGGGATCGAGTGCACCCTCAGCAAGTTTGCAGATGACACCAAGCTGAGTGGTGCGGTTGACACAGCAGGAGGACGAGATGTCATCCAAAGGGCCCTGGACAAGCTGGAGAGGTGGGCCTGTGTGAACATCATGAGGTTCAGCAAGGCCAAGTGCAAGGTCCTGCATCTGGGATGGGGCAACCCCCAGTATCAATACAGGCTGGGGGATGAAGGGATTGAGAGCAGCCCTGCAGAGGACTTGGAGGTACTGGTAGATGAAAAGCTGGACATGAGCCGGCAATGTGCGCTTGCAGCCCACAAAGCCAACGGTATCCTGGGCTGCATCAAAAGAAGCGTGGCCAGCAGGTCGAGGGAGGTGATTCTGCCCCTCTGCTCTGCTCTGGTGAGACCTCACCTGGAGTACTGCGTCCAGCTCTGGGGCCCTCAGCACAAGAAGGACATGGACCTGCTGGAGTGGGTCCAGAAGAGGGCCACAAAAATGATCTGAGGGCTGGAGAACCTCTCCTACGAGGCCAGGCTGAGAGAGTTGGGGTTGTTCAGCCTAGAGAAGAGAAGGCTGTGAGGAGACCTTATTGCGGCCTTCCAGTACTTAAAGGGGGCCTACAGGAAAGATGGGGGCAATCTTTTTAGCAAGGCCTGTTGTGACAGCACAAGGAGTAATGGATTTAAACTAAAGAAGAATAGATTTAGACTAGACATTAGAAAGAAATTTTTTACAATGAGGGTGGTGAAGCACTGGAACAGGTTGCCCAGAGAGGCAGTGGAGGCCCCATCCCTGGCAACATTCAAGGTCAGGTTGGATGGGGCTCTGAGCAACCTGATGTAGTTAAAGCTGTCCCTGCTCACTGCAGGGGGGTTGGGCTAGATGACCTCTAAAGGTCCCTTCCAACCCAAAGCATTCTATGATTCTATGATTCTATGATTCTATGATTCTATGCGTAGAGGGGATCCTCCCTTTGAACATTGCAACCCGGCACCAGCAGTCAGGGAGTGAGGGGGAGCTGTGCTTCAGTACCAACCACTTCTGAAGCAGCTCGAACCCCGTCATATGCTGCTAATATCTCTTTCTCAGTTGGACTGTAGCAGGCCTTGGATCTTCTGTATCCCCAACTCCAAAACCCTAGAGGCTGACCTCGAGTGTGCCCTGGTGCTTTCTGCCAGAGGCTCCAGGTAGGGCCATTCTCCTCGGCTGTGGTGTAGAGCACATTTTTTATATCCTGCCCTTCCTGGACTGGCCCAAGGGCTACTGCATGAACCATCTCCTGTTTAATTTGTTCAAAGGCTTGTTGCTCAGGGCCCCATTTGAAATATTTCTTCTTCTGTGTCACTTGATAGAGAGGGCTTATGATCAGACTGTAATTTGGAATATGCATTCTCCAAAAACCCACAATGCCTAAGAAAGCTTGTGTTTCCTTTCTGCTGATTGGTGTGGACATAGCTGTTATTTTGTTGACCATATCCATTGGAATCTGACGATGTCTGTCTTGCCATTTTATTCCTAAAAACTGATCTCCTGTGCAGGTCCCTTGACTTCACTTTGGTTTATGCCAAAACTGGCCTTCAGAAAGATTTGGACTATTTTCTTCCCCTTCTCAAAAACTTCCTCTGCTGTATTGCCCTATATGATGATGTCATCAATATACTGCAGATGTTCTGGAGCTTCACCCTGTTCCAGTGCTGTCTGGATCAGTCCATGGCAAACGGTGGGGCTGTATTTCCACCCCTGGGGCAGTTGGTTCCAGGTGTACTGAACACCCCTCCAAGTAAAAGCAAACTGTGGCCTGCACTCTGCTGCCAAAGGGATGGAGAAAAATGCATTAGGAATATCAGTTGTGGCATACCACCTGTCTGGCTTTGGCTCCAGTTCGTATTGAAGTTCTAGCATGTCTGGCACAGCAGCGCTCAGTGGCAGCGTGACTTCATTCAGGCTACAATAATCTACTGTTAGTCTCCACTCTCCATTAGAATTTCATACTGGCCATATGGGATTGTTAAAGGGTGAGCAAGTCTTGCTGATCACTCCTTGGGTGTCCAGTTAATGAATCAGCTTATGGATGGGAACCAGGGAGACTTGGTTGGTCCAATATTGCCACTGGTGCACCGTTGTGCTGGCAATTGGCACCTGTTGTTCTTTGACCCTCAGCAACCTCACAACAGAAGGGTCTTCCGAGAGACCGGGCAAGGTGGACAACTGTTTCATAGAATCATAGAATGCTTTGGGTTGGAAGGGACCTTGAGAGATCATCTAGGCCAACCCGCCCTGCGGTGAGCAGGGATTGAACCCGTGACCTTGGCATTATTAGCACCACGCACTAACCAACTGAGCTAACCAGGCTGGTTTAATTTCTTCCATCTCCAAGGCAGCTATACCAACAGCCCACTGGTAATCTTTTGGGTCCTTGAAATACCCTCTCCTTAGGTAGTCTATGCCAAGGATGTGTGGAGCCTCTGGGGCAGTCACAATGGGGTGCTTTTGGCACTCATTCCTGGTCAGGCTCACTGCAGCCTCCAGTACAGTTAGTGTTGGGATCCCCCTGTCACTCCAGAAATACAGATGGGTTCTGCCCCTATACAGCTTGATGGCATTAGGGTACACTGTGCACCAGTGTGCACTAGAGCCTTGTACGCCTGTGGGTCTGATGTGCCAGGCCATTGAATACACACAGCCCAGTAAACCCCGTTGTCCCTTTCCTCCACCTGGCTGGAGGCAGGGCCCCTCTAACACTGGTTATAGTATTCATTACTCACTTCTTGTACATATGAGTCAGGAGTCCCTTCATTAAGATCAGAATTAAGATCAGCCCTTCTACTCTGTCTGGGGAACTGCCCACTGGAGACTGGAGCAGTAATTTTCCTGGAAGAACCCCCCTGTGTGATTGTTTTTCCTTGCAATTCATGTACCCGTGCCTCTAGGGTCGAGATAGATTTTCCATCCCACTTCCTCATGTCTTCTCTGTGGTCATGTTGGTAAAACCACAGGGTGCCTCGTGGTGTGTACGCACTATATAGTCTCTCTTGAGCAGAAGAAAGCTGACTCCTAATTGCTGAGATACGGTCTGTATACGTGGGGAGCAGGACCTATCCTCTTTGAGTTGCTGGAACTCCTGGGACAGTTTCTTTACAGCCGAGACAAGAGAGGAAGAGATACTTTCTTCATATTCCGGGGGTCGGCTAACCACTTCATCCACTGTTGGTGCCTCTTCATCTTTCCAGGCCGAGTTGGCATACGGTGCTGATGTGCGCTGCATCACCTTCCGCCACATGGGTCGCTTGCACTGAACTTTGCATCTGGAACTTTGGATAAGTGCTCATTGTTCAGGTCACTATAAATCACCTCCAACATGGGTAATTCCCTCAGGTACTGGATACCTCTCTCTATGGTGGTCCATTTGCCTGGGCAATATATAACAACTTCTTTGAAGGGATATGTTTCCTTCATGCCTGACAGTAGGTATGAAGTAGTCCAGAGGCTCAGGACTTGTGCTCCTTTTCCAATCGCTTTGTCAATGCCCCCTTCCCTAGAAAGGGATCCCAGTTGTTTGGCTTCCTTACCCTCTAATTCCAGGCTATTGGCCCTATTTTCCCAGCACTGGAGCAGCCAGGTGACAATGTGCTCACCTAGATGACAGCTAAAATCTTTTTGCATATCTTGCAGCTCTCTCAAGGATAAGGATCGGGTGGTTTCCATCTCATTTATGAGTTCTTCCTCTTCTTCCTCTTTGTGATTGCCCTGTTTTTTCATCATCCCTTTCTAAAGGAGCTGACTTTCACTTCCAAGATTTCTTCTTGTGTATGGGGGTGACTGATACCAACACAGGTTAGTTCTCTGGTTCAGCTGCAGTGCCTTTCACCGAGGTTTGAGTAGCCACAGTGCCTGCCACGGGGGTTGGAATCATTGCAATGCCTGTCTCCAAGGTTTGAGTAGCCGTAGTGCCTGTCATGGGGGTTGGAGTAACCACAGTGCCTGTCGCTGGGGTTTGAGTAGCCACAGTGTGTGTTGTGGGGGTTGGAGTAACGACAATATTCTTAAATAGTTGTTTAACCCTGAGCAAGACCTGACACACATTCAGGAGTCATAGCAATAAGAACATGCTGGTTTGAACATCCCAAGGACATTCAAAATCCTCAACATATATTGCAATTAGGCTGGAGAAGAAGGGGAAGATGGAGGAAGGTGTCTTCCCTATAGGTTGGCTCTCCGAGGAGAAAAAGTAAAAAGTAGTAATTTCTGATAGATGGCTCCTGAAGTGCAGAGGTGACAGCAGTGCTGAGTACAAGTACAAGACTGGTCTCCTGACCAATAGTTTTATCATACCATAAGCCAGTGGTACACAGTACAACAAAGAGATAACCTTAATTAATCTCCCAAAGGTAATAAACAGCACATAAGTGCTAACAAACAGTACTATGGTAAGGTGTTACATAACACAACTCTGAGAACAAATGCAAAAACTCTGAGAGCAAGAACATCAACATTGTGACCAGCAATTACTAAACTAATATAACAAATTATTATAACAAATTTGTTTTAATGCACACTGGTCAGATAGCTCATTATCTCAAACCTTCAAGCCCCACATTGGGCACCAAAAAGGACTGTTGTGGTTTAACCCCAGTTGGCAACTAAGCACGACACAGATGCTCGCTCACCCTCCCCTGACCCAGTGGGATGGGAGAGAGAATCGGGAAAAAAACTGTAAAACCTGTGGGTTGAGATAAAGGCAGTTTAATAGGACAGCAGAGGAAGAGAAAATAATAACACTAATAATGATAATGATAAAGGAATATACAAAACAAGTGATGCACAATGCAATTGCTCATCACCCACTGACCGATACCCAGCCAGTCCCCGAGCAGCGATTGCTGCCCCCCAGCCAGCTCCCCCCAGTTTCTATACTGAACATGATGTCATATGGTATGGAATAGCCCTTTGGTCAGTTTGGATCAACTATTCTGGCTGCGCTCCCTCCCAGTTTCTTGTGCACCCAGCAGAGCATGGGAAGCTGAAAAAGTCCTTGACTAGCGTAAGTACTACCTGGCAACAACTAAAACATCAGTGTGTTATCAGCATTATTCTCATCCTAAATCCAAAACACAGCACTATGCCATCTACTAGGAAGAAAATTAACTCTATCCCAGCCAAAACCAGCACAACTTAAAAAATGCAATTTAATTGGAGGGAGCTTTAGTGTTTATTGTTAAGTTTTTAAGTGTAACAGCATCATTTATTTCACACAGTTGTACCAATTTGTGTATTGTTTATTGTTGACCTGGTATTGTTTATTCAGAAGTGGCAAAGCATGCAGCTACTGTCATAGTATAAATGAGACAGAAAGAAACATTTTTGTTTACTTTTATACTCCATGTGACATCTCTCAGATACTGCTAGTATCACTACTTTGATACAATAGTCAATGTAGTATGGAACACATTTGCTGCGGAGAAGAACAGAAATGTTCAGTAAAAACAGAAAAGTAAAATAGTTTTGGTAAACTGCCAGATTTGGCCTTGCCAAATACTTCTCTTGAAGTTGGTGATAACAGCTCAAGTGGGCAGATGGCATTTCCCCATGTAATTCACCCTACACAAGATGCAAAATGAGTCAGGAATTTTGTTGGAGGTTGAGAGAAAGATCAGCAGCCTTTACATCTATTTCAGAGGCTGATGCTTCCCCTGCTGTAGCTCTGTCTTTGTTCTACCTGGGATACCTTAAAGAAGACTTAAGTTTGGGGGTATTTGGGAGAGGACCGTACTACCCACACTCAGCCAAAGAACCCCATTTTACAAGTGACCTTCACATTACCTGTGAGATAAACGTTAAGTGGAAATTGATGCTAACATATTGCGTGTTATGAAATAGCATTATCCTGCAGAAGCACCTGAGTGTGTTAAGTCAGAGAACAAGTCATAAAACAGAGCTCTTCCTATTTCCCATCAGGACAGTCATCCATTTTGAGCCAGCTGATAGCAAGCCAGAGCTACCTGGAATCTGCCTCTCTCATCTTTTGCACCTTGTGACGTCATCCACATCCTACAAAACTGAGAAGAAACACATCAGTCCATTTCCTTACACAGACAGGACCTGCAGGATAACCAGCTGTACTCAGGTTTCAAGTAATAGAGACTGTGATATAGGTGATATAGATCTAAGAGCATGTAATGTCACCATTGTATGAGTTACAGCAGTCCTACTGAAGGCAATAATACTTCCAACAAGACATTCCAGATTGTCCTGGTTTTGGCTGGGACAGAGTTAATTTTCTTCCTAGTAGCTGGCATAGTGCTGTGTTTTGGATTTAGGATGAGAATAATGCTGATAACACACTGATGTTTTAGTTGTTGCCAGGTAGTGCTTACGCTAGTCAAGGACTTTTTAGCTTCCCATGCTCTGCCAGGTGCACAAAACCCTGGGAGGGAGCGCAGCCAGAATAGTTGATCCAAACTGACCAAAGGGCTATTCCATACCATATGACATCATGCTCAGTATATAAATTGGTGGGATCTGACTGGGGGGCAGCGATCTCTGCTTGGGGACTGGGTGGGCATTGGTCAGCGGGTGATGAGCAATTGCATTGTGTATCACTTGTATCACTATTATATCACTTTGTATATTCCTTTATTTACCCATGATGGTAATGGCTGAGTGATCTCCCTGTCCTTATCTCGACCCAGGAGCTTCTTCATTATATTTTCTCTCCCCTGTCCAGCTGAGAAGGGGAGTGATAGAGTGGCTTTGCTGGGCACTTGGCATCCAGCCAGGGACAAACCACCACACAGAGTAAACCCTGTACTTTGTCCACTAACACAGATTTACCAATTCCTGTACAAATTCCTGTTTTAGGAAGCACGTCTCAGTTACATTATTCAGAAAAATACCTTTTCTCCATACTCAAGTATAGTGCCTCCTCAGACCTTCATCTCTTCCTTTGGCTTTACAACAGATTAGATTTCAATTTCAGTGACAACAGCTGTACTATCTATTCATTTGCATCTGATCTGCATGATTCTAGATGATTCTAGAGTTGGGCTGTGATCATGCGTATCCCTATGATCCTATACCATGAGCTGGCTGGAATAGAGCTTCAAATCTAGACACACTACTTCTTTTTTAGTTTCATGCTTGGGGAAAAAAAAAAAAAAAGAAAGAAAAAGAAATTATATTCGTAAGACACATAATCAAAACTGTGTAATATCTTAATATCTCTTATGGCTTCTCTGTTAAAGGATTTATCTTCATTAATGTGTTATTTGCCATTTAGATCATGTTTCAGCTGCTCTTTGCAAGCTTGCAAATAGGGAAAAGACTGGTCAATATGCATTTGTGTCTTGATACTGATTCAAAATAGTTCATAAATATTTTTGGGGAATTTTCTAACTGGGATTAATTGTATTTCGTTTTGCACTGCACAAAATATTTATCATTCACCTCTCTCTTTCATTATGGATTAGCCAACATTTTGTTAGTGCCTCATGAAATACTGAATTGGCATTGATCCTCTGGCAACAGGAACACCATGATTTAATCAAACATGCACCTGCTTCTATAATTAGCTCTAATACTTACTATTCATTTGGTTGGTATTTACCTTTCTGTAGCTCCAGAGATTTCTAGAATTGTAAAGGGATTTTCTGAGTCTTGTGCTAAACCAAAGATTGGCTATCCAGAAGACACAAAATGTTAGTGAACTACCCCCTGCATAAGGAAATAAAAATAGCCCATGCTGTACTAGAAACAGGCAGAATAGCTGTGTGAAGTCATGTCAAGATGCCATCATTTTAGGAACTAGAAGTCCCTGGCAATTTAAATGAGCTCAAATTTTGTCACTCGTTTTACTGGAACCAGGAATTCATCTTAGGGGTGCAGATTGAGAAAGACCCAGAAGCTTTTTCAACTTGTCAGACTGCCTTCCAGGCATAAGCCCTGACTCTGCTATGGTTGTATGCCAAAATAATTTATGTGAGGGAAAATCTAGACCTTCTAGGAAGCCTCAAGGAAGAAAGCTTTGGAAACCCTGGTTACACAAATCCTCCTCCAAACTGAAGTAGAGCAAAGCAGTCCTGTACAATGATGAAGTTGTGACAAAAGTAATAAATCACTGTGGAAGGTATAACTCAGTGCACATGCAGCGTGAAGTAGTAAGGGGACAATACAAAGAAGTAGGAATGCATAAGCTTTTTACTGTCCTATAGAGTCTATAATGTTAATCAAAGGGTGTATATAATAACTGGAGTAGCATTCAAGAGAAGGGAGCACAAATGAGAGAGTTTTACTTTAAACAACTAAACAATATATGACTGCTGTAGAAAGCTCAGTGCCCTTAATGGAGAAGAGTCTTATGAAAACAAAAATCAAAAACAAAACAGGAAAGCTGGTGGTGTGTCAGAATTCATCCTAGGAGGAGTGGAACTGGGAAGTGTCTTCCAGTGAGACCAAGAAGCAGGATGAGCAGTCCTCTATCTCTCAAAAGAAATTGAACCCTGCTGCCAAATTATATTGTTGTAACTTCAAAGAAATAAGAGACAACACTAACTAGCAAAAAGTTAATGAGCAGATGAACAACTTGTGGTGTTGCAAAATGTAGGTTAAATTTAGCTATCTGGGGTTTTAAAGCTTTTTTGGCATTCTGAAATTGATTTGATTCTCCAAAGTATCTTTACATCTACTGCCTTTTCTGGGTTCTCTTTTTCCTTTAAAGAAAATGAATGCATCAAATATTTCCAAATATGTTCTTAGCAAACTGTGCTGCTTTGGTTGTTTCTGTATGTTGAAATGAATACTATTGAGTGGATCTGTTGACAATAAACATCCAGGTTAAAACAATAAAGCATATCTTACTCCCTATCTACAATGAGGAGCATCATGTTCTGAAGCTTCAGAATCACTTCAGTCAAGCTGAGACCTGTTTGGAGTCGCATAGCCCTGGCTTGGCTCCCACTACCACACAGAAACAGGAATGGCATAATAAATTAATAATAATAAATTATGTTTTGCCCATTGTTTACATTCAGGGTGTGATAAGAACAGTCAGAAAAAAAATGAGGAAACTAGAACTTCCATTTTCTTTTGTAATACCTGACCCTAACTGGTCCCATTATTAATGGGGGATTGTTGTGGTTAGGAAAATTTGTCCAAGACAGCCTGGGTGTTACTATTTCACTGGGTAGCTTACCTGCCAAAATTAGTAGTGAAATTTCTGTGCAGAACAGACAGAACTAATTCATAATTAGTCAGTGACTGCAAAGCTGATTTGCTTCTATGAAACATTAGAATAGTTTCATCTCAGACAAAATGAAGCTCCTCATGTGCTTTTCCCTCAAACCATCACAAAAACAAGGTACAGATAGAGAACAATCTAAACTGAAGTATTCCATCTGAAGATGTATTTTTCTGGCCTCCTCCATTTTATGTGTTTTCTCCTCAATTTGAATATAAGCTCATTGTTGACTTTCAGCAAAAGAATTTTCATCTGGGAGATTTGTTATAAATGTCTGATATTGAATAGCATTTGCTTGTTGTGTTTCCAGCTGAAAACCCAGAAAACTCCTGGGTTTGTGTTTCAGTTTTACTCTAGACGGGGTTGCTTCAAGGCTGTTTCTTGAAAGAAATACCACTTACAGCACAATGGATGACATGGTGCAAGTCATAGTTACTCATGAGAAATTTTAAAGGGTTTGGGCTTCTTTCTATTTCAAAGAGAAAAAACTTCAAGGCGTGTTTGTATTTGTTGTAATTTGTCCCATTATAGAACTGCCTAAAGGTACATAACTCAGAGCTTGATTTGCATCTGAGTTTCCTCAAAGGGGAGAGGTGCAAATGTGACATTTTAAATGTGGCCCAATTCTATACTACAATACATTATTTATCCCTGGAGCTGCTACAAGGTTTTCAAGAGAATCAAAGTGATTGGGAATATAGAGAGAGGAACATGAGATTCCTAGCCTTAGAAATTTACCTTCTCACAATTATGCATGAAATATTATTGATAACAAAATACCAGAGGCAAGAATGGAATAGTGAGTCCCAAGATGATGGTGATTTAAGAAAAAGACATATACTGTAATTGATTACTAAAGGGATTTTTTGAAATGTGTTTTTAGTAAAAATGTGAAGAAAGATTGTCATGTAAAGATTCTTCATAACATAAGATTAGCAAGAACACCAGCCAGAACAAAAGTACTGAAAGGAGTGGTCTTAAGATGGGTGGTACAGCCAATCTGTTTTATTATGTTTGTTTAATAGGTAGCACAGTCATGTTCTAGTTTAGGACTGGGACTATGTTGTGGTTTAACACAGCAGGCAGCTAAACACCATACAGCCGTTTGCTCACTCTCCCCCTCCCCAGTGGGATGGGGGAGAGAATTGGGGAAAAAAAGTAAATTTCATGGGTTGACATAACGATCGTTTAATAGGACAGAAAAAGAAGGGGGGAGAAAAAAAAATATTATACAAAATAAGTGGTGCACAATGCAATTGCTCACCACCTGCTGACCGATGCCCAGCCAGTCCCCAAGCTGCCCCCTGGCCAACTCCCCCCAGTTTATATACTGAGCATGACATCATATGGTATGGAATAGCCCTTTGGCCAGTTTGGATCAACTATTCTGGCTGTGCCCCCTCTCAGTTTCTTGTGCACCTGGCAGAGCATGGGAAGCTGAAAAAGTCCTTGACTAGAGTAAGCAGTACTGAGCAACAACTAAAACGTCAGCGTGTTATCAGCATTATTCTCATCCTAAATCCAAAACACAGCACTATGCCATCTGCTAGGAAGAAAATTAACTCTATCCCAGCCAAAATCAGGACAGGTTACTACACACCCCTTAAAATATTAAGTAAAACAACAAACATTACAGTGAATATTAAAAATGGAAGTAGAAACCTAAACTATAATTAAATATGACTTGGTGTCACATCTTTTTCTGTTTTTCCAGTTTCCTTTTTTTAGCATTAGTTGTAGTGCTAATTCTATGTCATACATAAGTTTATTGCTGTAAAAAAAATATCTGAAAACATGATCTGTCAAAAATGTTTTTATTTTGATAAGACTGCAATTTTTTAAAATCAAACACCCTCACTTGTTGAGAAGGTTGCTTTTCTTTTGTTTTTTCTCCTTTTCTACTTTCTTTTTTTTTCGCCTTGTAGCAAGAAGCAAAAGGGGGGAAAAAGACAAAAGAGCACTTTTATTTTTTTGTTTTTGTAAAGAGAAAAATCACAAAAAAGTTCCTTTGCTACAAGGAAAGTACTCTTTCAGAGAAGCCTTTTATCTAGGTCCCATATCGTGCTCTATTCTTCACATCCCAATGAAGCTATAACATATTCAAAATAGAACATTAGAAAAACTAGTCATACAAATTAATTAGTTCTGGATTACTTGGAAGAAGATTCCCAATGAAGCTGCCTCCTACAAACCCACAGTGAAACTTCTTGTTGAATTAGTGATACCAAAAGCCTTCCTTTGGGTCTACAATCTAAAGGCAACCTCCTGGTTTTAATCCTTTTTGACATGAGGGTGGGGTGCAGAACAATAGTAGTGAAGTAGAAATCCTGAGCCACTGGTCTCACCTGCCTAAACTGGATGACACCAGCCTGCAAACAGTTTATTCTGTATTTGCTTTTGCAACTGTTCAGTAGTACTTGCTCCTCCCAGTTCCTGCTGCTGTATTGTTCATATTAACATAGGAATATATCACAAGTTGTGTGCCTGGAGCTATTCCAAGAGAACACCATATTTGACCTAGAGTTCAAAACAACCTGCCTGTCTCATTAGCTGAGACCAGTCTCAGCATAATGGTATTGGCAATGATAAATGCAGTTTTTTACCTTTAATTAGCAGAGAAGGGAGACGGCAATACACTTCCATGAAGCAATTCTCCAAAGCAGGGCAAAGTTTGCTCTAATGTAATAACAGTTTCATCTGGAAGCTTTTAATAACTCTGTTTATGTGAAATTAGTGTTGAAATTGCATAAAATGCCCCTCATATCTTTACCAATTTCACCACTACTGGACATGTAGCAAGAGTATCATATTTCACATTCTTTCAGCTGAAGCAAGGAAGTGTGGACATTTGTAAAATATTCTATTGAAACCCTTCTAATCTTGTGAGTATTTGTGCTTTCAGATATATAACATCTGCTTGTATTTTTTTCAGTTAAATCTTCTACAGCTTTGAGTTTCATCTAGTAAGTTTTGCTCTCCTGGCAACAGGAAACAGTGAGGAGAAACCTGATCCATATCTCCCATTTTACTTTCTGCAGGTCTCTTGTTGCCTAGTGAAGCTCTTGCACTTTTATAGATTAAATATTTATGTACACAGTGTGGGAGGCTGTCAGAAAATACCAGAAGTTAACTCTAACCTCTGTGGAAACACTGGCCCCGAGAAACAGACCTGTTACAATGGATGAAGGTAATTTTTTAGGATATAAATTTTATTCAGAAAAAAAAAAAAATTGCTCATATATGTTATATTATGGCACAGAGTTGTTGAGAATGGAAGGGTGTACCCAGGACACTATTACATTAAACAAGCTGAATGAAAAGTATGAAGAGGATAACCATGTATTTTTAAGCTTCTTAGCTGTCAATGAAAGTCAAGGGAAAAAAGAACCCACTGATATGAAAGACATACTAAAAGAACTAAGTTGTTTATGTGGCAAAAAGATCCACAAGTAAGTGAGGATAGTTTTGAATATAGCTATTTTTTTTCCAAAAGCTGTCTTGCTAACCTAGGAAAATGTATGTTCAAATGCTAGTGACTAGTTAGAGAGCTGTGTACATGTCTTTATAAATGTTTAGCAATATGTGATAAATTAAGGTCTTCTAAGTAAAGCCACTCCAGGATTTACAAATATTTTGTGAATTTTTAGAAAAAACAGGATTGAGTTTCTACAGATCAACAAGTCATTATTATTTCAGCCACAGCAAGTGACCATGTGTGCTCATGTTTATGTACTGTGTCTCCCTTTAGGCATGTCATTTCAAGAAATACAATGTTAGAAAATTAACAAGAAAGATTGTACAAGGGAATGATCAAAGGGCTAACAAAAGTGGGTTCTGGTGAAAGACTGAAAAGTGGGCTTAGTGGCCTAATAATGTAAGAACCTTTCTCAGAAGAACGAGTTCAGAAGTCTTCAAAAGTCTTCAATTTGGCTGTAGGACAAGAAGCAATGAACTTAAATTTAAGGGGAAGGAGTTTCAGTTGGACTTTAAGCAAAAAACTTGCTAACTAAAAGGACATTTAGGAAGATATTAGATAAGTGATAAAAATGGCTTAAGTAGTTAGTCCTACTTTCTTTTCTATGATGTATTTTATTTAGTAATATTTTTTGAAAGCTTAGACCTTTGCTCAAATTCTCCTGTCCATGCTCCTTATTTCTTTCCTGAAATCTTAATTCCTGTTTGGTGAAAAAAATAATTTGCAAAGCAAATAATTTTACCAGAGGATGCTGCCTCAAAGAAGAGAACGTAATGCCACAACAAAAGGATAAAAAGTGTATATTGCCAAATTTTGTGGTTTACCTACTAGATTTTACAGAGATAACGTATCCTAGCTGTGACATCTTCAACTTGTCATGAAATTGCACCTGCACTCTTAAAATAATTTTTGTAACCTAGAATCTCTTACAAGATACTATTGTGTGTATCATTTTTTTTTTTGATACACACCCTCAGATGGCTATATGTGGGGGCTAGCAGGTAACCTAGCTAAGTTAGGCCTCTAAAATTAAAATATTCAGCATGACTACAGCATCTGCAATCATTTTTAATTTGAGACTTTTATTGCATATTTATTTAGGGGTTTAGATAAGTGAAAGGAGAAGGACAGATTCTGTGAGTGCTTTTCAAGGGTGTGTAATTAAAGAACAAATGAACAGTTATGCAAAGCCTACAGTAAAAACAGGACGGTTTGCTTTGCCCCACCTTAGGGAGCAGGCTGCTGAAAAGCTGTGTGGGGAAAGATGAGGAAAATTTGTGGCTTTTTCTATGCAACTTGCAGATCTTGTCCATAAAACATGAGGGAACAGCCTGCTCTTACCTAAAATTAATGAACACATTCGAACCCTTCCCACACATACTAGTAAAAGTAATTTTTTTTCAGATGTCAAATATACTTCTCAAGCATTATGCTTAAAATTTAAATACATTACTAAAGATTAGAGTTAAAGGAAGATTGCCATGACCAATTTAGAGATGAATAGCACTCCATTAGTGGGGCATTGTGATCTGTTTGTATTCTCAGGCAGCTGACTAATGAATGAACAAAGATTGGGAATACCATGGAATATCAAGTCTAAACAATATGAATGGAATAGCTATGTCTACAAATAAACATACAAACGCACAGCATTTTCCAAGAAAAGTTAAATCTAGATCCTCATCTTTGCTTCAGTATGTCTGTGGCTTACAGTATGAAATATGTGGCTTTCCTTTGAGTTTCAACAGGAAGATAGTGATAACATCAACAAAATACAGCAAGAAAAAGCCTTTCTGTCTGTGATAACAAGCTATAATATTAACTGTTGACATCAAAGTTTTGTTCCGAATCGGCAACTGATTAGTTGATAACTTCTGTATATTTTCTTCTTCGTGCCAATGTACAGTATTAGGATAGTTAAGTATTTTTAATTTTAAAAGGAGAAGTCAACTGACTGACTGTGTAACCTTCTTTCACACTAGAAGTTAAGAATAACAAGTTAAACAACACCGTTGATTGTCAACTCTGTTAGGCAATGCCATTGGGCAAGGCTGTTGCTTAAGGCAGTGTAACCTGAGAATGTTAGAGAAAAAAATGTGGTTTGACCGGAACGAAAAAGAACAAAAAGTTTGCATAATGCATTTTCCCCTGGAAAACTTCCAGTTGTAGCTTTTGACAATGTAAACAAACCTCTACCTGTAAAATACTGTCAGAGTTCATTGTTAAGTTACTTTCAGGGGATGGGATGGAGTTATAAAAGATACCCTTCTCAGAGGATGAATCTTCATATTAACAATACATATAACAGCAATCATTGCTATAAATGCAGGCTTAAATATCATAGAACAAGCTGATATCAATGTGATGCAGAGCTCAATGAGAAGGAAGGACCAGACTACCATGACAATGCAGCCTGTAGGTAAATAGGAGAGGCAGCTACTGTTCCATCCACAAACAAGGGAAGGGGCCCCAAAAGGCCCATTTCCAGCCACGCAATTGAATATTGCAACTACGTTCTGTTACTTGGCTGCTTCTGTGAGTGATCAGCAGCAGCAATAAAAATGACAATTTCCACTTTTTTGCAAGCAACAAAGAGAAAAAACATGGTCTTGATTATCAGTGCCCATTTGTTAAAGGCATTGGGACAACAGTTATTCTTTATCCACATCGAGTTTCATACCTCATTTTCCACATAATAAAGGGGGAAACACTCCGTACATCTGCCCAAGTCAAAGAAGCAGTCTTCTCTTTCACTGTGGCTCTTCTATGGAACCATACTTTAAAGACACCCCCACCAGCCCTGAAAGCCCTCTCTCTCACTGCCCTTCCTTGTCTTGCATCAGAGCACAGAGGGTAGGACAAGCTCCACTCAGCCCACTGATGCTTTTCTAAGAAAGCCTAGTGTATGCACTTGCATTGTGGATAATACTGAATAGCAGAGAGTCGGTGCATTGGTAGAACAGTCGTCCTGTAACAAGGAGCAATAAAGAAGCTTACTCTCAGACAGCCCCTCTATACAAAGTTATTAAAAGAACACTTGTTTTACATACTATATATATTCTTCTGTCATTGCAGACAACCTTTTTTTGTGAGCTACTGCTACCTTCCTAAAAATGAGTGGGTAAAATTAGAGGTATTACTCATAACACAGGGGTGGGGCCCAGACCTAGCACTAAGTTAATTTGCCCCAACTGCTCCTCTCAGATCACAGGTTTCAACAAATTCCTGTCCTGGTGAGGTTTGAGAAATTGCTCTGAATGCTAAAAGTGACTCCACTATTTTTCCATTTTGATGAAAATTGCAGTGTTCTATACCTTGACGTACAATGGATCACACAATAAGACACACAATGACTGGTAAATACTATTAACAAGAAACAGATGCAAAGATATTCTTGCTTCTCCATCTTATTTTTCTGCCATAGTCTTGAAATGCATTTATTACATAGAGAAATCTGTGTGGGGTTTACAATACTCATATAGTGAGATGTGTGAATAATTTAACTGTGTGTATTACTGATTTAAATATTGCTTTTGCAGAGTCAAAGAAAGATATCATACAAACCTGGCTGATTTCTCCACTCCTTTACAGCATCCTTTCTTTGATGTCTGGAGCACCTCTCAGTAGAATAAGCTGCGCTTTGTGTTCCTGTAGTTCCCAGCTGTGTAACACGCTTGCAAAACTTGCAATTTGAATTAATTATATATCTGATGATTTACAGAGACTCTCAGACCCCCATTGTCAGAGCTAGTCTGGATTGGCTTTAAGTGTAACCAGAAGCCAAGGAAAGCTCACTCTGATTTTGAGAGCACAGGCCTGTTTTAGGTGTTTCCCTGTATCTTTATATGACACTTAGCATAAAACATTGGTATTGCAGTAAGCATTAAAGTACCAAGCTGCATTAGAATTTGCTGTGAAGGGAATCCCTGGACGAGCAACCTTATCTATGAGATGACTCTTAATCCATAATATCCTAAGAATTTCTGTAGTGATTTTTTTTCCTCTGAAAGGCACTAAATTAATTAATGCTGTAGCTGGCAATACTCCATGTAAAACATCCCACACTGTGGGCTGAATGCTGAGATATTATATTAAAACTGGCCCAAAGATATAAAAGCTCTATGTGCAGTTACAAGACTAATTTTTTCTTGACCATATGCAAATCATGAACACGCTTTATCGGAATAAAATGACTGAACTTTAATCTACTTTAAATACTAGAGAGTGTGACTTTCTCCTTTCATTATAACATATGATAAATAAGAGTTCCTGATGATCTTTCCTAAATTGCCTTAGATGCATTGCTAGCTCTACTATACATATTAACTGAATATAGTATTTTTTTGTTTGTCTTATTTTTTTAACAAAAAGCTCCGCTAACCACTGGAATAAGAATTACTTTTTCAGAATATGTGATTTGGTGGGTTCTTTCTGTCCCTGTTTTTCTGGGGTTTGGGTTTGGTGGGGGGGTTTTTTGCACTTTTACTTAGACCAATATTCTTGTTCTGAAGAAAGTATTCCCCTGTCATCACTGTCCTGGTTCTGGAAGAAGAAGAGTTCTGTTTCTCCTGCTGCTAAAAGCCAAAACAAACCAGGTAATGTTAGCCTCTTTTATTTACAAACATTTGCATACACCAACTAGATAGAAAACTGTTAAAAGGCGTAAGGCACTGCTGTAATGAAGGTGTGGGGTTTTGTTAATTATCCACCAAACTTTTTAAACAATAAGATATAACCCGTTGAAGCACAGGCTGAGAAAAGGATGTCAAGCTGTCCAACAGGGCTGATGATCTGAATCAATCCAGCAGCTAGACTGTAGTGTCTGTTTGCTCTAATTGCAGATATAACACGTGGAGCTGGGAGCACCATCTTAGACCAGATTGGAAACCTTAGATAGGCTACAAAAACAGGACTGCAGGTATGAGGTCTTTTGCCCCTGGAGGTAGTGTGGCTAAGCCAACAGCATATATCTGACTTTTGGAACATTACTGACACCAGTCTAGCTTTTTTATAAAGCTAACCTGTCCTAGTTTAAAACCAGGGGTCCAAGCAAATTGTCAACCATTCTCTTTTTATATTTCAATGTGTGGGTGAGAGGGAAAGAGAAAAGAGGATTTGGAAGATTAGGCTTTAGCTGTGTCATACCAATAGCTAGTTTCAGACATGACCTTAGAATGACACTGACTGGCACATTGGCATTGTGATAGAATAAGTATCTTTGAGATTTGAAGACTAATGGAGTAACTTGTCTTTCCATCTAGGGCTTTAGCATATACCGCAACAGTCCCTGGCCCAATCGTTTTCATGTTCCAGCTAAACCTTTGTGTATTATGGTCAGACAATTGTGTGTTAGCAGTCAGCATGCCGCTTGAGTGGCAAATTATGACATTGTAGGAAATAGTATCTGTTTCAGTGACTAAATACTCAACTTGCTGCAACTAGCCAACATAGCTGGATCCCTAGTTAGTTTTGGGACAGAACATGAATATACTTGCCACCTATGTGAATGTCAGTAATAACATTGCAGTAGCCTTAAAACCATAAATAACACACCTGTTAAACACATGGCTCCAGCTTCCCCCAAGGTTAGTCTGAGACCTAACAATTCAGTGGCTCCAGCTCTAGAAAAGTGACTGATCTGTAAGGTTCAGAATAGTTTAAAGAGGAAGATATCATACCTCTGTTAACAAGCCATACAACTGTTTCAAAAACTAGAACAGAGAAATTTTCATGGGCATTTGCTATTCTGTAATTCCATGAAACTAAACTTAATTACATAGTAGTAAAGAAACAATCCTTGCATTGCTTTTCTTTTTCTCTTCCAAAGGTAACAGGGAGACACGAGGTTTTTTTAGGTCTCAAACTGATACTGCATTCAGTAGAAGTAACTGATTCAAAATGCAATCCTCTTTGCTTTGTGGTTAGCGAATTTCAGAACTCAAGAAATAATTGCCCATGAGCTTTGCAGGATTCAACAATGTCAGTTGCATAAAAGTCTCAGAGATGGGATGCCAGGAGAGAACTATATTAATTCAGCTCCTACAGAAGTCAATGACAATTGAAGTTACTTAGGGTATTGACTACTAAACTTTTAAGTCTTAAATTTTCTAAAGTAAAACCTCCCAGTGATCTGAAATCAGGAACCAAAGAAAGATATTCTGCTACTGCTTTACTTGTGAGTTTTCTTTCTTGTGGTTTTTCTTTCTGTCTTTTAGATACAATCATATTAAGCTGTTGGAACAGTGATCCTTGTTATTCTGATTACTTCTGGTGTCTGATCCTGAATGAAATCAGGAAAAAAAAAAAGTTAAATTACAACTGACTTTTCTGACAAAATTTTCACTAGAAAATGTACAAGGAGAGTGTCAGTTTATCAAAATCAGAATCTTGTGTGGGGATACTGAGATGTTAAACACGTAACAGAGTTCAGAGTGAACCTAGAACAGAAATTATCAGCACCAAAGAGATGTCTACTCCAAAATGTGCATTACTCAAAAAGTTAAGGCAAGCACTTATATTCTCATTCCTGTGGAGATCAGGAAGTTGAATATCAGGTTATGCTTCAGTGGACAAGTACACATGTAGGAAAGCTCGGCCCCATGACACCCCTTCCTGCATTGATTCTCATGCTAAAACTTTCCATGCCGTGCTGCTTATTCATAAGCCAATTTCCTTACTACAATGCAGCATAGGTTTGTCCATGAAATTTTCTGAAGCTAGTTGCAATAGCGCAAGACATGCGTAGGCCTGAGGCAGGTTCTCATGACTGCTGCTCAGATGTTTGTATTACGGGGCAACCATGCCACATGATATTTGACTTGCCAGTGCTTTTTGTGTACTGCTTGTGATCATTAAAAATACAAAAATTGTAACTACAGGAGGACTACCTGTCTGCATATTGCCTCAAATTACAGCTACTCTTACTTCAAGGAAACTGTAGACCTCCCTAGCTTTATATACACTATCTAACCCCAAAGCCTCTATGCTTTTAGATCAAAGCTTGTTTCAGTCATAAAGTTGGCATGCAGCATTTTTGAGCATGAAGCTCCCACTTCACAAGATCTGATCCCGTGAGGTGTCCATTGCTATTGAGATCCTGAGCATAGCATCATTTTGAGGGGATTGCTCTGATGTACCTGTGATTATATCAGAACTGCTCATCTCATCCTACCCCTTTTCCATTCAGTAAACTCACAGATAAACCTGGAATTAAATGCAAAGACTGGATTGCCACCCACCTCTGGTTTTCTTGAACTCTGTAAATATATTACACGATTCAATAGGCAATGGAAATATCTTACTTGTGGAGAATGAGAGTTTTTGTCATAAGCTAATTTTTCCTGACTAGAAAGGACAGAATTTCCTGAGATGTAAAACAGATGAAATAAAGATGCACTCATAAATATTTAAGTTGACGGTGATGGTGATTTTCTCAAAAGATGACAGTATATCTTGAGATGATGCTAATGTGGACAAATAAAATGGCATTAATTATTGTGTCTGGACGCTGTGACCAACTTGTACTAAATTCTTAGTTTTGATATTTATTGTACAGCAAAAATAAAAATTATTAAATAATTAGTCTTAACAGATACCAGTCTTTTCTGAACAGAAGTTATGCCCTTTACATAGCCCTTTCTGTTTTCCCTCAGACCATAGCTGCAAGCAATTAGATACAGTCAGTGCAAATAACTCTAAATTTTTGTTATACTGCCTTAGGACAGTGATTGGATTGAAAACATTCCCAATACAGTAAAAAAAGTTTTCCATCTTTCATCTTTTTCCTATCTTTTTCCCTTCTTCTGTCTGTGGTTGCTGGAAGAGACACAACACAAGAAGGTCTCCTCTTCAGAATATTAGTCAATGTTATCTTGAAGATTTTGATCTTATAATGAAAAAGATAGCCTTTAAATATACACGATTTGTGTGCATGTATGCACTATCCAGGTTGCACTTTTGGTACAATGAAAGGACTACAATTTTTCATTTGTGTTTCATTTGGACTGATCACTATTATCTTAGAAATTCTGCAGGACACACAGTTTTGAGGTTTAAATCTGTATATTTTCTCCACTAGCTGAGTCCTGCTGGATGGTTGCTTCTGGCAAAAAAAAGCTGATTATTAATCAATATGAAATTAAAATTAGGTAGCAAAGCTGTACTGTTGCCTGTAATATTGTATTAAAAATACCATTCTTTTACTCTAACAAGAGCAATCAGGCACAACTTGCTTGTCATAAATTTTATTTTCCTTTTGGTAGAATATTCCCGTAACTACAATAGCAGCATTTGTACATTTCAACTAAGTTACTACTAAGGATGCAAAACATGAGGAATATTTCATGACTGCAAACAAAACAAGTTCCAGACCAGTTGCTTTTGCTCTGAGATCCTCTGAAACATTCTTTTTATGCAATGACACATGACATGGCACATCTGCTTTGTCTTTTCTCTCATCTGTTTTCAGGAGGGATTTGTTACGAGGAAAGAGGACATTGAGAGTGCAGTGCAATGACTTTTTTATGGTTTACTTTGTTTTGATCACTTAAAAATGCAGATTCTAGTATGCAAATACTTTTACAGCATGGGGAAAATGTGTCCTTAGAAGGCAATGTAATAATAATAATAATAATAATAATAATAATTATTATTATTATTATTATTATTATTATTATTATTATTATTATTTATTTTATTATTATTATTATTTAATTATGTAATAGAATCATGGTTTTTCATGCTGGCATGCTTTGATGTATTTATTTTTTTAGGGAAAAAATTCTCTGCTGCTGGGAAAACAAAAGGTAAAAGCTATGAGACTTTGGAGTTACATTCCCCCAAATAAGTGGTCCTCTTTCATCTTGTTTGCCTGTGTTTTAAGCAGTATTGTGAAGATACTTCTCTTTCTGTTGATCTTTCAGAATTTATGCTGGCCACTTCTATAAAAACAAAATAACCCCCCGTCACAAAGCAGTACGGGCTGGTGCAAGGCATAAAATAGAATTCACTATAGCAAAAAAGTAGCTAAATGGTGAAACACATGGGATGTGATACAGCTACAAGACAGACCTCAAAATTTATGCTGGATACCTCTAGATATTCAAGCAGTGAATTTTATTGGAGCTGGCATGAAACAGCACAGAAGTAACATGACAGGGGATCAGTCTTTTTCAGCTACAACTGCATCTGAAGTGCATTGTTGATTCTTAAGCATAAAATATCAGCAGGGAGTGGCCTAGATATAAACTAAGCATGCTATAAACAGGAGACTGACTGCTCCTATTTTAAATTGTTGTGGTTTAACCCAGCAGGCAGCTAAACACCACACAGCCGTTCGCTTACTCTCCCCCTCCCCAGTGGGATGGGGGAGAGAACTGGAAAAAAAATGTAAAACCCATGGGTTGAGATAAAGGCAATTTAATAGGACAGCAGAGGAAAATAAAATAATAATAATAATAATAACAACAACAACAATAACAACAACAACAACAACAATAAAAGAATATACAAAACAAGTGATGAACAATGCAATTGCTCACCACACACTGACCGATACCCAGCCAGTTCCCAAGCAGCAATCGCAGCCTCCCGGCCAACCCCCCCCAGTTTACATACTGAGCATGATGTCATGTGGTATGGAATAGCCCTTTGGTCAGTTTGGGTCAGCTGTCTTGGCTGTGCCCTCTCCCAGTTTCTTGTGCACCTGGGCAGAGCATGGGAAGCTGAAAAAATACTTAGCAACAACTGAAACATCAGTGTGTTATCAACATTCTTCTCATCCTAGATCCAAAACACAGCAATATGCCATCTACTAGGAATCTGTTTGCCTCCATTTCTCAAATTATAAAACTTTCCTTTTACATCTTAAATAATGCTAGGCAGAAATAGACAGTATCTCAAGGAAGGAAGGGATGGTAAAATGTAGTTTTGTAGAACGATCCAATCCTCCACTCCAAACCCTAAAGCTAGTTATGCTCTGTCTAAAACAGTATAAAGAAATAACTGCACATTAAATAAAACTCCAAACTACTTCTAATATTGTATTATTGATTACTGTCTGCACTCTTAGTATACAGATGAAATAGGTATTTTCTCACTGCTCATTAGAAGCATCCACTATCAAAAGTCCTGCTCTGCAAGATCAAGCATAGATACTTCTTTCCAGAAGTCTTTGGTGGCATCCCCTACTTACAAAAGAAAGATGGGATAGAGTCCACTGTCAGTAAAACTCTGTGGTTTTGTATCTATTTTATATGGTGAGTCTCGTTCCAAGTACAAAGGAAGACATTTATCCAATGATGGTCTTACATTCTGAAAGAATTGTACTAGATACCTTCTTGAATTTTGAAAGTACTTTCATCCAGACTGAGTTCTGATCATGAGATGAAGTTTTCTGCTAATTACTTCCATTAGATTGCAGACCAGTTAGCTTGGCCATAAAGGAAGTCTCAGCCTCAGTCAAAATAGGCAGCATCCTGATTGCATGAATGAAAGATCATCAAAGCTTATTAAGCTTAGTCCTTTCCTTCTAAATCACTCTTATTTGAGGTACAGAACTGAAACTGATGGTAGATTACGGTACTGTATAGTGTAATCTTATTTATTAAAAAGGAGTGTGAAAAATACTTGTTTGTATCCTGACCACAGTAGAATCAAACATGTGACAGCTTTCTCTTTACAGATAAAGGCCTCTACTAGTAAATGCTATACTCAAAATATGTTCTTATCTTTAATCTTAGCTTACAATTTATAAATATTTCTCTGGTGTTTCTTTCACTCTTCTGACAGTACTTCTGTGTGTGAATGAGAGTGCTTCTCAGTCTCTCTCTCATAGCCAGTACCGTCAAACAATACTGTATTTGCATGTAGTCTTCATCACATCTTCCTACTTGGATAACACTAGAGCTTACGTAAGTTTGTTTTCTGGACAGAGTTCTTATGTTTCAACTTTCTTATTGCATAGATAAGTTTAAGTGCTTGTTACATTTAACTTGGATGAAGACTATTGTTATACTTCCAGCTTCAGTAAGTTTTTGCTCAATTCCCAGCCTAATATCACCTACATTTCTGGCTACTTGGAAGCTGTACTGGTTTTGGCTGTGATAGAGTTAATTTCCTTCATAGCAGCCTGTATGGTGCTATGGATTTGTGGCCAACACACTGTTGATAACGCACAATGCTTTAGTTATCACTGAGCAGTGCTTAAACAGTGTCAAGGCCTCCTCCGTTTCTTGCACTGCCACACCAGGAAGTCAGCTGAGGTCAGCTGTCCCACCTGCGTCCCCTCCCAACTGCTTGTGACCCTCCACTTGCTGGTGGAACAAGGATTAAACCACAACAGAAGCTGGTATCCATATAGGAACATATTCTTGTACTGTTTCTTTGGCTAGTGCTACAGAGCAAATTGACTGCAGAAAAGTGAAGAAAGTTCCCAACTGTGGTGGTGGTGGGAGGGAAGGATTAGTGAAACCAGCTTGATATTTCTTATAGTGCAATTATTGTTATTAAATATATTAAACCAAAACATTATACAATTCTCTTGAGTTTTTGATGGCCCAAAATCACCAGGAAAACAAAACAAAACAAAACAAAACAAAACAAAACAAAACAAAACAAACCTCTAACACAATACAGCAAAGGCTGGGTTTTTTTCATTATTGATGAAAATCCTATATGATTCTCTAGAAGTGTGAAGGTAATTGAGGAGAGAAAATAGCAGAGAGGCAAGAAATTCACTGCTGAACTTAGTCTGTCTAGGGGAAGTGATAAAATCTTGTAATGAAGCCCTGAGAGACAAGTTTTCTCCCTAGGAGCTTTGCTCAAGAGTGATAAACTGTTTTCATCTTTCAAACAGGTCTTCATTTCTACCACTTATGCATAACAAAGAAAAAAGTTTATATTACAGGAAAGGGATACAAAGAAAGGAATAACTACTTATTTATCCTGATAAAGCATTAAAAATAAAATTAAAAAGCTGTTGGCATTGGCGCCTGCTGTGCATACTACAGGTGAATCCAAGTTGAAACTACACCTTCTGTATAAAATGGAAAGCTGAAGTCATTACACTAAGGTATGAGGGTAAAATGGCAATCTGAGAAGCTCTTTGCAAGATGGAGTAGTGAGTGGTATTTTTAACAGCTGCTCTGGTGTGCTGTATTTCAGTGTTCTGTAGTCATCTGCAATAGATTCCACTCTGAAAAGAAAAGCACCCAGGCAAGAAAAAGGTAATTAAATTTCTTATAATTCTTTTCTATGGGAAAGGAACTCGGGAATACTTTGAAGAAAGCGTTACAGAAGAAGAGTACTGAGCTTTGCCATTAATGTTATTACCCATTCTAGCTAAAAAGAAGGTCAGGTGAGGATCCTTTATCCTTAAAAAGCACAATCCCTGCTCAAGCTGCATTTCTCAATCTGCCATATGAAAACTTTCTGTCCACATCATTACATATATACAACGTCAGCCAGTCCATGTTACTTTCAGTAATTACTTTGCCAACATCATAATTCTTGATGACCTCTGTTACTTCTGGAAGTGTAATTTTAAGGCCTTCTGACTGTGCATAAGCCAAGTTTTCAAAGGCTTTAGGCTTTTTAGTGCAATGTTGACAGGCAGTGAGCAAGTACCAATGGTGAGACCAGTAACTAGATAGCTGGAAACTCTGTAATGACATGAGTTCAGCTGCTGAACTTAGAGCCACCTAGATTTTAATTCCTCTGCATGTGCTCTGATTACTTCCTGAAAAGCCTATCTTTTGTATTTCAGGTTCAGAATTAAGTATTTATTTTCTTCCTCACATGGGAGTTTATGTCTAGCTGTTCCATACATCATGAAGAGCTGGAAAAGCAATGTTTGTCTTTATGGAAGTTATGAGGCTGGCAAGGAGAAAAAGAATTGAAGACTCTCTGCTAATATATCTTTTTCGTTTAGTTGAAATTCAACAAAAAGAAAAATGTTTTGTGGGGATGCAGTGGAAATTGATCATAACAAGAGAGCAGACATCTTAAAAGAATGTGTGTGAGATGTGCTTTTGGGTGGAAGCTGCATGAGAGCTGCAGGTTTTATTCAAGGTACAAGATGGTGAAGTCTGGAACCTTTATTTGATGGATGTTGATGTGTTTGCCAATTCTGCTAAATCTGACAGTCAAACCAAGATTAAATCACCAAATCATGTTAGATTTCAGATGAGACAGAAAGAAAAGACCCAAACCCATGGGTTTGCTCTGATCAATTTCTAAGAAACTTACCCAGGTTTACTTCTAAATTGGCTGACAGTATTTACTATTTTTATCTTAAATTCATTTTGGGGTGTGATCTTACAAATCTGGTCTTGTTTCATGATATCTGTTCTTAAGACTTTCCACTGAATACCTCCTCCTAATATTTCATTAACAGTTACTTCACTTGTTTTTTCCAGAAGCATGGGTGCGAACAGCTATCCCTTCAGGGTCTCAAGTCCCTGAAGATTCAGTAAGAATTGATCCTGAAACTAAACCACAGACTACCATTCACTCATCTATTCCTCTACCAGGCAGCGTTATTGATTATTCAGAGGAGATACAAGAAAATCCTTCATGTGTGATTAAAAGTGTTATGATTGAAGGCACACCTGAGGAGGGTAAGCAGTACTTTGTGCCTTGGGTGTTCACAATGAGAGTATACTACATTATTTTCTAAAAAAGGGTGGAGTGGTACCCCATTACCATGTTGCAATCTCACAGAAGCAGAGCTGCATAAGCATTATAGTCCATATAGCATCATCAGTGCTCATGTAGCTTGAATATGGATGAATGTGAGTATGGACTAAGTGGGAGAGTTCCTGTCATGATTTGGCATATAGATATTGGAAGTGGTCCACAAGCTCCTCATGTACAAGAGATGCTTATTGGCTTTATACCCATTAAAACCAAAGCTAGCAGAACAGGACCAAATTTGTTATGTGTTCTCTGTCTGTTACTTCTAAAAAAAGGTGTGCAACCTACCAGACTCTTTTAAACTGTCAAAAAATGCAGTTGCAGTTATGCAGAAACAGCAATGTAGCTGCCTAGTCCATGCAGTATGCCTGGATTCTGATTGTAAAGTGAGAAAGGAGAGACCTCTCACTGGAGGAAGTTTACATTCTAAAGGGATTAAACTGCAACGTACTGTGGTGGTTGGTGAATGGAGTTAAGTCCAGTTGGCAGCCGGTCACAAGTGGTGTTCCCCAGGGCTCTGTTTTGGGGCCAGTCTTGTTTAATGTCTATCAAGGATCTGGATGAGGGGATTGAGTGCACCCTCAGTAAGTTTGCAGATGACACCAAGTTGGGTGGGAGTGTCGATCTGCTGGAGGGTAGGATGGCCCTGCAGAGGGATCTGGACAGGCTGGACCGATGGGCCGAGGCCAACTGTATGAGGTTCAACAAGGCCAAGGGCCAGGTCCTGCACTTGGGATACAACCCCATGCAACTTTACAGGCTTGGGGAAGAGTGGCTGGAAAGCTGCCTGGCTGAAAAGGGGGTGCTGGTTGACACTTCCATCCCTGGAAGTTTTCAAAAACATGTAGATGTTTCAAGACATGATTTAGTAGGCATGGTTTAGTCCTGCACTTCAGGACATAGTTTAGTAGGCGTGATGGTGTTGGGTTGACAGTTGGACTGATGATCTTAGAGGTTCTTTCCAACCTTAATGATTCTATTCTAGTTTTACTTTCCTTAAAAAATAATCCAGCCACCAAGCCAGGAAACATGAAATTAATTATTACTCTACCCTTAATTGGTTCAGTGGTGGACTTGGTAGTGTTAGCTTAATGGTTGGACTTGATGATCTTAAACGTCTGTTCCAACCTAAACAGTTCTATGATTCTATGGTTTGAATGCATTTTGACAGCCAGTCTGAGTGAAAGGGAAAAGAAAAGAAAAGAAAGAGAAAGAACTGTTAGACAAATCTCATCCCTGTGATACCACAGACTTCTGCGTGAGTTATCTTACAAGAGTGGTGTGAAAAGATATATTCCATAGTCTTGGGAGTCACATTCTCTATGAGATGCTAAGCTAAAGAGAAGATG
The DNA here is from genome assembly GCF_030463565.1 of Pelecanus crispus. Taxonomy (NCBI): domain Eukaryota; kingdom Metazoa; phylum Chordata; class Aves; order Pelecaniformes; family Pelecanidae; genus Pelecanus; species Pelecanus crispus. Next base: position 39,955,437 of record NC_134676.1, read on the forward strand.
TGTAGATTGAGTTTTAGCATTCATTAATTAACTTGTGGGAGTATCAAATATCGTTCTTCCCAATGGACTGCTGTAGACTGAAGGGGCACTTTGCAGTCATTTCAGCAGGTGAGGTAGTAATACATTTTATCCAGTAGGAAACAGTAGCTGTATGTCTGTTTTCCATTAAGGGTTTAAGATTAATCTTTTTCCTAGATGGAGAGATAGACCTTAGACTCTTGGCCCGCAAGCACTGATGCTTTGAGTGGCTGATTTTGCCAGAAGTAAGATTATGTAAAGTGGAGAGCTTTTTCAAGAATAACTGTGGCTTCATATGTCTCCAAGGTGGTGGAAAGCAAGCCAAACATGAATGAAAAGGATGTAGATGTAAGAGGTCAAAGTCCTTTAAGAAGTAGCTATTCTATATACAATTTACCATGTGTCCTTCACTGACATAGTTCACAGAACAATAGCTGATATATATGTATGTAATGTATAGTGATGAAAATAATTAATTCAGAAAAAAGAATAACTTGAGATAAGGGTACCCATCTCAACATGTGTAGCTATACAGTTGGATTTCCCAAGTGGACAAAAATTCTTAATTTCTGATAATTGTTTCAGCCAGTTCAATGAGTCAGAAAACTTCTTTCAGATGCCTTTCTCTCTTTCACACTAGAACACTTGAAGAAGTTGTTCATGTTGAGTGTTGTGGCTTGGTTTTCTCTCAGCAGGAGTGTTGTACACATCCAGAGTGCTCACTAATAAACCTGTGTCAGATATATCACCTAACAATGTGATCCAACCCTGCCCCTACACGCACACACACTTATTTTCAAAGCTATCGAGCAAAATCCAGTTTGTTTTGTAATTTTTCAGAATTACACTTTGAAAAGATTTTGACAAAAGATTAAACCTTTGGATTCAATATATCTCTGTTTTCAGGATCAGGTGGAACTATTCAAGTCTCAAACAAATATTACATTCTTCTTATGCTTGTAACTCTCACAATGTCTTCCCAGTCTCTCATTGTTTTGTATCTCTTTTAATTCATTTACAGCATTTTTGGTCCCAACAGAATTAGAGCATACCACTTTTAAATCCAATGAATTAGCAAATCAATAGAATTCAGAGAATTGCAATGAATTTCACCTGATTTTTGCATCTGAATTTTGTTAACAGATGGAGAGGGAAACTCATGGCTGCACAAGCTTGGAATGAATATAAACAAATGGTCATTTTTGAATTCCCTGGTTGGATGGAGTGAAAACAGAGCTCTAGAAAAAGGTATATTTGTATAGCAAATACTATTCTTGTTTTCTGGAACCCATGATATGTTACATAAATGGGGAGAGTGTTTCTTTTTTTTCTTTTATGTGAGCTCTGCTTGAATGAAGTTGTGTAGCTTCAGTTTCTGAATTAAAGTTGTATAGCTTGGATTTATACAAGTCACCATTCTAAGTAGTCAGATCAGTCTCATTTGACCTTAAACACCTGTTAGTTAATTATGATACTTAGTTAAGGATTATGATACTCAATTTTCCAATACGAGGTCACCTTTAAGCCAGAGAGATCTGATTTTAAAAAAAAAAGTAATTATCTGTTTTTAATCAACAAAAAAGGTAAAAAGAAATTTTAAAATTTTATATCATATTCTGATATAAACTGAGTCTATCAAACAACTTGTAAGAGGTGGTTTTGAAGGAGGCTTTAAAGTGCCCTCTTCTTAGCTGTGATAAAAGCCAGTTTTCTTTAACAGGCAGCATATTTCTGCATGTTTGTTTTTTTTTTTTTACCTAAGTTTTCATGACATAAATATATGTAAGTAATTAACATGGGAGCAGTCATGGACAAGTAATTGTCAAACCACTTAACTACATGTGACAGTGTCGATAGATCAAAGTTGACAAGTCAGAGTTGCTAAAATTCTTCTGCCAAATGTCCGTTTCCTGTGTTACCAGAAAAAAGATATGTTTTAAATCTATACTTGATGTCTCTAATAAAAATTTTGAAATTTAATATGTACATCTGGAGTTACTGTGCACTTTAGTTCTGTACTTCAAGTTGATAAAGTTATTTCTATTATACAGTAGATCATCTGAACACATCTGGAGTTTGTTCTGATGCTGACCACAAAGCAACTGAGCTGGAGGAATGTACAACTAAAGAAGAAGTGCCCTATATTCCATATAAGTTAGCTACCTTATATATCATCAAGGTAAAAAAAAAACCCCAGCTAACAACCCTCGCCCTCAAAAAATAAAAAGCTCCAGTGTGAATTAATTGTTTACAATATAAAAGATTGCCAATAGAATTAAGTGTCTCTTTTTGTAGGTTATACTAAATGAATTGCAATAATAGTTTTCATCATATGAATTCAATTCACACAATCTTATTGCTTAGTAGGTTTCTTCTTCACATTTGGAAGCCTGCACTCAGATTTTGAATATTGACATAAAAAACACAAACATTAAAAAATAAATGCCATCTTAAGATCAGGTATTAAGTTGCTTTAATTTGCCTGTTCCTGGTAGGTGTCTAAAGATAAAAAACACCCTTGTAACTATATATGGAGAAAACCCTTTCTTTCCAATATATTTCTCATTATAGTTCTTGATTGTTGGAAGTGGCTTTTGACTTGCAGTATGAGGTTTTGTTATTATTGCAATATTTCTGGTACCAGTAACTAGCATAACTTTGGGTTTTCTGCTTAGCCAGTTTATTTTATATTATCCAATATCTGTATGTATATGTGTCCATGTGTGTGTATATATATATATATATATATATATATATATATATATTTCCTGGTTTCTTGGTTTCATTGGTTTATATATTCCATTAAGTATGCTCTTGTACGCTTGTTCTTTTATTATACATCAAAAAAGTTCTACGGTGACTTCTGTGGTACAGGCTACAGACCCCTGAGCTAGCTGTAAGAAGCAAGTTCAGGTCCCTGAAGCAATCTACTTAAGATGACTTAGAGCTCTGTGGGTGATAAAAGGGATAAACCCATCTGGATCTTTTCAGTCTTCCCCTAGAAGAGGGTTTTTTTGTGTCTTGACCAAAAGGTGTCTTTTAAAAATTCCTCTACTTCTACAACAGCGTTTCTGATGGGGTGTAAATAGGATAGTATATTTCAATACAACATTGGTGCTTTCTACTTTTCTATCATTTGAACTGTGACAGTGTCAGAGGGTAGAGATTTTTTCACTCCCAAATTAACTGCTTGTAAATACTCACAAAGATTTAATCTGTCATCATAGATCAATGCTAACAACCACAACTATTTAAACTATCAAAATAACTATTTATCAGCCACCACAAAAAAATCAGAGATTTTTTCTTTTTCATTTTATTTTGGCTGAGCTGCTCGCTGTCAGCAGAATCTGCATCATGTTAAGCTTAAATGAAGAACTGAAACCAAAGAAATCTCTGGAAAAGCTCTAGATTTTTATAATTTACAAATAATCATGTCCATTATTGCTTCATCCAGAAGTATCTGTTAGCCTCATTTAAGATGCACAAGTATCAGTGTTGTGTAATCTGACATTGCACCTACCAGGCAAGTATGTCAAAAGAAAAGTGGACAGTAGAAACTGGGATGGGAGACAGTGGAATTTTCCTTTTATGACTATTATGAATTGGATTAGCAACAAAATTAATGAAATGGAGTCACTAGGGATCCTGATGCAATTTTAAGCTTAAATGACTCATTTTCAAACAGGAAAAAGGTCACACTACCAGTCCTTTATGTACACATCTGTTTTTATTAGTCATGAAAAATTTCTGTAGTACAGCTTAAAGTTATATCAATTTTGCAGGTTTACAGATAATTTTAAATGGAATACAAAATAAAACTGAGTGTATTGTGTTACTAATTTTTGTTATCTAACTCTTAAATGCAAAAATACAATCTTTTCCACTGCCTACCTTCTTTTTTTTCACTTTTTTCTCCATAATAAGGCTCACAATGCTGTTCGTCTTTTTCAAGAACTTTAGAATAATTGTAATGACTATGTCTTCCGTATTCAATTCAGATCACTACAGTAAAGAAGAAGAGGTGAAGATGCAATACTAGGACTAGAAAAGAAAAACCATTTCAAGTCATATACAGATTTTTATTCAATATCATAACAAATTCTCCAGTTGCTGAAGTCTGAAAGCTTTGGCCTGCAGTCCTGTTGGCTATTTATTTGCTTTCAAGATCAAAATTTTCACTGTACTGTCCCTGTAATTTTCAGAAATATACCTGTCCTGGTTTCAGCTGGGATAGAGTTAATTTTCTTCCTAGTAACTGGCATAGTGCTGTGTTTTGGATTTAGTATGAGAAGAATGCTGATAACACACTGATGTTTCAGTTGTTGCTAAGTACTGCTTAATCTAGTCAAGGACTTTTCAGCTTCCCATGCTCTACCAGGTGCACAAGAAACTGGGAGGGGGCACAGCCAGAATAGTTGATCCAACCTGACCAAAGGGCTATTCCATACCATATGACGTCATGCTCAGTATATAAACTGGGGGGGGTTGGCCAGGGAGCAGTGATCGCTGCTCGGGAACTGTCTGGGTATCGGTCGGCGGGTGGTGAGCAATTGCATTGTGCATCACTTGCTTTGTATATCGTTATTATTATTATCATTATTATATTGTTGTTATTGTTATTACTATTTTATTTTATTTCAATTATTAAATTGTTCTTTTCTCAACCCAGGAGTGTTTCTCACTCTTACTCCTCCAATTCTCTCCCCCATCCCATCGGGGCAGGGGGAGTGAGCGAGCAGCTGTGTGGTACTTAGTTGCTGGCTGGGACTAAACTATGACAATACCTCAAAATTGTTTGATAGTTCATTATAACTGGAGCTGCTAGTGCTCTGAGTTGATAATTTCCTTCATCCTCCACAGATTGTAAAAGACATGCAGCAAATGAAAAACAAACACATGAAGATAATCAGACAACTAGACAACATAAGGAAAGAAAACCAGGTAATTATTCTGAAGCATTAGCATTGTTCTTGTGTCATACTATTAGTCAAAATGACACAGAGGGATAAAATCTACTTCATTCACATTTACATCTGCATTCAGATACCCATTCTAAGTCTCCAGAAATAATATCAAAGTATCTTTAACTGTATTTGATCTTACAACTTTGTGAAATCTGAAACTTTTTGTCTGGCACAGTTGCAGAGATTTTTCTAAACTTTGTGTGTTACTTAACTTATCTCTTAAACACCACCTTGCTCTAACGACTGACACCATGGTTAGAACATTTGTGTGTCTGTAGGTTGTGACTCTCAAGAATGATCTTATTGTAAAGGGCTGTGCCAAGCTGTACTGCCTTCTGTCATTGCCAAAGAAGAAACTTTTACAGCCTCTTCCTCTGTGGGTACTTTCTCCTCTACTTTGGACTTAGCTTTGCTTTAGCCTTGCAATATTTTGTCAATATGGTTTACAGAACAGCAGAATCCCTCCACCTGTAAACCTCTACAAGGTAACAATGAGGATCCAGGGGTGCCAGTCCTGTGAGCATAACCCCACAGTGCATCGCTTTCCTTAGTGGAAGCACTTCTGTATTCCATTAGTCAGTAATGCTCCCAAAATGTGGAATTAGCCACACCATCTTTGGCTACACTGTTTGGAAACCTTTTCTTGCAGCCACTGCTTCATCTTTCTGCTTATTCTCCTTTTCCCATCCAGAATAAGACAGGGACTTAGTTTGTATGCAGATGTATGTTTTCCATACAATTAAAGTTTATTCTGGGCAAACAGAGAGAAGAGATTCAGAAAGTCCTCTGGAACCTCCAAGGGGAAGTGAACAAATTCCTCAGACTGTCAAGCAAACTTGAGAGAGTTCGCTGTATGTAGTGTACAAAGGCTTGGTGTCCTTTGGTAGGGAACAGGACTTCATCTTATTCTCAGGTTATCACATCTGCACAAGCATTGCAATACCTGTGTAAATCCATTTCTGTGCTTCAGTAGGAATGTAGCCTTTGCACAGTCACATCTTACACCTTCAATTGACTCTGTAGATCACTAGGGGAAGAGAAAGAGAGAAAAAGGAAGAACACAGATGCACAGTAAGAGAGAATTGCCTGCTGGCCACAGATACAAACACAGGGATTGTAATGGATTTTCCTCATAGAACCTCTTTCATTTTGGTGACTGTAATGTGTTATTAATTACAATCTCTGAAATAAAAATCATTCCTAGAAGCACTGGAAATATCTACTTTTTGAAGTTTCTGATTTGTTTGTATATCTCATAAAATTTTATTGCTTTATTTAGATGTTTTCTGTTGCTGAGAGTTATTTTTTGTGCTACTTACATCTCATACTTCCAAGCTTTTGTTTTCTAAGCAATATTTAATTTCTTTAAAACTAATTACTTAGCTATACTTTCTGGTCTGCTCTCAGAAAAGCTTTGGATTTTATTTCTGCAGAAAAACAGAGAAAAGATAAATTACTTTAGCAGTAAGTTTTGCTCAAAATCTGCAGCAGGTGAAAATAAAAACCTCCTTTGATCAATACGAAATGTTTGCAGACAATAAAAACATTGAAGAAAGAGGACCAAGCATTACCTGTTGTGGAAACTATTCTCTTTATAATGCTTGGCTTTCGTGTTTTCATTCACTATACATTTTCTCAATAATCTTTTGTAATGCAGGAGAGGACTATAACTACTATAAAGAAACATTATGGTGAGAAAATGAGGAGTCTGAAATCCCAGTTAGAAGCTTACCAAAAGCTGATGAACAAGAGCAACACACACTGGCAAGATACAGTTAAGGTAACCAAGTGCAATTTTTACATGGGGGTAAGAATGGCAGGTACTTCCAGAGGCTGCAGGAACAGGCTGTATAAGTACTGTTTTCTTCTTAGGAACAGACAGTCAAATGAAGACACACAGTCTGTGAAATTAATACAAGACTATGTCTGTCTCCTTCTGGAGATGAATAAAGCATTACATAGCATGTTTCCAAAACACTTTTCACAGCTTGACCTATCTTCACGCCCCTGATGAAAGCTCAATATACGATTCTCCAGTGCTGTCTGTGCTTATGCACTTGGAAATAGCTTTGTTTTTATGAAAAAAAAGTGTAAAGATATTCACAGAATGTACAGGATGTAGAATCATAGAATCATAGAATCGTTTAGGTTGGAAAAGACCTTTAAGATCATCCAGTCCAACCATTAACTTAACATTACCAACTCCACCACTAAACCAATTAAGGGTAGAGTAGCAATTTCATGGTTCCTGGTTTGGTGGCTGGATTATTTATAATGAAACTAAAAACTAGGGATCATTAAGATTGGAAAGAACCTCTAAGATCATCATTCCAATCATCAACCCAATACGACCGTGCCCACTAAACCATATCCCAGAGTGCCACGTCTACCTGTTTTTTGAACACTTCCAGGGATGGGGACCCCACCACCTCTCTGGGCAGACTGTTCCAATGCTTGACCACCCTTTCTGTAAAGAAATTTTTCCTAATATCCAACCTAAACCTCCCCTGGCACAGCTTGAGCCCATTTACTCTTCTCCTATTGTTAGCTACTTGTGAGAAGAAACCAACACCCACCTCACTACAACCTCCTTTCAGGTAGTCGTAGAGAGCAATAAGGTCTCCCCTCAGCCTCCTCTACTCTAGGCTAAACAACCCCAGCTCCCTCAGCTGCTCCTCATAAGACCTGTGCTCCAGACCCTTCACCAGCCCTGTTGCCCTTCTCTGAACATGCTCCAGCACCTCAATGTCTTTCTTGTAGTGAGGGGCCCAAAACTGGACACAGTATTCCAGGTGCAGCCTCACCAGCGCTGAGTACAGGGGACAATCACCTCCCTGCTCCTGCTGGCCACACTATTCCCGATACAAGCCAGGATGCTGTTGGCCTTCTTGGCCACCTGGGCACACTGCTGCCTCATGTTCAGCTGGCTGTCAGCCAGCACCCCCAGGTCCTTTTCCACCAGGTAGCTTTCCAGCCACTCTTCCCCAAGCCTGTAGTGTTGCATGGGGTTGTTGTGACCAAAGTGCAGGACCCAGCACTTGGCCTTGTTAAACCTCATACAGTTGGCCTCGGCCCATCGATCGAGCCTGTCCAGGTCCCTCTGCAGGGCCATCCTACCCTCCAGCAGATCAACACTCCCACCCAACTTGGTGTCATCTGTAAACTTATTGAGGGCGCACTCAATCCACTCATCTAGACCCTTGATAAAGTTATTAAACAAGACTGGCCCCAAAACTGAGCCCTGGGGAACACTGTTCATGACCGGCCACCAACTGGACTTAACTCCATTTACAACTACTCTCTGGGCTCGGCCACCCAGCCAGTTTTTTACCCAGCAAAGAGTACGCCCATCCAAGCCACAAACCACCAGCTTCCTTAGGAGAATGTTATGTGAGACGGTGTCAAAGGCTTTGCTGAAGTTCAGGTAGATGACATCCACAGCATTTCCTTCATCCACCAGGCAAGCCACCAGGTTATAGAAGGAGATCAGGTTGGTCAAGCAGGACCCGCCTTTTATGAACCCGTTGCTGGCTGGGCCCAATCCCCTGGTTTCCCTGCAAATGCCTGTTGAGCTCATTCGATATGAACCACTCCATAATCTTTCCCGACACCAAGGTCAGGCTGACAGGCCTGTAGTTCCCCAGGTCCTCCTTCCAGCCCTTTCTGTAGATGGGCGTCACATTGGCAAGCCTCCAGTCATCAGGGACCCCGCTGTTAACCAGGACTGCTGACAGATAATGGAAAGTGGCTTGGCAAGCTCCTCTGCCAGCTCCCTCAGTACTCTCGGGTGGATCCCATCCGGCCCCATAGATTTGTGAGCATCCAGGTGGCATAGCAGGTCATTAACTGCTTCCGCCTGGATTATAGGGGCTGCATTCTGCTTCCCATCCCTGTCTTCCAGCTCAGGGGACTGAGTACCCTGGGGATGCCTGGTCTGGCTACTAAAGACTGAGGCAAAGAAGGCATTAAGTGCCTCAGCCTTTTCCTCATCCTTGGTGACAATGTTCCCCCCCACATCCAATAAAGGATGGAGATTCTCCTTGGCTCTCTTTTTATTGTTGATGTACTTGTAAAAACATTTTTTATTATCTTTTAGAGTGGTGGCCAGATTGAGTTCTAGCTGGGCTTTGCTTTTCTAAATTCCTCCCTGCATGACCTGACAAGATCCCTGTACTCCTCCTGAGTTGCCCGCCCCTTCTTCCAAAGGTGGTAGACTCTCCTTTTTTCCCTGAGTCCCAGCAAAAGCTCCCTATTCAGCCAGGCTGGTCGTCTTCCCCACCAGTTGATCTTACAGCACATGGGGACAGCTTGCTCCTGCACCCTTAAGACTTCCTTCTTGAAGAAGGCCCAGCCTTCCTGGACTCCTTTGCCCTTCAGGACTGCCTCCCAAGGGACTTTCCCAACCAGGGTCCTGAAGAGACCAAAGTCTGCCCTCCGGAAGTCCATGGTAACAGTTTTGCTGCCCCTCCTCTTTACATCACCAAGAATCGAACACTCTATCATATCATGGTCGCTAAGCCCAAGATGGCCTCTGACCACCACATCCCAGAGTCCTTCTCTGTTTGTAAACAGCAAGTCAAGTGAGGCACCTCCCCTGGTAGGCTCACTTACCAGCTGCATCAGGAAGTTATCCTCCACACACTCTAGGAACTTCCCAGACTGTTGCCTCTGTGCTGTGTTGTATTTCCAGCAGATGTCCAGCAAGTTGAAGTCCCCCATGAGAACAAGGGCTAGCACTGGCGAGACTTCTGCCAGCCGCTTGTAGAATGCTACATCCTGGTTAGGTGGTCTATAGCAGACTCCCAACAGGACATCTGCCTTGTTGGCCTTCCCCCTCATCCTTACCTATAAGCACTCGACCTTATCATCACCACTGTCAAACTCTATACAGTCAAAACACTCCCTAACATACAGAGCCACCCCACTGCCTCTCCTTCCCTGCCTATCCCTTCTGAAATGCTTATAGCCATCCAGTGCAGCACTCCAGTCATGAGAGTTGTCCCACCATGTTTATGTGATGGCGACTATGTCATAGCTATCCTGCTGCACAAGGGCTTCCAGCTCCTCCTGTTTGTTGCTCATGCTACGTGCATTGGTGTAGATGCACTTGAGATGGGCTATCGATTTCGCCCCCAATGTTGCCATGCCGCCCCTGGGCTCCTCTCTAGTGACCCTGGTTTTATCCCCTTCCCCCTTCAAACCTAGTTTAAAGCCATCTCAATGAGTCCCGCCAACTCATGGGCAAGAATCCTTTTCCCCTTTGGAGACAGCCGATCTCCACCAGCTGCCAGCAGGCCCGGTGCCGTGTAAACCTCCCCATGATTGAAAAAAACAAAATTCCACTGATGGCACCAGCCTCTGAGCCACCTGTTCATCAGGTGAGTTTTCCCATTCCTTTCAGCATTCTTCCCTGCCACTGACAGGATTGAGGATAACACTACCTGTGCTCCCGATCCTGCAACCAGTTGCCCCAGTGCCCTGAAGTCCCTTTTGATTGCTTTAGGACTTCTCTTTGCAACCTCATCACTGCCAACCTGTACAACCAGCAGCGGATATTAATCGGAGGGCCTTACGAGATCAGGGAGTTTCCTAGTAACATCCCTAACCCGGGCCCCAGGGAGGCAGCAGACTTCCCTGTGGGATGGGTCCAGGCAGCAGATTGGGCCTTCAGTTCCCTGCAGGAGGGAATCACCTACCACAATTACCCTCCTTTTTTTCTTAACAGGGGCAGTTGTTATCTGTGGGGTTGACTGACTGGCCCTCAGCAAGCCCCTGGCTGGACCTTCACCTTCACCTACCTCCCCACTTGCCTGGCCCTCAACTTCCAGAGCCCCATATCTGTTCTGTAAGGGCAACTGGGAAGGTGAGGGAGGCCGGGAGGGGATTCGCCTGCCACCCGGGGCAGGGACCTGTTTCCATTCCCCCCCATCTCTTAGGTCCCCTCCTTCTGCTTGCTGGCAAGAGGGTAGGTGATCCTCCGCTTCTTGTAGGCCCTCCATCTGCTGCCTTGGCCCCAGAGACAGTAGGGTGTGGTTCCACCAATCTATCTCTCTCATTACTCAGGATGTGTAATGCTTTTCTGGTGATGAGCAGGTATTAAGGTTTATCCTGTTACTCCTTCTGTTCTACTACCAAGAAAAAGCCACCTCTAGTCACATGTGGTCATTGTAAATTGGTCAGGTTTTATTATTTTTGTGCAAGATCCCCAAGACTTAGCAACCTGGCCCCAATGTTATGACTTCTCAACATGAGTGGAACAAAACAAACCAAACTATAGACGTTTTTGAAAAATGAAACACTGGTGTAGAAACTGTAATCCCTTGTGCCTTATTCTACTGCCGTCAGAGCCTGAGGGAAAGAAACAGACACCTGATCCAAGAGAAAGAAGATCTCCTTCACCAAATGAAGCAACAAACAGAGAAATGGGAAGAAGAAAAGGTAAACAAACTTAATTTGGGTTTTTTTTTGGAGTTAGACAGTGTTCTAGTTACCATTTCCACTGCGGTCTTTCCAGGAGCCTAAGGGACATGGAAACCACACTGTCTGCCTTTGGATATGTACATCTAAATCAGCTAAGACTGAAAACTGCTCTGCACCTGCCTTCCTTTTTTACAGAGCACCCAAGTAGTTTCTCGGCCTTTAAACACCAATGAAGATGACATGCATTTTTTTGTCATACTATATTATTCTTTCCACTAAAAAGCATTAGATTGTGATTTCTGTCTCACGTCACATTTCATGTCTTTTGAAGAATTTTAAAATTACAGTAGAGCACATTGGGGGGGGTTTATTAAAAAAAAATTAATTTAGCATTAAAAATCTACAAAAACTTCACCTCATCTAAGCTACTGCAACACTGCAATGCAACTGGCTGACCTACCAGCAAAACTACCTCACCTGGTAGTTCCCAGGAAAAAGGCATGTGCTTCCTCAGGTTTTCCAAATTTGTCTGTAATAATGCAACTTCAGTTTACTAAAGATCTGAGATAGCTGCAGAGGTGGAAAAAGAAAGAAATTTGTTGCATTTTTATAGATAGCATCTGTGAGCATGATCTGATAATTGTTATTTTCTGTGTAGTGTTCTATTCCACGTAATATGGTCAAGTCTTTCTGTAATTTTGCAAATCTTCAACGTTGCTTTATAACAGTCAATTTTCATTGCACTACTCCAAGACATGTATTCAGGGAGATCTTAGTTAACCTTGTGTCAGGGTGGAGATGGGGAGGAGTCTCAGAGACAGGTTCTGTCTTGCATATGATACTGAATGTAGATTTCTGTAGGATTTCAGTGTGAAGGTCTCAGGGAAGAGGTTGGGTTTTTTTTTTTTTTCAAATGATGTAGCACCACCTTTCGATTAAATTTTGTATAGCATTGGTATTTAAAATGAAGATTTTCTCTTTTCAAACACCTTCAACAATGTCTACCACAATAATACCCTATCCCTGATTGATAAACTGAAAAATCATGGGGTTTGCAAGTCCTTTGACCTGATTGTTATATATTAAGGAAATGTAGCAAAAATATTATAATAAAGAGTAAGAAGTGGTGAGGATGTTATATTCTAAGGCTTTCAGGAAGAAGGAATACCTTCTGTTAGACCAGATACTGCTGGTAAGATTTGACACACACAGCCTTTCCTTCAGGGCTGCCTTAGGACTGTGCTTCCAAAAGCTTTTGTTCTTCAGCTGTTTCAGGAGTCTCTATAATTTTTGTCTCTTCTTTCATTCCAGTAATGTGGACAGAGGTTAAAGAAAGCATAAGCATAGGACATCTTGGTACAGACTCTTGCAAGAACACTACAGTCTGAGCAGTCTCTGGTTTATTTCTGTATTTTTCTTATCTAGTAGCAGCCAATTACTGCAAACAGCCCATTTGTGTAGGCTGTGCTTGTAAGTGGCAACAATATTAATTCACTATTATTGGTTATTCTCCCCAAGGAAATACAATGAAAAATGGTAACACTGTTTTCCTGCTACCTTCTTTTCTTGTCTTGCAGGTCTGGATTCTAGAAAATTTGTGTAAAAACCTAGATTATCTTTATACCCAGCACACACTGAGTGAGTTTTGTATTTCAGACAGAGTTTCTTGATATCTCTACTTTCTTTCCTGCTTGTTTTTCTGTTTACACTGAGGTGCATACCAGCTGAAGTCAATAGAAACTTTTCCATTGCAACACTGTGTCACAGGGGGAATGAAGGAATGTTGAACCTACAAATCATGTCCATCATGACTCCAAACTCCTTAGCATAACTGGCTTATTATAGTCGCCATCACTTTTTGAGTAGGTTTATTTCAGCACCTGTAGCTGTCCCTTAGAACTTTAAAACAAAACAAAGTATGACCCCTGTAAAATTCTTTGAGTTTTAATAAATAAATGGAATTCTTGATTATTAAAATGTATTAGTTCATTATAAACTCTTGATTTCTAAATGGTGATATTTTGGCCTGCCTAGACAATATTCTAGGAACTGCATATTAGAAATGCTTAAGTTGTTCTTACCTGCTTTTCCTGTTGTTTTCAATTCAGCTTTGCAGGAACTTCACAACATCAGTCTGTATGTGGAAAGAGTGCATGACCTCATCAATTTCCAGATAAAAGTTCTTCAGCAGAAGTCTGAAAAGACAGAAGGAGAAAAAGCAGATGTGTCAGTGGTTTTACAATTAAAAAAAGAACAAGTGAGCACAAAAATGGAAATGTAACTGGTTGGTTTTAGGATCATCGCAGGTATTTCAAAGGCAATCAGGCTAACTTTAGCAAAGGTTGAAGTAAACCATGTGACTGATAGTGAAAACTGTGTGCAAATATATACATGGCTTGAGAATGATAAATTGGTGATGAATAATTAAAACACCACAGTGATGAAATGAATTCTTATTCTGCTGGAATCACTGATAGTGTGCTATTGTTCTCATTATAATATTAGATAGCATAAACTTTGCTACAAAATATTTTAAAGATCTACTTCTTTGGATTATAAAAACTATATTCTAAATGCTGGAACGAAGCAGCCCTTCTTATTCGACATTTCTTTTGCTTTTCTCCACTTTTGCTCTACCTTGCTCATTAAAATCTTGGCAGTTTCATAGGAAAGGAATGAAAATCTAGATCCTGGTTTAGCATATAACAGTTCTCTTTCCTGCCCCCCAGGTAGCTAATGAAGAAGAGAAGCCTGAATGGCCAATGGAAAAGGGATATCTTTGGCAAGCACACACCATGCTGCAAAAGATACAGGAGTCTTTACAGAAACGAGAGAGAGAAGTCACTGAGCTCCTACAAAGTGAAAGAAGATATAACAAGGCAATGAAACCTCAAATCACAGTGCTAATATTCTTGAAAACTCTTGTCAAGAAGGTAAGAACTCAATTACTGCAAAGACAAAAAATGATTTACTGGATTTTCTAAAAAGTTCAATAAAGAAAAAGTGCAGTTTTATTTAGTATTGTTATTGTCTTAAAAAATTGGAAAAGTGATTTTGTATATGTTGATTTAAAGGCTACAGGTGAGATTTTCAGAATAACACATGGAATTAAAGAACCACAAATACTCACTGAAAGTCAGCTTACAGAAAACTGATTAGACCAATTTGCACACTCCTTAATAGGCATCATTTTAAAAAATAAACTAGTGAAGCATGAGAATGGCATCATGCAAAAAACATATTTTCTATCCTTACAGTTGTTATGTGAACTACATGAATTACAAACAGATGCGCCAGCTTTACAGGAAATATGATCTAATTTTTGATCCATGGCAGGTTCACACCATATATTGTGATGTCCCTGGGGCACAACAGTACATCAGTCAGCTTATCAGGAAGAATGAGGATGAAACCGCTGATTGGATAGAAGCCTTTAATAACGCTCAGGCTGACATTCTGTCCTATGAAGTATTTTATCGAAATGAACCTATGGATGACAAAAGGTATATTGGATAGTTAATAAAGCAAAGATAGAAATAATACAGAAAAATAATGAGCTGTTTTCACAGAGAGAATATACATTTTAAAGAATGCTATTATAATTTCCATGCATAGTTATGGGGGAAAAAAATCAAAGTAGAGTCTACATTTATATTGAGAAAGAAACCAGGGAACTTAGAAACACCAGGTACAAAAAGCAGGAAAATATTTCAGCTTAACTGGCTTGTGCAAGTTTTATCCAGTGTATTATAAAATATGCTGAAATAAGCTTATTTGGCAAGCCTGTGCTACAACATCAACATCTTTTTCTTCATACTTTTTTTACAGGATGTTTCTTCCTCATATTCTGGGTAATTGCATCTTTCTTGCAGTTTAAGTAACCAGTTCCCTACAAACTTTTCTTTTCTCTCTCTTTTTTTTTTCTTCTTTTGAATGACAGGACACAGCTCTCAACAATGCTTTTCAGAAATCTTGGGAAAGCAAAGTCTGAATTAGAATATGTTGAAACGGAGAAAATTGTGTTTGATTGTATTCAGACAGGGGAAATCCCCAACTGGATTAAAAGGGACTGTCTTTATGTAACCTTGACAGGTGAGAAATCCTCTTGTCAATTCAGACAATCCTAATTATCCTTAGCCAACTCACTTTTGAATATAAGAAAACACAGTATAGCAGTAAAAGACGCTTGGACACATGCTGCTGCCATGGTATAAGGTATCCCATAAAATATCTTCAGTTATGTGCATTTTAATGAATTACTATATGAAATGTAATACTGGGTCATGGCTTGCAAACACTGGAGTTCCACATTTATAGCCCTCTGTTCATCCTTTCTTTGGTATCTTTGTTGTTTTGAAAATCAGGTGTCTTTTGTAAATTGTGTCTAAATATCTCAGTGGATGTCCAAGGTAGACACACCCTGAATCCCCCCAGATTTGGCAGCCATGTACTGAATGTAACAGCAAATGCAGGATTCGGAAGGAAGTAACCCCTTTTGAAGAAAACTTGAAAATATCCATTGCATGAATTTAACACATTGTGCTCTTCTGAGAGGAATAGTAGAAAAACTTTTTCAAGTATTTGGCTTGCTTTTCCTATGATTCTGGAACACAAAACCTGGGTTTGGTGGTTTAGGCAGGGAAAGGAAAGCATTTGTGAACTTCTGTTTGAGAGAATGACTATTTCTAATTTAGAGATTTACTGGGTTATATGTTTATTCTATGTAACTATATAATTACTGGAATTCTCCAGAAGACCCTGCAACATGCTCTGAGGAGACAGAGCCACCACCCAGAGGAACTCATGCAGAAATTTAAAATGGAAATCAAGGTAATATATTACAATGTATAATCCCACAAGGTTTTAAAGAAAGTATTAAAAAAAGACTTCCTTTTCCTAACTATTCTTAAGGGATTTGAGATTTGCTCTGGATTATGTCCTGTGATGTCTGTACATGCATCTTTTTCAAAAAAGCAAATCTCAATGGTAATTATGTACAGACATCTGCACTTACATACCTGTAGCCCCTAAGCACACTTACATTAAAGAACACAGCTTTGCTAACTAGTGAATTATATGGTCACACCTTTCTGTATATGAAAGGATTCCCATGTTCTATTTTTACATCTGTATATCCATTTTACTGTTTACACACAAATCTTTTTACGCATCTTGATGGCCCTGGATGCCTATTACAGGTAAAGGTACACTAATGTGTTCATGTATCTAATAATTTGGGATGCATAGATTTCCTGTTTAGTAGTAGGTTAAATATGAAATACTTTCTCATCTCCATTTACATCAGCATAAATAACTGAAAGAAATAACTTTTTTAATTGAGTATTCTCTGCTGAAAGTGACCCAAACACATACTTTAGTGATACAATGAGAACCAGAGTGCAATAATGCATTTATCATATTGCTGTTGTTGGACCTCAAAGTGAATAGCCCCAAAATTGCCTGAAATCATTATCTCCCCTACATAGACATTACCACAACAACCATCATCCTAAGTTAATGCACAGAAATTCTTCACTGGTAAGTAATGAACACAAGCTGTGAAATATTTACATTGGTAATTATTAATCATACCATTGGTTGCATTATTTGTTCAGTTTGGTTTTGTTTTTTTAAGTTTATCAAAGAGCAAAGGAACAGTAAGAGAGATATCAACACTGGAACAAGGTCTTCATTTTAGAGAGCAATACTGGGAGAAAGCTTGAAGCAGAAAAGCACTTTCTGCAGTATCTCTGGAGTGGAAAATTAATTGAAAGAATTAAAAGCCCATGGTTCACTAAATATCAGAAAACTTATGCAGGCATTTAAATGTTTTGAAAATTTTACCCCTTTTAAGAAATATTTTTAAAGACATCTTAAAAAAACACAACAAAAAACCATCATTATGATAACCTGAAAGAGCCTGTGACTGAACAAAGAAGTCTTTGCGTCAAACAGGTATAGATCTGCTTGCAGGTGGATGGGATGCATCTCACTAATCTTTTGCTGTCTAAAATGGGGCATTTAACATGTGTCTACAAGCAATATGTGCAGAGAGGCGGCTCCAAAGAGTAATTTTCCTCTGTGAAGCACAAGCCTCTAAAGTTAACTTCGCCCTGTCCCACTTCAAAACACTATTCAGTGGTTGTTTTAAAGTGCTAGCTCTTGTACCATAGTGTTTTAACTCTTTATCTTTTTTTTTTTAATAAAAAATGAAATTGAAGAAATCATAGATATGAAGAAAAGCTTAAAATATAAACTTTGGGATTGTAGTTCAATCAAAGAATTAATGAAGGTGAAGATGATGGTTGTTGTTGAAGACAACCACTTCTTGTCTTTAACAAATGGTTGTTGAAGACAATAATACTAAATTCCTGGAAGAAAAAGCACCCTGCAAATTTAGATACCAAATGTGCAGTCCTAGGGTTGGTTTTTTTTCAGGTACCAAGCATAGGTACCTGGGGCTATGAATGGTTTATTTGCACTAGTCAACTGAGTCAAGTTTCTAATGTTACTGCCTACATGCTAAGTTGAAAACAAGTTTTATTCCAGCATTGACCTGGCATTCATAAGGTAACATCCCCAACCTTTAATTTTTTTTTTAACTGCATGTCTGTTCTTTATGTGCTTCTTCTAGGTTTGAATGACCTATCCAAAAAGAACACTCTGCAGATGAAGCATACCTCTATGACAGTGCTTTTATGCAAACAAATTGATAAGTGTATTATAAATATATACTGCTGGGAACACAATGTCTGTTCCCAAGTGCTATTAATGTATTTATGTATTTATGGCCTGTTTCAATTGAGCTGTTAGTCCACTTTTCTGCAGTAAGACCACTGGAAAGGAATGCAAGAAAAGAGAAACAAGAACACAGATGTCACTAAAAGGTAGATGCATTATGGTGATGATGCTCAAGAGAAAAACAACTAGAGTGGGTAAAGAGGGTGATTGTGAGTGTTTAGTGATGAACATACCACTCCAGGATGCGGCACCATTGACTATCAGTCCAAGCATTAGACAGGACTGGATCAGTGCTGGTCCACCACAGGCAGAGAAAAAAACTAAACATTTGTAAAAACTATATATGAATTATATGCAGGATGTACACAAAGACCATTGATTGATCTTCTGCTGCAGTTAGAATTTTGGTGTATTTGGTGGTGAGACAGTTAAGGACAGTTTTAAATCAGCTTTAAAGTCTGTAGGTCATATAACAAGCCAGAACTCTGTTATAAGTCGCAGATTTTTGAACTATGGTGCAGCTATCAACCTGTCTAGTGTAAAGCAATTGAATATTTTGCTTACAGTAGTGTAAAATAGTATAAACTGTCCAAAAAGAAATAACTTCATTATTAACTTTATTTGTTAGCTTTGTTAACTATTTAAACAAAGTCCTTATGTAGAAAGATTGTATTTGTGAAGAAGGTTTGACACAATTCTTATTGTTCTTTTTCTAACCTTTCTGAATGTCTGACTCTAAAGCTTATAATTTAGCTCCTTCACTGACTTAATCTCATGTCTATGCAAGTTTACTGAAGCAATTTCATGGCCTCATATGCAATTGTTCAAGTTGCTAGCTTTTATATCTTTTCTAATTCTGCAACAGATAGAAAAGGATTAATTTCTTCACTAGGCAATTGATATTTATTTACTGTTAAAGTCAATGTTAATGCTGGGAATTAAATTTAATCAGAATGATTCACAAAACAACATTTCAAATTGCAGCTGTTACATACTTTAAACTTAATTAAATTAAGCAGTATACCGTAAGAGACAAAAATAATAAGAAAACAAAGTTAATTTGATTTGATTTTGATAAGAATCATTCAATTAAAGGAAGTTCTAACTGAGACTAGTGAATTGATAATTTGTTTCTCATCCTCTTGCGCCAGATATTTGATTGTATTTCTGAAGCTAAAAATGCAAAACATGTCTCTGACTGAGACAGCTGAGATATCTAAATCTTATTGAAAGAACCTGAAAAGTGAATATTCTACTAAATACA
The DNA here is from genome assembly GCF_030463565.1 of Pelecanus crispus. Lineage (NCBI taxonomy): Eukaryota > Metazoa > Chordata > Aves > Pelecaniformes > Pelecanidae > Pelecanus > Pelecanus crispus. The sequence goes on from NC_134676.1 coordinate 39,974,847, forward strand.
GTAATTTTGGGTTCCTAATGTCTTAGAGAACTGATGACTAGTTGTTTGGGGTATTTTTCAGTAGTTCTCATACTTTCCTACTTCATTTTTGTTTTTAAACTGAGGAGAAACCAGCTTTTCTCCTTTATCAGCTCCCAAACTATTTCCTGTTTGGGACTAGTACATTTTAGTTCGTTTTTACACACACACAAAAAATAACTTTAATTTAAGCAAGACCAAAATCGGGACTTAAATACCAAAGCTGAACAAAGGGTACTTGTATCATCATCCGCTGATAGAAATGAAAAAAAAAGAAGCCACTTTATTTCCAAGGAATTCTGACTGTTTCTGTCATGTGCAAATTTTCTCCTAGTTTGCCCTTCTAAAGGATGCTTATGATACATCACAGCGGCATTATAAGTCCCTGAAAAATTTATTTTGCTATTTCTCTGGTACATGGAAACAAGCAAACAAACAAAAATAAAACAAGAATGTAATCAAATTAAAGGTTGCTATACTGAAAGAACAAATAATTATTTAGAAAAATTACACTGTTAAGAAGCTTCATATAAAAATGCTTTTCCCTCATCAGGGAAGAATCTTTGCTGTAGAAGTCAAGTACTCTTTAGGAAAACTTCTATATAATGTAACTCTTATTTAGCACATCTAATCTTTTGACCTGCTAACAGTCAAATGGAACTATTTAATCTAGTTCATAAAACAGTGAATTCTTTTTGAGTAAAATGTGTTCATATCAATTTCTGATTGAAACTGTATTTGAATGTCTGGTAAGGATTCACTACAGCCACTGTAATAAAAAAAAATATCCTGGAGAAAGAAGGGAAAAAAAAACCCCAAAACTTAAAAAAATCAGCAGTAAAATGTAAGATAAAGCTCTCAGAATGTAGATATGTGGGTTGTCTAATCTGCCAGGAAAGACAATGAGGTTGAATTACAAAACACTGGCATATATGAAAAAAAGAAGCAGGCCTGCAATAATTTTCAAACCCCTATTCTAAAACACTCTGAAACTTCCCATGAATACCAACTGAAAACTAAGAATGACTTTATTAATACCTACCAGGTCAAAAGATGTCATTACTGGTACTTATTATATTATCATTTGATAAGTCTGGAGCTTTTCTATCAGTTCCTTTTTGTATTGCTTATACCTGGAGCATTAGAAATGTCTCTGAAATAATTTCAGAATGAATAAATATTGAGCCAAAAATATTTTGCATGACATCATAGGTATCATAAGTAATAGGCATGACTATAATCTGAGATGTATAGGATCTATGGCTGCAAGTACCTTAGGCACTCCTGCTAAAATTATTCTTGCAAGTGCAAATAATATTGTCTTAAAGATATGTCCTGACTTATGGCAAATTCTATAATAAAAGAATCAATTTCAGTACATTTCTGCAAAAGCAATGATGATACCCTTCAGAGAAACTCTGACATCAATGGTCTAGGGATTGATCTCATTCATGTTTCATAACTAGACAGTAAAGCCATTGGCTCCTGAGTAACAACAGATGTATACAGTGTTATATTACAAATCAGACCTAATCATCTTGCTGTCAATCATCTTCTGCAATGCTTTGCACTAACAGAAACAAAACAGTTCTGCCATTTTATCACAGCTGAAATGTAAAGACATAGGCAATTTAACCTGCCTGAACATTTGTTTAACGGGTAGTTTCATGCAGATTTTGTGCTACAAAGCTACAAACTACTTGTTAAAATGAGAAGCAGCCACACACAATTTTTTCAGGCTTACTTCCTGAGAAAAATGTTCTTTCCTTGTTCAGGAAGGAACCCGACCTTTCTAATTCAGGGCAGATTTACAGAAACACAAACGGAAGTTACGAGTATATTACCTTTTGAATTTTCATAGAATAAAATGGACCTGACTGTTTTTTTCATGCCTTTGAAAATTTCTAGTTTGAAAGTTGTGAAGGCAAAACCTGTGCATTTCCAACGTGTGCATGGAGTGGTTCATCTTGAGTGCGCTCAACAGGCATGTAAAGGGAAACCAGGGGATCAGGCCCAGCCAGCCTGGGTTCATAAGAGGCGGGTCCTGCTTGACCAACCTGATCTCCTTCTATAACCTGGTGGCCTGCCTGGTGGATGAAGGAAATGCTGTGGATGTCATCTACCTGAACTTCAGCAAAGCCTTTGACACCGTCTCACATAACATTCTCCTAAGGAAGCTGGTGGTTTGTGGCTTGGATGGGCGTACTCTTTGCTGGGTAAAAAACTGGCTGGGTGGCCGAGCCCAGAGAGTAGTTGTAAATGGAGTTAAGTCCAGTTGGTGGCCGGTCATGAACAGTGTTCCCCAGGGCTCAGTTTTGGGGCCAGTCTTGTTTAATAACTTTATCAAGGGTCTAGATGAGTGGATTGAGTGCGCCCTCAATAAGTTTACAGATGACACCAAGTTGGGTGGGAGTGTTGATCTGCTGGAGGGTAGGATGGCCCTGCAGAGGGACCTGGACAGGCTCGATCGATGGGCCGAGGCCAGCTGTATGAGGTTTAACAAGGCCAAGTGCTGGGTCCTGCACTTTGGTCACAACAACCCCATGCAACACTACAGGCTTGGGGAAGAGTGGCTGGAAAGCTACCTGGTGGAAAAGGACCTGGGGGTGCTGGCTGACAGCCAGCTGAACATGAGGCAGCAGTGTGCCCAGGTGGCCAAGAAGGCCAACAGCATCCTGGCTTGTATCAGGAATAGTGTGGCCAGCAGGAGCAGGGAGGTGATTGTCCCCTGTACTCAGCGCTGGTGAGGCTGCACCTGGAATACTGTGTCCAGTTTTGGGCCCCTCAATACAAGAAAGACATTGAGGTGTTGGAGCATGTTCAGAGAAGGGCAATGAAGCTGGTGAGGGGTCTGGAGCACAAGTCTTATGAGGAGCAGCTGAGGGAACTGGGATTGTTTAGTCTAGAGAGGAGGAGGCTGAGGGGAGACTTTATCACTCTCTACAACTACCTGAAAGGAGGTTGTACTCCTCCAAAAGAGGAGTTGTAGTGGGTGTTGGTCTCTTCTCCCATGTAGTTAGCGATAGGACGAGAGGAAATGGGCTCAAGCTGCGCCAGGGGAGGTTTAGGTTGGAAATTAGGAAAAATTTCTTTATGGAAAGGGTGGTCAAGCATTGGGACAGTCTGCCCAGAGAGGTGGTGGAGTCCCCATCCCTGGAAGTGTTCAAAAAACGGGTAGACGTGGCACTTCGGGACATGGTTTAGTGTAGTCTACCCTTGATTGGTTTAGAGTGGACTTGGTAGTATAGGTTAATGGTTGGACTGGATGATCTTAAAGGTCTTTTCCAACCTAAATGATTCTATGATTCTATTCTATGACTTTAATGAACAGAAGTTAAATAAAGCCAATTGCAGAGAGATTTTTTTCTTCATGTTGTTTCTGGTTAAAACTTATTTAAGAACATAGAAAATTACCATCCAGTCTAATCTCTCTAGTTATGCACCTGGCTTTCTTATTTATGTACTTAAATATTTTAATGACCATAAGTTTAGATAGTGCATGTTTTTAACAAATTACCTGGGCCCAAGTTTTATTCTGTACCATTTCCCTAGTAACTCAGAAGAAAGTTGTCCTTGCTTTGCAATTCCTCAGCTAAGTCTTGACACATGTCCCACATGTTGTTTGCTGGATGATCAGAAATGAATATGCTGATTTCTTGTTAGTTGTAAAAAGTTAAGATTCACTTAATGGAGTTGCCTGTTTTTAATAAATAAAATGTTTTTCATCCTGTTAAAATACAAGTGAGGTTAAATTTCTCTTCTCTGACAGACTGCAAAATATTATACTGTTAACAGGAACAAATATGTTTGAAATCTGCTTTAGATTTAATCTCTCAGGGGACCTAGGATTGTGTACCTACATGGTGGTGGAGCAGAAGTGGTATACCCCTCTCCCCACCTCTCCAAAGAGTGAGAATTGGCAGGACTGCTCTTTTCACCTATGAATAGTCAGAAGAAATGAAGTTATGAACAGACAACTGACACTGGCTCCGCTGTTTGCAGAGCAAAGTGCTGTGTGGTGTGTGTGTGTGACTCTTGGAAATGGCATAGATCAGCTCTGGACAGAAATGTCAATGACAAGAAAACCTTCAGAGTATTCATTTGAAAATTTAACTCTTTAGGTGAAACTACAGCATTCATCTTTCCTGCACTTAAGTAAATCTGAATTAAAGCAGTTTCAGCTGCTACTGAAACTGGAATCCCTGGGGGAACTTTACATTCAGAGTCTGGCATAAAATATTTCTTGACTTTGCAGTACCTGCTTTTTTTGTCTTTTTCTTCATTTTGCTGTGCTTTTTTTTCCTCTTTTTTCCATTTCAACAGGTTTTTTTTTAAATGTCATATTTTTTTTTATCTGTGTTTAATAATGATGATTTTTACTTCATTGGCTAATTTTCTGAAATATGTCCCTTAATATATTTTATATATTTATAACCTTCTATCAGCAATGAACAGTACTGTTCTGGTAATTGATGTTTCAACTTTTTTTTTTCTTTTAGTGAACTTGTTAATTGGGTACTATTATTTTTACAAATAAAATAATCAGGTTAAGACAAAGATTTCAAAATTATTTAGATGTATTTTCTTTCATTTAATCATATGACACAAATTCCACATCATAAGAAAGAATAATAACAGTGACAGTTGTTCTTACTATTATATCTTCTATGTAGCCTAGTCCTAGACTTCATTATTTCTGCTCATATGAAAACTTTTTGTTTCTATGCTAGACATTTTCTGCTCCATGTCAGATGAATATATTAGTAAATACATATTTTTAGGGTAAAAAAAGAGATAAATAATTAAATTATTACTCAGTTATGATATGAAATAAATATTGAAACTCCAAATTGATGTGAGAAACCATAGCCCCCTTGTTTCATTCAGCACAGCCAAATCTATTGCCTCCCATCAAATCCAAGGCAGAGTAAAAAGAATTGTTTCCCCAAGCTAAGTTTTTCGGTAGTGTCATATAACACAATATGCATGTGCCACTATTTCTCTATCTATTCTCATAATTTTGGGTCCCTCAGTACAAGAAAGACACTGAGGTGCTGGAACATGTCCATAGAAGGGCAGCGAAGCTGGTGAAGGGTCTGGAGCACAAGTCTTATGAGGAGCAGCTGAGGGAACTGGGATTGTTTAGCCTAGAGAGGAGGAGGCTGAGGGGAGACTTTATCACTCTCTACAACTACCTGAAAGGAGGCTGTAGTGAGGTGGGTGTTGGTCTCTTCTCCCAGGTAACTAGTGATAGCATGAGAGGAAATGGGCTCAAGTTGCACCAGAGGAGGTTAGATTGGATACTAGGAAAAAATTCTTCACCAAAAGGGTGGTCAAGCATTGGAACAGGCTTCCCTGGGAAGTGGTTGAGTGACCGTCCCTGGAGGTATTTAAAAGACTTGTAGATGTGGTGCTTAGGGACATGGTTTAGTGGTGGACTTGGCAGTGCTAGGTTAATGGTTGGACTGGATGATCTTAATGGTCTTTTCCAACCTAAACGATTCTATGATTCTATAATGGTAGCTGCAGACACAGGAGCATAACTGAAAATTACTATCAGACAGTTTATTTTGTCCAAATGCTGCATGCATTATATTTTCTTTATTACAAATATAATCCTGAAGTGAGTGGGAATTTTTGTCTCACTTTGTGCCTATGAGCAGTGATGGTCCCAATGATGCAGACTCCGGCTATTTCTGTAACGCCCCTGGTGTCAGGCTCAGGCTTAACAAACAGAGCAGTCAGCTGCATCCCCACCGCGCTTGGGGCAGAGCTCAGGTTTGCCTGTGCCGGCCCCCTCTCCACTAGCGACAGAGTGTGACAGAGGTGTAGACAGTGAGGTCATGAGCTGAGACTGGAGTATGACCTCCATCCCCAAGCGAACACAGAGTCTCGATGACAGGGCAGTCTCAGAGGTCTCCATGTCTTTAGTGCAGGCAGGATGACTGCTTCCCAAGAGATTACTATATGCTTGTGCGTGTGGTAATTTTTTTTGTATGTTCAAGGGCAAACCAGAGGTGTGTCCTCCCAGCCTTCACCTGTGCAATTAGTGCAAACAGAGCCAATTGGAGCCCTCTGCTTCCACCATTACCTCCTTTGTCTTAATCTCACTATTTTAGTGTCTCAGCTCTTTGCCTTCTCAGTACTTACCAAGTTCCTACTGTTGACTCCATTTCATTTCCACCAGCCATTTTATTCCCTTGTTCCTCCATTTTGGTGTCCCTTTGGCAGAAGCCACATCTGCAGTTTTGGCACTATGAATCATCTTTAACTCATTGAAATACACAACACCTGATAATTTGAAGTTGGCTAGAGGCAATCAGCAATTAAACCCGTTCTCTGTCCCATCAGCGTGTGAGGACATTAATGGCATGCTCTGCAAGGCAAACAAGTCTCCCACATGACAAACAGAGCATTCTTTGTAAAACTGCTTGTTTGGGTGCTTCAAGAGACAGCATACCTCGATTCTATAATGTGCTGGCAATGCCAGAGAAATTAGGGGCCTCTTGCTGTGACACGTCCTTTTTATTGCAGTTTGTGGTGGATTTGGTTCACTGCTCACACCCAGCATTTGTAGGAGGCTAAGGGGATGAATACAGTTCCTTTTAACTAATGTTGAGATAGGACTACTGTTGTGTTTCCCTAAATACTGCTGCTTTGTAAAAGGTATGATCATGGGGAACTATTCTCAGCAGAAGTGGAAAAAAAACCCTTACAAGCTTTTTTGTTATTGACGAGACAGCACAATGAAATAATTTTGTGCTGACAAATAGTTTAGGGCTAAAGAAAGAGAAAAATTTTGAATGATATCTTTAAAACCTTTAGTGGGATTACCATGTTACTGGGTACATTGTTCTCTTGAAAACCAGAAGATGCAATATCAATTACTCATCTAACATTTAGACTCAAATTCTGAAATTTTATGCAAGTGAAATAGCCATATTTAGCTTTTGCAAAACATATTATTAAGCAGACCCATATAGTGAGTGCAAAGTGCACTATTCTTATCCATTTTTTACAGGGGTTGCTCTGAAATGTCATACATACCTGCTGATAATGAACTTAAACCAAAGTTGTTTTATAAGTTGAAATCTATTATTGAAATAATTTGTTAGACAGCATTACTAGTAACACAGAATCATAGAATAATAGAATGCTTTGGGTTGGAAGGGACCTTTAGAGATCATCTAGCCCAACCCCCCTGCACTGAGCAGGGACAGCTTTAACTACATCAGGTTGCTCAAAGCCCCATCCAACCTGACCTTGAATGTTTCTAGGCATGGTGCCTCCACTACCTCTTTGGGCAACCTGTTCCAGTGCTTGACCACCCTCACTGTAAAAAATTTCTTTCTTATGTCTAGTCTAAACCTATTCTTCTTTAGTTTAAATCCATTACTCCTTGTGCTGTCACAACAGGCCTTGCTACAAATATCATCCCCATCCTTCCCGTAGGCCCCCTTTATGTACTCAAAGGCCACAATAAGGTCTCCTCACAGCCTTCTCTTCTCCAGGCTGAACAACCCCAACTCTCTCAGCCTGGCCTCATAGGAGAGGTGCTCCAGCCCTCAGATCATTTTTGTGGCCCTCTTCTGGACCCACTCCAGCAGGTCCATGTCCTTTTTGTACTAAGGGCCCCAGAGCTGGATGCCGTACTCCAGATGGGGTCTCACCAGAGCAGAGTAGAGGGGCAGAATCACCTCCCTCGACCTGCTGGCTACACTTATTTTGATGCAGCCCAGCATACGGTTGGCTTTCTGGGCTGCAAGTGCACATTGCCGGCTCATGTCCAGCTTTTCCTCTACCAGTACCCCCAAGTCCATCTCCACAGGGCTGCTCTCAATCTCTTCATCCCCCAACCTGTACTGATATCAGGGGTTGCCCCATCCCAGGTGCAGGACCTTGCACTTGGCCTTGTTGAACCTCATGAGGTTCACACAGGCCCACCTCTCCAGCTTTTCCAGGTCCCTTTGGATGACATCTCAACCTTCTGGCAAACATATATTTGGTTCATCTTTCAGTACACGAAGGAAATTATTCACATTTCAGCAGGTGTTTCTCCTAGCTAAAGGAAAAAATACACAAATGTTCATGACCATGAACATATTTACTTAGCCATAGGAATGATGATGTAATGTTTCTTCAGAAAAAAACAAGTAGCTTCTTTTCTGAGAATTTCATTTTTTGCTGACTTTTACTCTCTCTCTGTCATTTTAAGTATGTTTGATTGCCTCTCCTAGATATATAGCTTCAGCAAATGAAGCCTTTTTTTTTGCTGTATCCTTTGGTACTTACATACTAATATAGCAATGCATAACCTTTTGACCACATCCACAGCATCATATGCAGGATTTGTATTTTGATCCCCATTTTTCTTCTGTTTACATGATCTTATTTTACCAAAGGCCATGGAGAGGCCACAGGCAAGTTCTAAAAAGAAGGTCTGACAATCTTTTGTGTGATCATTTAAAAACTAAGTTTAGAATTCAGATTATTTTTACTTTTCTGTTAATGGACTACAATTTATGCTGCAGAAAGTGAGCTCCTATGCACTGTGTAAAAGTAAACTGGAAAAATGTCAGTAAAAAGTACAGCATTCTCTACGATGCAACATTTATCAAATTGTCCTTAAATTATAAAACCAAACTAGAAGTGCAACTAAAACAGTTTTGCTCAGGAAAAAAATGTAATTTGATACAAAGCTTAAAAGCATCTTGTTTCTCACAGAGTCGGAGATTTGCAGACACATGTGTCTGTGTAAAAAATTGGGCCAAAATACACTGAAATTTATGTTCTCAGTGAGACTGAAATTTCAGACTGCGTAGGTTTCACTGCTAGTCCAAAATCTGGGGAGAGACTTAAATTCTGTCCTTGTGAGCTGTTGATATTCAGTCAATGTAGCAACATTATTAAGATGAAGATTTGAACATGAGCAAAGCTGTATCCCAAGCATCTTCTTTTGCCAAGTCCAAAGATCATTACTTTTTCAGTTATGTCCTTGTTTATTGGGCAGTTGTCATGGACAAATCTTCCAGGGTTCAATAGGCCTGGGTTCGTCCATTCTAAAAATAAACATAGTAAGGCTGGATGTTTGCCTGTCTAATTTTCTAATCCTATGTTAGGATCTAATATCAGTCTGCTAGTTTGGGGAAAAAAATGTTTTACTCTCTAGAAAATACTTACACTTTTAGAACTTATGTGTACTACAGTGAAGCCTAAATTAACCCCTGAATAATTTTTTCATTCAACATGGCTTCTAAGAAAATCCAGGCTTAATAACTAAAGTAGGAAGTGAGAAAGATGGGTTAATCTAGGTGATGAGTCACTTGTTTTTATCGTAATAGAATTTTTTTTCTAAGGAGCAGAAAGTGAAATTTTGCTAGTTTCATTCTTTTAACATAGGAAAGCTTCCACATAACCCAGCACAGGCAGACAGGTGAAATACCTGTTTTATCTGATACTTAGATTTTGAGGAGGAGTGCCAAGTGGACATGATTTGCCATGTCTTATAATTTTTAAGGGTACATCACTATAATTTGCATTTAGATTAATTGCAAATTATATTCATAGAATATATGCCTACAGTAATAGAGCTATTAATTGTTCACCTTTGATTAAGGTGAACAGTACCACTACAAAGGAAAAGCAGAACTTCTGAATATTCAATACTGGTAATACCAAAGCCTATAATGACTAAATACAACAACCAGTAAAGTTCAACTTACATCCATGGTTGAATCATTGATGAAAACACAGGTATCTCTGGGAGTAAAATATCCATCTAGTACAGGGTCTTCGATAGCACTGAGCAGCAAATGAAATAATGAGGCATTCATGTTCACCTCAATCTACCATTCATACATATTCTTGGTATTCAAAGTGTTGTTTCTGGTAAATGAAATTTCCAATGGAAATTTAGTTGAATTCTTTTCAATTTCTTAAATCATAGAAGTTTAATTTCAAAATAAATAAAAATAATTTTCAGTGGAACTCATTTTTTATTTCTTCTCTTCCTCTTCATGCTTGAACATTTTCAGAATACTAAAGTAACTGGTATGTCAAATTGCACAGTGCAATTTGCTTACAAAGAGACAAATGAAAACTCAAGAATGTTTTTCTTTCCCTTAAGCTCATTTGGAATATAGACTATTATTATTATGCCTTCTTAAATAATATAAAAATCTACTTTATAAAGCGTAAGAACTATAGGAAATGTGTAGGATACAGACACCAAAAAAAATTAGTAAACAGATTCCTGTACTACTCAAATTAGTCTCTTAACCAGGAATGTGGGACAACCTAAGTCTTCAGCTTCTAAAAACATTCTCTTATTAAATCTGAATGTGCTATATCTTCAAAAATTCCCATTTTCTTTATATTAAGATTTTAAAAACTTTAGCTAATCTTTTGTGAATGAAGAACTGTGAAAGTCACATATGACAAATGCCCAAGCACTTCATAAATGAAAGTTTTCCTGTAAGGTATTGAAGATCTGTCTCCAAATCTTGGTAGCTGCCTCCCCCCTGATGTTTTATTCTGGATGTGCAGAAGTAAAGATTAATGCTGCTGAAAGAGACATAAAAGTGTTCATACAACATATGCACTGCAGCTAGAAAACATCTGGCAAAACTACTGCAGAAATGTATCACAGAACCTGCCTCAAGAAGTGTAATCTTTGCCTGTCTAAAATTCAGAGTATATGAAAAATGATAAAGCACCACAAAATCCTGATGTTTTCTTGCATACAAAGTCTGTACTATGATGCTTTCTACCTTTGGCTCCTAGTGTCCAATTTTAAAATGAAACTATTTAAACTATACAGGAATTAAACTATATTTAAACTGTACAGAAATAAGACAAAACTTATGTTCCACATTACAATTCTGATTTGTGTATGGCCAGCAAAGAAGAAAATTGCAGATGGGTGTGGGAATGGATTGTATTCTTTATTCTGGTCCAGCTGAAATACGGGACCATAGTCTAACTCCCTTACTCATGTTGACTATCCTCTTTATATCTACCTACAGAATAAATACAAAGAAGAGAGAATCAGATTTTTGTAACTGTAGGTGGGATCCACACAGACACAAAAGCTTAGGTGGACAAACTCTCCCTCTGGAGTCTTTTAAAACTGCCAACTTTTCTCCATTGACTATAAGAAAAATGAGGTATGTGCTTCAGAAGGACTGTTTTCCTGCATAATTAAATCTTAGATCCAAATGAAGTTCTCAAATTAAACAGATCATATCTCATCTATGTGTAAAACATTTTTATACAGACAAATTTTCAGACCATTTACCAATTTCCTGTGATATAGCTTTCTGGACTTTGGGAAATAAAATTAGATTAAACACCAGAGCAATCCAGTTGTAGCTGTATCAAAACCTATAACATTAAGCATTACATTTTACCTTATACGTGTCATTACAATTACTCTGTAAAAAAGATTTAATTGTCAGAGTGCCTGCCTTTGGCCTAATGAGACAGAAATCAGTTTCATAAGCGTAAACAAGGACCAACACATGTACAGAAAAATAAAAATATTTAAAATTTTATACACATTTATATTAGCTGTGCAATGCAAATATGGAGGAAGAGGAAAAGGAAGAGGAGTAATGTCTCCATTTGAATAACTTTATGTGCTAACTTTACTACTCCAACTTTGAATTTGTTGATATAACTAAAATAAGTAACTTTGATATTTAACCTGTAGGTAGCTTTTTAGACTGAAAGCACAGTCTTGATAGGGGATACAGTGTTCTACATATCTGAAAAGTATCCTGTACAGTGGAGCTTTGATATGGATTCCAATATTGTGACTGCATTAAAATTACACTTGCAATTCTAATGATTACAACATAGTTGAGCAGTTAGTGGCATTTTTAAAAAGTCAAAAGAATAATTAAGAAATTACTTGCATGCAAAACATGTTTGTATGTTTAACTCGCAAATAATTTGGCTGAATTCATCATGATGCAGAAAGACAGAACTCTTACATAAGCACTTTATATGCCACACCACATATAAGCATATTTATGATTTTGATGATTAATTAATATGACATTAAACATCATCTTTCAGTGAAAGACAAGAAACTATATCTATTGAAAACAAGTTATGGAATTAGTTCTTAAACAATAGTTTCATTATTATTTTTGCTTTAAAATGTCATTTTAATGACTGCAATAAATAATATACTGCAGTACATAGAAAGAGTGCAATAGGATATAAGTTAAGAGGGAAGTTTATTTTTAAATTTATTTTATAGTACAGAGAGACCAATTGAAAATAATTGTTTGATTTATGATATTATAAATTACTGAAGATGCTATTTTTAATATTCCTTGTGATGGAAAATCATACTTGATCTTAGAGGATTGCAATTGTATGAGTTCTCTTGTTTAAAAATAGACATTGATATTATATGAAAAACTGGCAGGTTGTATTTTAAAAAATATGATGGCAAGACTATAGTAACTAAATTAATAAATTTATCCTTCTGTATAATACTAAAAGGGACCGTAATGTCTTCTTTACTTTTTGTAATCATTGTCATTTCATGAATTAGTAATGAGAAATATACTGAAAAGTGAACAAAAGATAAAAACAAAGCTCACATCATATGTTCAGGAATGAATTATACTGCCATTACACTAGATTTCTGCACTTTCCATCAATTAACACTAAAATGGCCTCAACATTTTTATTTCACTATTGCTTTACATCCTAAGCTATCAATACCATGACACATAATATTACCAACTTACTAAAGAATTGAACTGCACACAATCTTCAAAAGAGCAGTTGCTAATAATGAAACACAGTAACATTGCAGTCCATTTTCATGGCAAATTTTGCCAGGCATTTTGTGTGGATTGCCATAATTTAATTGCCTTCTACTTCATCACATCTTTCAAAAGCTGAAACACACAACAGATTATAAGTCTTGAAATTCACAACTTCAATTGAAGATAATTCTCTTTTAAATGGAGATATGTTAAAATCAGATGCAGAACAGTGCAGGGTTAAATCTTTAATGGTTAAAGTAATGGAAATTCACACTTCTCTCTGCCCTCCTTGAACTTTCTTGAGCTGCAAATTAAGAGAAAATCTCACAGAAACAACCATTAGCATAAGCAAATGCACTTTCATTAGTATAGATGAGAATTATGCCATTGATAACAATGTAAGAAGGATACAGACCTCCTAAGTGGTGCTTGAATCCTTCCTTTTCCCCATGTCAACCAAATAGTGAACTAATGTCTCTTAGAATATATTTAACTTTGATTGAATATGACAGTTATTGGATAGTAAACTCAGGGGTTCTGAGATCTAACAGGGTGATAGGGATGCAGGGACCCAATCAACCCCTCTGTCATCCTTTCAAAAGCTTCCAATTATGTGTGATTTTCAGATTGCATGTGTTTTGTTCTAAAATTCAGCTGAAATTCTCATTGCTGTAAGTGGGAGCTACAAGCATATGTCATTAGTAGGACTGTAAGTAGGTTAGAGCATTTCATGCATTGTGTACTATACAGGGCTTTTTGCCCACATTCTGTGTGTAAAGAGGTCCAGACTGAATGCTGACCCTATAGACTTTGAACTTCAAGAAAGGGTTGATTCTGGGTGCTAATGCAGACTGTCATAAAATTTGTACCTGCTGAGATCTAAAACAAGAGGTAAACTAATGTGGGGCAGTTAAAAAAGAGTCCAGATCCATTTATTATGAAACATATTCTCCTTTGTTCTGTGGTTTTATTTCTTCTAGCTCAGGATCATCCATCTCTCTGTGGTTCCAGATATCCCCTATTTCCCAGTGTGCCTTTTTCTTTCCCTCTTTGCACAGTTTTTGCTTTAATAAACGACACTATTCATTAATCTAGCCGTGATAGTTCTCATTGAACGCGACCAGACACTTTAAGTGTGGCCGTGGTAGTTCATGGAACACAACTAGATGGAAGGTGCCTCTCATTATTTGTGCATCCGTAATCGTGATAGTTCAGTACAGTGAACACGACCGGACTTATAATGAGTTGGGCATCTGCCAAATTACTTTAACCTCTTAATGCAACAACAGCGATATTGAAAAGTTGAGCTTTTTGAAATTAGTAAGCACTACTTTTCAGTAAAATGTCTACAGACTCCAGGAAAAGAATCTGTGTTGCTGTCATCTTGTTTTGTGTCAGCAGGGTTAATAGATGAAAGCCCTGTTTGGCCCAAATCTAAACATTTTTTCTGAGTTGTATAATCAGACCCAAATATTCAGAACTACACACTTCCAGCCTGCAGATAAAACATGTTATCTTTTGCCACTGTGGCTATTATGGTACATGTTGCACAAACTAGTAGACAAAGAAGAGAACATTTCATATTTGATATTTTATATTCTGCTGAATTTCCTTAAGATGAATATTGCTTTCTTAACAAGAGAAAAGATGCATTCCATATGTTGAAAAACTAACAACTTACAGCTTTGGAGATACTTCAGCAAGTACACAGACTTTACAAGAAAATAAAATTAGAAGATATTTGGGCTTCAGAAAAGAAAGATGCTGATTAGGCAGATTTTTAAATGTTGGCAATGAAAATATTAATGTCCTTAGAAGGACAGCTTTTCTTGACTTGAAACCTTTTTCTGTTTTACAACCTCTCCATAGTCCCAAGATTGCTGTTACCTCAACCTATTTGTTGTTTTGTCTGCCTGTTCCACCTAAATGCTTAAAATGAGTTTTGACTTATTGTTAAAGGCAAGGAGGTTTTTAAAAGAATTAATTGTCATCAGTGCTAGCTGTAAAAGAATAGTTCTGCTTAGGATATATTGTCACAACTTCTTGTCCTTTTCCTGGTTGATATTTGTTCTCTATTTAAGGATATTGGAACATGCTAAAACATCAAAGTGCCCCACTACACTTTCTCATGCTTTCTAATAGTTCAGAGCAGGAAGAATAGGGGAAGAAGTTGAAGACCCCAGTAACTGCCAAAGTAGTAAAGAAAACTGTACCTTTTTGAAATATAAGCATACCTGCCCCAAATACGTCATTGACAGTGGAAAAAATCTGCTCATTTGTCAACACAGCTTCACCACTTTGAATTTTTTGGCCTTCACACAGTGCAATCAGAGCATCAATAGTATCTCAAATGCAGTTCTACAAAGCAAAATGTGGATTATTTGTTTATTCTTCAGAATTTAACATAGGAAGGAGATATAAAATTGCACTTTAAATAGGAGACTATTTTTTTCGGTACCCTAACCCTACAACTCCTTGATAAAGTGAAGGACAAAAAAAAAAGTGATAAATTGTAATTTTTCTTATATGAAATCAAGGGGTTCTTGAAGAATGAAGACCAAACCTTCTCACTTGATTGTAGGAGATATAGTGTCCCTGAATATTTGTGTTTATGAAACCTTTTCTTGTTTTGAACGCAAGTGAAGACACACCTGTGTTTACTGTCAGGAAGATGATGAAAAGCAGGGAAAAGATCTGCAGCATTGCTACAGCTGAAGATCTGCATAGCCTTATGGCTGACTTGAAGAACTATGAGGAACTCCTTGTCATTTTGGTTGTACCTTTTTCCAAAACAGAGGTTACAGGTGACACTTACTAATCATCCGGTGGGGAAGCTAACAAGATCAAAGATACCTGCTGTGTCTCAGAGGTCCCTAAATGCTCTCATAACCTCTGAAACTTCAAAGTGTATTTGTTGCTGTAGCAGACAAGAGCATGTGAGGTTTTTGTCTGCTCTTGATGACAGCTTTCTCAGGGCATTTTTTGCAATCTCCTTGTGGACATTCCATCCTTCTCTATATTTTTTAGTGAAAGTGATAAAACTTTCATTTTCAGTCAGAGAAAAATTATAAAGGTCTGATCAGCCAACAGAACTTTCTCCTTGTATTTCTAAAGCCTGCTTAAATGTGTCAATGCCATGCAGAACTACCACTGGCAGGGATCCCAGCTCTGTTTAAAACATGTCTCATACTTCTCTCTTAATTTTTTTAGTATTATATGAGGATCTTTTCCAAGCTCCAGCAAGTTTCCACTGATCAGCCAAGGGGTTGGACCCAGAGGCCTCTTCATCCTTTCCTTACTTGTCTTCTTCCATTTTATAGCAACAAAGGCACCTGCAAATACAAACAGCCTTATCATCTCATAATTGTGCAACAGTGCTGTGAATATTTCTGTGTATGATAGATTCTAAAATAAAAAAAAGTGTTCAACACAGTGTGTGTCACGGTACACACAGACCAGCTAAGAAGCACACATGCTTCAATGAGAAGTAAAAGAAAAACCTAGCTATTGCCAGTATTGATTATAGTTCTGCTTATACTTGATGAAGCTCATCCTGCATTAAGAGGGCATCTTATTCACTGCATGAAGCCCTTGAAGTCCCCTTTAGATTCTGTATTGCTATGAAGCTAAAAATGTAGTCTACCTCTTTCATTCAGCCTTAAGTAAAAATCTAGCTCCTTTTATGATTTTTTTTGTTGTTATTTTACACTACAGAAAACAAACAAACAAAAAAGAGCTGCTATAAAGCAAATACATTTTTGCCTGTGATAAACTTTATGGTTTTGGAAGAAGAAATGTAGCAGAAGCTAACAATAAGTACGGGTGCATTGCAGATTTCAAGTAATAGCTGGACTTGCAGGTATTATCTGCTTTTTTCAGTTTTTATCAGGTGAAAAACTGCAGGATTATACAGGCACCACAAAAAGAAAAAGAGGTCCTCAGTCAGTAACACATTTGTAAGAATCTTCATCTGCCCTCACATCTAAAGATGTTGCTGATGAGACATAATATTCATTAAGTAATAAACAATTTGCTTGAGTATTTTGCCACTGTATAACTCTCAAATGCACATCAGAAGCACGTCTGTTCCTATAGACAATTGTCCCTCAAAAGATATACCACATATTCTTTGATTTTTCTTTTTTTTAAGTTAAATGAATTATTATTCCTCTTAGTGCAGCCAAAATTGCTGTTCATTACCACCATATTATCTTGCTTATCAAAAACATATGCAGTATATGCTAGATAGAATCATAATATACAGTTTTTTGCTATTATTATATGACAGTTCAGTAAGAAAAACATAAAACATTTTAAACAACATGCCATTACAGACTTAAGTTTGAACAAACATAAAACAAACACAAGTTCCTCAAACCTTCTTTTTTCTAACTGAATGAATAATTTTTATATAAATCTTTCTTAATTAGTATACTATCATGCAACAAGTAAAATTGTATAATTATATAGCATTGAAGAGCCATGATCAATAGTTTACCCAGAGAGAAGCAAGTTATTAAAATCAAACAATTGTAGAAACATGAATAGATTATGCATATATATACACAATTCTTTACATGAACAGTTTAGTCTTACCCAGTCTAATCTCTGAAGAAATTCAGTATTTTAAGTACAGTCTGTATTCTCTTTGCAAACATTATTATATTTTAAAGAGTAAAAATGTGTCACTCCTGATTCTGTTCTGCTTCTTTTATGGAGGTAGACTTTGTTAAGAAATAATTCCTTTTCAGGATTTGAGTGAGAAGGCATATTGACATGTTGCATTGATGGAAATAGGTTGTACCTTGATATTTACAGCCAGTTCCTTCAGAGCTTCTGCAGCTGTTTGAGGCTAGACTGAAAAACTTTCAAACACTCTTCTGCTCCTAAATTTTAGGGGAGGAGAAAAAGGGAGGAGCTGGTGATGCCAGAGAAACCATAGAAGAGAACAGTAAATTACAGAGCATGCAGACTTAATTCAGACAATTATCTGCAAAATAAAAATATGTTTTGCAAAAAGGGTTCCAAAGAATGGCTTAAACTGCTACCAAAACAGAAGGTGGTTCTTCTCACAAAAGTCACATTGGCTGCATGATTATCATCTGTCTTGTGTGCTGCATTTCTTCTACATATTTTCTTTTCTGAGAAGCAATAAGTGAGTTTTGCTTGCATCAGAGTTAGCTTTTTTCTATGCCTTTTCCTCTGTGTGTGATTCATTACCATTTTTGTGACACCTAGTGAGAACCTTCAGCTCCCTGGGAAGTGCAGCATGATCAGTGCAGTATCATGTCTACCTAGTTAAAGATCAGAGTAAAGGCAAGTTATATATATGGCCTGAAAACAGAAATCTTACTGGATATGCCAGAAACATTGCAGCATAGAGGTGTAAAACCTTGCTGATTTTCTTTAGAAAATGTCCTTGTCACCTTACTGAGGGAAAACAGCAACAGAGCTACCAAAATTTTGAGACACAATACCACAGATGGGAAATTTTTTCTCCCTTTATTATATGTATTCAACTTAGGTGTCCCCTCAGTTGTGAGAGCCATGTTCAGCCTTCACCTCCACTGGATGCATGTCTAACCAACATACTGCTTTACAAAAATTATTCTAGACAAGCAAACCATACTAAACTTTCCTTCCCCCACAGCAAGAATGAAAATATAGACTTATATGTTTCCTTGTTTACTTTGTTCATTTTTTCTGCCCTATCTTTAAAAGAATATTGATTTTCAAGAATCCCTAGTCTAAGTGCTTAATAAGTCAATTTAAAGGCATGGAGCATATGCAAAAACAGGGTATGCCAAAAGAGCTACAAAGACACAGGGATTCTTTGCAGCAACAGAGATAAGCACAGCATACGTAAGTTGGTCAGTGTGCCAAGAGACACTGGAGGCAGGAAAATGGCCTAAACTATAGCATCTAAACAGTCCTTCAGTCCTTCAGTCTGAATGCAGTTCTGCCTGAACAGGTATTTTAACATCTTGACACTGAACTTGGACAGATTTTAAAATTGGGCACAAGTGAAATTTGTGCTTGTAGTTTATCTTTGTAGCAGAAATGAGAGTCTAAACCAAAAAAGACCTATCTTTCGAACCATAAGGAAGACCTCAACGTGTGCTTGATGCCTGATTAAACCATGGCTTGTTCCTGCTGAGATCACCCCGTGTACTGCAGTAATAACCACATTCAGAAAGGCTATTTATGGCTCCCTTTCATGCCGTTTTTTTTGTACTTCATTGGGAAAGAACGGGTAGTGTGTACCCTCACGTTTTAATAACTTGAGTTTGAAACTCCACACCCTCATGCAGTGTCTATGTGCATGTATTCCACTAAGCACCAAAACATTTTCTTTTAAAAAAAACCCAAGAATTACATATCAGCCCACCCTGATCCATCATCTGAGGGAAAAATCTGCCAAAGATGACATCCCTTCAACCAGAGGAAAAAGGTGCTGTTCAGGCTGCTCAGTTTGAGGAAAGCCATTGCAAATTTGATGGTTCCCTTAGGCCTGAAGTACCACTATCAGCACTTATATTTAGAGCCATTTGGACTGCTACCCAAATTGGAGACCCCTCTGGAGGGGAGGGGAGCCAGTGTGACTGTATAGCAAATATATATCCTTACAGAAGGAGTCTGGGTTCTTTTGGTTTTAATCCCTCAACAGTTTTCATTTGTGCAGATGTTCATAAATAAAGAAGACTCTTCCAGGAAAAATCACTGCTGAATCAATAGGAGCAAACATTGATCAGACTGCAGAAAGATCTGTCAATTGCCATTGAAATCTTCCAAACTTGTCTTTTATGTCCAAACCATGCTCAAAAAGCAAGTTATGTCCACTGAATGATTGCATCCAAAAGATGTCTGGGAGCATATGACTGGGACAGTGTTCAATCTCATGAGCTAGCACTAGATAAGTAATGTCCTCATGTCCTCGTGCATATTCAGTCTAAGGGAAATACAGAGAATCTCTTTCCAAAGCAAATGAAGACTCCATCATTTGCTGTGGGATTCTGTAGCTAATTTGCACACCCCATTTATACTCTGGCTCACCACCAAGGTTTGCACACCAAACAAATCCAGTTTTAGAATGAGAGACATTTTCAAATAAAATTTACTTGTTGTAACCCAGTACCATTGCTTTCCCACTCCATATCGTACCAGGTGTCATTTAGAGAACAGAAACCTTGGCAAAAGGCCAGCAACCTCATCCAGCCAGGTCTTGGCTAATTATAAACACTAATAGATAATTAAACAGCAGCCAAGCAATAAAATTCTTGAGTGGGGAATTCAGCTGAAGCAGCCTTTCATGCCTGTAGCAGTTTCCTGTCACAGGAGTAGGCATGGCTGGTTGGAGCCTCTGACTTCTGGCCTCTTGTCTACCAATTTATCTGTGCTTTTCATGAAGCAGGTTACGACTCACCCCAGAGCAGGGCCACCGAGGTAGCTAAAGGTTGGAGCACCTGACCCATGAAGAGAGACTAAGAGTAGGCTAGGGAGAGATCTTCCTGCTTCCTTCAGCTATCTGATGGGGTGTCATGGAAAATGGAGCCAGACCCTTGTTAGAGGTGCACAGCAAGAGGATGAGAGCAACAGGAACACAGGAAATTCTAGCTAGGTTTCATAACAAAATTTCACAGTGACCAGGCTCCTGCAGATGCTGTGCAATCTCCATCCTTGAAAATATTCCGAACTCAACCAGACAGCGTCTGTCTACCTCAGTGGGCCTTCCTGTGGGTAAAGGCTTGGACTTGGCCTCCAGAGGTACTTTCAAACTGAGGTTCTTCTGCAATTCTCTGACTGCAATTGAAATTCCACCAGGCACAACTAAATCCGGTATTGTAAGGTGCAACTATTGTAAACACCCAAGACAGACCTCTCCCAAAATACGAGGCATTTAAACAACAACAACAAAAAATACTGCAAACCATTTTTACTGCCGGCATTGGTCTTCAATTTTCATAAATTTTTGAAAGTTCAACTTCGTAAGCTTTCTCTGCTTTGTTGATACAGTTAAAATACCTTCATATTCTCTAATGACAACATAATTTTATAAATACCAGGTTGTCAGAAAAGATGATTCAGTCAGGAAAGTTCATTGCAAACTATGGTCACAATAAAATTGATGGAGTTGACAGCACTGAGTAAGAATATGAGATGAGACTCTTGAGAAAGTGCATTGAATTTTTTTTCTTTCATTTTGAAGATTTTCATAAAATGCAAAAATTTACTCTTTTTTTATTTTACTGGCTTGTTACCAGTGGATTTAAATTATATTTTCAATGTGAAATGACATCCACTTTCTTCCAAAAATTTTGTGTGATGAACTCTGAATGCAGAGTTTTTTACATATGTAAGTGTTTGATTTTTTAATGCATAAACATTTTCCTAGTGTACACAGAGGAGCTCACACAAGATCACACAAGGGGCTGCACATGCATAAAGGTGGAAATAAATCCTACAGAGAGTGCATTTCATTACAAAGTAAGGCCATAATTTCACAAAATAAAGAGACCACTCTGAATTAAGGCATTCCTAAACGTCACTGTGTTTCTACTGAAAGCTCCCCTCTTGATTGCTAGGGTGAAAGCTACATTTCCAGGCCTAGTGGAGTACCAAACCCTACCATGACCCTTCTGGGAACGATGTGAAGTCATCACAAGTTCAATTTCATGCGTGGGTAAGATATGAGGGGCTTTGCCTTCACCACAGCTCCTGAGAAGCCTGACTGTTGCATGGAAGTTCTGGGCAGCTGCAGGAAAGATGAACAAAGTTGTGTCAGTATATGCAATTACTGTCACAGTTTGTGACCAGTGTTAAGGCAAGCTTTTGGGATAATTACAACCAGGGGGTACCTCTCTACCTGCAAGGACTTATGTTTTCCCCTCCATAGAACAAGTCATTCTCTGTATCTCATTGTCCCCAATGGCAAAAACTGGCATCCTCTGGCTGTGATTTGACAACGAAGGTGTGGCTATGAGCATCAAACATTATTTGAAGGTTTCTTAATACTAGGCCATTTCATTCCCACTTTGGACACATTGACTGGTTGATAGTTCAGGGAAGTTCGAGCCATTGTCCACCTTCTGTGTTAAGCAAGCAGTGCTGTGCCATGCTCTCAATGGATACTGTTTATGGAAATTAAAATTCTCTCAGATCTTCTGGTCAGGGAATGAGAAATAACAGAAAAGATCACTTTCAAAGCAAGCTTTCCAGACTAAAGAGAACATAGAGGCTATGCAAGCATTTTCTGAAAATGGAGCTGTATTATTCAATTCTACAGGAAAAATCCTTCTGAATATATTTAACAGTATTGTATAAATAAGATGATGGTTCAGAAAACCAGAAAGAATATTCTGAAATACAGAATGCATTTCAGCATTTTTAGTTACTTTTCCAAATAACAATATTTAAAAGTAATGAAAGAACAGTAATGTGCCTGGATCACTTTCTGAATCCTTATTGGTTTCTCAGCCCATGGAACTCATTTTCACCCAAGAAAGTTTCTACAAATGCAGAAGTTAATTTCAGAAAATCTTCATGAATTATGTTAGAGGTATAGATTTCACCTGGCTTATATCTGTACTGCTGAAAAAAACCAGAGAAAAAGGAGATTACTCAAACCAAGAATATACTACAGATTTAAAAATCTCTCTATATTTGTGTACACACGTGATCTCAAATGGAGATAATCTTTTAAAAGAAGAGTCTGAGACCAAAGCAATTAGTACAGTCTTGAGTGGAATAAGCAAACAGAGAACGGAAACACACAGATAAAATTGCTGTGGTCTTCCTAGCTGCTCCCAACCCCAGGATACATAAAAGTTGACCTTCAAAGTTCCTAAAACTCCTTTTTTTTTTCTTTTTTTTCTTTTTTTTTTTTTTAAGCTCTCTTTAGAGCAGCTGGGGTTTCTTTTTTTTTTTTATGGTTTTGGGGGGCCTTTGGGCCATTAGTTGGTTAGGGTTTGGTTTGGGTTTTTTTCCTCCCCCTGATACATGTACAGATGTTTGATATTTAGCTTCACAAGGCAACTTCCAACAAAAAGATTCTCCCATACAATCCCAGGGAAACACATAGTTTGTTTGCTGACTATTGATCAGGTTCTGCACCCATTGGAAGGAAACAAGTTGTCTGGAGATGTCTTGTAACTTTGTTTTGTCCACAGCTTGGAAGGTGAAAAGTGAAAAGTAGCAAAGACATGACTGTAGGGAATATAGTCTCTAAGCGAGAGCAAGGTACAATTAGTACTCGATCCTTGAAGATCATGTGGATGCATATGCAGCCCAAATATAACCTTAAATGCTCTGCAGTCCCCTGTGGCTGTCAGCATAGTGGAAACACCCTTTAGCAGAAGGTCTACTACAAGAAGATATTTGAAAGCAGGAAAAAGAAAGGGAAAGAAAAAAAAAGAACCTGACATGGTGCCCTTGAAATGGGTTAACAGTGGGCAGAGTAGAGGTGTGGCCAGCCTTTGGGTCCTAATTTTATGTAACAGTGGCAATATTTGATTGTTGATTTTGATGCATTCATACTGCTCAAAAAACATACCTCGTGTAGCCCAGTTCCTATGGAAATAGCCAATAAATTATAGACCCCTATTTAATGTAATTTTTGCCGTAATCTGCTTCAGGATCCTGTACACAGACACAGAACAAGAAATACATCTCTGAAGAGATGCATTTGGAGCTTTTTTCCTTGTGTAATTTCTAGAGTATCTTCTAATAGTATTACCTTTGTTGCCTCAATTTAGGAAAAAAGCAACCATGTGTCAAAGGCTGATCACTTCTTTTGTACACCACAAGGAGGTGCAATTGATCTTTTTTTTGCCTTTTTTTTTTTTTTTTTTTAATTTGGCCTGCCACACTTTTAATGCCAATTAATGTCCCACAAACTTTTCTTTGACATTTCCTTTTTGGCCTTAGATGAAAACAGTACGTAGTCAATATTCCTCTTCTTTTGCTCTTAGCTAATGCAGTTGTGACCTGTTCTTTGGATAGCACAGCTACATTATTTTCTCATCAGTGTTTCAGTTTCCTTGATAACCTTGTATCCCATGTGCTGCTTGTGCTGATGCAGGAAGAAAAACAGATCATGAGAAAATCCTCAAAACACTGTCATGATACTGAGATTTTTTTGCTTGTAGAGATTGTGGAAGTCCCATTATATTGGATTAGTAATAATAAAGGATGAAGTTCATGAGATAATTCTGCACCATAAGGAGAGACTACTAGTTCAGTATGAAAAGCATTTCTGGCTGTCAGTTCTGTTGAAGTTACTGGTAAAAATCTGCATTATGTATTTTGGATCGGTTGTCATCCATCATGCTCTTTGATATGGTAGATAAAAAAATACTTCCCATTCAGCCTTGGTAGTGTTTATCATCTACTTTATGGACGTGCAATCAACTACTAGTCTGATTTAGCAAGTTTAAACAGTACCTATACATAAAAATATTGTTGTAACCCACCAGACAAAATCAGTCGTATTTGTATTTAACTGTATTTCTATAATACATCTTGTGTGGTAGGAATAAAATAAACATTTCTTTTCCTGAATTTTGTCTAACATTCATGATTTTATGGATATGGAAAACACAAGGCCAAAACATAATGTCCCAAAATATTTGCTGCTGAACAACACCAATAGGTTTGAAGACAACATGTACACATAACACTTTACAGAGTGTGAGATCATGTCAGAGCACTCTGTGCCATTAATGACAGACAACTTTTCATATTGATGTACAGTTTCTATTTCTTCGGCTTCCTTGTGCTGACTGCCAAGAATACAATTGTTAAACTTGCTTCCTACTTCTTTTCTCTGGAAAAGTTTTGCCTCCTTTCAATCTGAACAGTTAACCGATCCTCATGATTCAACAATTAATTTTAATTTCACTCAAGTTTTCCAGTAGGTGGAAAACCTGAAGACAGAAGCAGGACTGTTACAAAGCCATTTCTTGAGCATATCTACAAAAAGCTTCATGGATGTGCTGTTCCCCTTAGAATTTAAGTAATCGTTCTTCTGCTCACAATCCTTTGCTTCTCTTGGTCAGCAGTTCATCCTGAATCTCTTTCTTAGCTCTTCCTTTGAAAGATACACTAACAAGACTAATCTGACTGAGACGGTAATATCTTTGCCCCAAAGATCCCTTAAACAGTGCCTTAGCTATCGCATTTTTGTATCAGTGTTTAGGCTACATTACTCAGTTTCCGCTCACACCTCTCCATGTGGTTGGAGTGTGCTGGTTTTCATTGTTTCAGCTATCTCTTCTCACAACTGAGCTTTATTGTTTCCTCTGTTTACTCTGCGTGAAAAGGCACGATTGCATTGCCTTTCTATACAATAAAGCTATATTCCCTTTTGTTCCTTGCATCTGTCATAATTTGCATATTACTAACCTTCCTGAGGCTCATAGACTCTGTTAACTCATCCTCCCATGATGGGAACTAATTTATAGTATTCTTTTGTTTTCAAATTTTATCTTGTTATTTTAAAAAAAAAAACTTAAGAAAAGCTGGTTACATTTTTCATTTTCTTATCAAATGATAAAAATGTATTTAGAAGAAATGTGAATTTTTACTAGTATTTTTAAAGAGTAGGTAATGATCCTAGACATAACAAAAAATTCATCATTTGTCTAGTAAAGATAGGACAAGAACTGAACTCCTAACCCCTTGTTGATGTAACATTTGTTCCCTGTCCCTCCATGATAAGTGCCACTCCAAAGACATCTTACAGATACCATTTATTTATTCTATATTTGGATAGTAATGCTGGATCCATCTTCATTACCTGCATTTGTTGTACCACAAATTGAGCTGATTAATCTGTCTTAAAAGTCACTGACAACCTTAACTACTCCCTAACAGTGACAACCGCTAGTAATCATTGCAGTCATCATTTTGCCCTGCAGAGAAAGGTCATCTCAACCGCTCTATGCCTGGGTTCATTTGTACCCAGAAATGAAAATAACTTTTTTGTTTGTTTGTTTGTTTGTTTGTTTGCAGAAAGCTGAAGAATAATTTGTGCTTGTACTCCACGTCTTAGCTTCAAAACAACTGGATCACCACAAGAAACCAGGAGTTCTGCTACTTCCTTTCAGCGATCTGCATGCAGTTCCCCCACTCAAAAATGAACACCAAATATTGCCTTGAGTGAGATATGTAGCAAGCACATCCAGCACATGAACCTTTCTGAGGGGTGATGCTCACTGGATGCCACTTCAGTGATTACCCCTTTCTGCATAGAGCTAGGAGCTGCAATTATCAGGGGAGGTACCCCTTCTGCTGCTGGTGGCTCCCGTCATTGCTTATGCAGGCATATTCGGTGAAAAGAGTTGGGGAAGTAAGTGGTAGTTTTAGCTATTGAATAGTCCTTGCAGTTGCAATGTGATCTTTTTTCAACCTGTTCAAATAGACACTAATTTTTCCTTCTCATTGAAAGTTAAATGAGGGAATGGCAATCAGTTCTTTAAAAGACAATGGACAATGAGAAACCAGATAGATTAACCATTTCATGAAAAGTCCAGTCCTCAAGGTCAAATAATTCTAAGGCAAGGGTTTAATATTAGGAAGTAAGTACTTCTCTGTCATATGAAGAAAACTGTGCTGAAAAATGTGGTGAAGTAGGAAATATATGAAGTTCATATTAAAGTAAATTCAGTTTGGGAATATCAGTGGTCCAGAAGTAATCTTTTGGGGTACAACTACACAGCCACATAGTTCTTTCATTTACTGGGATCTCCCAGGCCACTGCACTTGTTAGTTTGTTTTCACTTATTCTTCCGAAGCAAACTAGTGAGCTGCTTCTGACATAAAATCCAGGTGGAGTCTGGAATACCTCCTTCAGGGGAAAATCTTGTAAAATTGTGAAGAAACTGTAGTTTCAGCACAAGCCTAGCAGGCTTCATTCCTTCTTGGCAGCTATCTGTGCCACAGATACACTTGGAGAAAAGGAAAACAGCTTCACATTATTTCAAGAAATTTGGACTGAAACTGCATACACAGAAAAAGGCACCTTATGGACATAGGGGAGCCATCCACAGTGTGGTTCAAGACCCTCTGCACTTCAAAAGCTAGTCTTAAGTACTGTGGTCAAAACCCAGTCTGTACCATTCAGTCCCAAGGACCAGGGTTTCTCTGGAATAGATGACTTAGGATGTCATGACATAGCATGGTGGTTAGGAAAACGTGGTTTGGGTTTTTGCAGATTTTATCATTCAGAAATATAGTGTGAATTACTCCATTCTGTCTTCAGTCAGAATAAACTGTGGAATACAAATGGTAGATGGTGGGAAAAAAAAGAAGGAGCGTGTATCCTCGAAACTGTCTCCACACCACATTAGTTAAATAGAAATACTGAGCCTCCTGACTGAACACTTGGACTGAAGTCCCAAGGACCAGGGTTTTCAGATTGTTAAACAGCCTCATATATTACCTCCGCTTTTAGAAGGGTTTTTGAGATACAGACCGTGGAAGTCTGAGCACTCCAGCAAGGCAGCAGTCAGGATTCCAGGCAGGATTTTCTTCTTTCTTTTGCCTTGGTAAAACAGCATTTTGATTGACGCTCTTTCTTTTGCCAAAAAAAATCCTTATTAGGTCAGTGCAGTGCTGTGGGGAGAACTCTCCAGAAGGAATTTTGCCTAAGGCTAAGTTCCACCCTCTAAACTAGAAATGCAACTATGCATGGCATACTTCTTCCTGTGTATTCAAATGCCCCTTGTCAACTGTGACTCCTTAAGTCCTTATTCTACATCTTTAAATATTACTGTACTGTACTGAAAATGCATGCTGGAAATGTAAGCAAATTATTTCTACCTAGTTCTGCAGTCATGTTGGTAAAAGGGTCATAGTACATTGTGTCACCCAGCGCTCACTGAAGTCTGCTCTAATGCATCCTCAGTGGATGCATTCCAAGATGTTCTTATCCTACAACTAGTTCAAATATGTCTAGTCATACTGTAATTATTCTTCATCTCAATGCAATACAGATCACTGAAATGAAGCACTTCTTGTCCTTACATTCTGCTTACACCTAGCCACTATGCAAGAGAGAAAGTATAAAAGATTCTGTATATCCTACTTTGCATCATTCCTGGAGAAGTCCCATATCCTCAGAGAAAAAATATTGCAGCAGCCAGTTTTTTTCCCTTTGAAAACATCTGCTCAAAGTCACCAAACTCACTTAATTTTTGCAGTGTTCACAGACTAGAGCCCAAGTTTGCATGGCTGCAAGTTGAGCAGTAGTAGATATTTAACTTCAGCAAAGCCTGTGTTGCAGGAGTCCTAGTTTCTGTTGACTTCTATGTATCTCATTATCTGAGTTTCTTATTTACTTTGCTCTGCCACAGATCTCCTTTAAGGTTTTTCTGATTCACCACAATGTTACACTACTTTTATTCTGAATCCACTGCTATGCTTAGCAAGATGGAGTAACACAGTGGTGTTATCAATTTTTTATTAATTTTTAATTTTTAAAAGTTTGAATAATATCATTACCAAGTCATTTAACACATATAAAATAAAAACACACCAACAAGACTTATACTGAGTTTGAGTCTGGAAATGTACCACCATGTCAGTTGAAATCAGTGCAAAACTTCATAGGTTTTAGTGGTATAACAAAAAGCAGATGCAGAAGACAGTCTAGGAAGGTGAGCACATCATTAACAGTCTGTGAACATTAATTTGCCTTATGAGAAGATTAAGAAAATCCCAGACATTGCTCAGATAAAACACCCAATACAATTTTACTCTTAGCAGATAAAGAACAAAGTTCCTTCTTACTTATATTAGCACCTGAGCTTAAATTGCAGTTAAAATCTTCACACCACCACTACCTCAGTATCACTTCACTGATGTATTATTTATGTAATGATCTGGCTAAGAGCATGATTTCCAGATATCGCTCCTAAATATAGGCAGTGTTTAAGCTACATAAGTTGTTCTGTGTCTGTATAGTCTTGAATAGGGTTCTAGACATTTCTCATACAGATATAGTAAAGACAACCACAGTAAGCACTATGAATGAGTAAAGAAAAATGTTCATATGAAGTCTCAAGGTATATATAGTAAAACTGACACTTCTACAGAAAGCATAGAAAGTATTTTCAATAGCTGCCACCTGGTTCATCTCCATTCTGAATTTCTAGAAAAGAGTATTCCAACAGGACAGAAATACAATAATATCCTTAAAAGGGTTGAGCAAAATGAAGCTGATGAAAATTCCAGTCAGGCTTGTTTTTCTAGATCATGCTATATCTGGTGTCTTTGAATTCAGAATCCAGACTGAACCTTTCCTTGACAGTGGTGTCTCTTCATTGCCTCCTTCATGGTCTCTTCTGCCATGACTCCTTATAAAGGTGAGGATCCCGTCATGATGAAAAACTGACACTTTTAAAGAAAATTAAAAAAAATAGGCACAAATATAAGAGGTGTGCTGCTCTAATGAACAAGTTGTGTAGAAAATTTTGTTGATGATGGGACAGTCCCCTTTCCCCTCTCTGTGTTAATGGATTCCAGGACCCAACAATATTCAGAAGCATTGCTGCAAGCAGTAGAGTAAGACACGGTAGGAGCACTTTAGACTTGAAAAATAGTAAAAGGACAAACACCTGTAACTTGTAATCCTCAATTTATCATTTATTTTTTATGATGTTTGATGACAGATATTAGTTTGCTCATTTAACTTTGATCTTCCATGTTGAGTACAGAATGATTAAGAAGTTAAACAATAATCTTCTAAATTAACAGCAATAAAAAGTACGGTAGCCTGAGTTCAAACAACTTTCAGGGCTTTATGAAGCATCTTAAGCAGTATGTGTTTCTGTGTTTGAGGCAGGAAATTGTGAAGACAGCTACCTGCACACAGAGGAGATGTGAGATTTTAGTACCACAGAATGAATTATTTCATTAGCAATAGGCTGAGGGGGAACAGGTCACCCATTCAACCCTATCTGTCCTGGGACTACAGGATCATGAAGTTAGAAGAACAACAAGTATTTTCTTCTTGAGGTTATAGCAATGACTGGGTGCGTGGAAATGGAAAATAGAAAGCAGGTCCCTATCATTTATATCACTACACATCCCTGTCTCCTGGCCCTTGGTCAGGTAAGCCAATACCACCTTTCTATTTACATATATTCAGAACACTTGGACTTTAAGGCTAAATGAATTTTACTCTTACTTTTTAATGAGATTGAAAGTCCATGGCTTATAATGTATTACGTGCCTTAGTACAAAGGCAGTTTACTAAATACAGTTTAATGGAAAATAAGGCTGCCTGCAGAATCCCTTCTTTTTTCCTTTTTTTAAATCTTTTTTCTTTGGTTTTTTGGTTTTTTTTTTCTTTTTTTCTTTTCTTTTTTAAAGATTTTGCCTTTGATATAATGTTGGTACTTGGCTATTATTCTTTAGATGTCTTCTTCAACCAAATGGTTTCCAGGCATTTTGAAATCTTCCACTCAATATAACAAATATTTATTACCTATTTAATTGCAATTATGCATTACTAGAAGCTACTTGGTTAGCTGAGACCCAAACTTTTGTTTCATATGCAAGCATACACTTGCAGGTCTATGCAAGAGTTTGGTTTTAACAGCCCACTTGGGTTTTTTTACCAAGAATGGTCAGCCCTTGGTCTCTGGTTACAGTGTTTTTCAAATTAATTTGAAATGTTTTATTAAACCAGTGCTCACTCCTCCTATGACCAGAATTTACAGACATTAGATTGTTCATATTAGAAAAGTTCATGACCACTTGCCGTACTAGCACAGTTAAATTAGTGAGTATCAATTTAATAATAAAAAAAGAGAAACTTTAGAAACTTTAGCAAAAGACTGGAAAATAAATGCTGGCAATGAAATCTAACGAGATAAGGAATTAGAGCCTATAAATTAAAACCTAGCTAATAAAACTTAACACACAAGTGTCCAAGTTAATCAGTACTTAATAAATCAAATTCTTCCTGCAGTATTCCACAACTAACTGGCAATAATTAAAAGGTCTTCAGGATTACCTTGATGAGAACAAGCAGATTACTTTCATTCACTCTTGTAAAGAACTCAAAATAGTTTGTATAGAAGGAAGTAAACAGTGAGCAGCATTTACTGAATTCCTTAGTTCAGAGCTTTTTTAAGATTTAACAATCCAGTGAATAAGTTTTTATTCTAAATCTTCCACCAATATTTTTTCTGTGACGAAAAGTAGAACATATTTGAAGGAAGGAGGAAAGAGATATTTCAAAATGTAATTCCCTATTAAGACAGCAGGTCTTAAGAAAACTTGATAGAGAAAAAAATTATCAATATACACAAAAGTCATTAATTTCAACACCCATGGTGAAACAGAAAATGAGGTACCTTAAAACCTCATGTGGATATACAAATTTCACAGAATGAAATAAAAATTATAATAGATATTTTTATTATGAATATAAAAATAACCCCACATGTGTATAAGAAGAAATGATGATGAAGAAAGGCATGAGACATTCTAAGAGCAAAATATGAGAATAAAGGTAGTCATTCTGATGAAGCAGTTACATTCTGGAATTACTTATTAGCTGTGACTGTTACAGTGGGAAGAAAGAGAACAGAACTCCGGTGGTGCAAGCTCCCTGTTAAAGTGATAAATAGTTTTAGGATATATTTAACCTTGGAGAAAAATGTCATTTCTAGGAACTAACTCCAGCTTCTGTTGAACAACTTGAGTAGAAAAACAAGCAAGCAAAGTCAGTTAAAGTAGGTGGTTTTGTTTAAGTTTTTTTACTACTTTTTAATATAAAATTAACTTTCCTAATTAAACACTGGACAACTCTTATCAAGCCTTCCCCAATCTCTTACTAGTTAAAGAAGGTATGTGCAAGACTTGCTTAAGCAATATTTACTCTGTAGAAATTGGAATATTTCAATTTTAAGTACAGTATTAAGCCCCATAGTAAGTCAAGCATTCTTAATTTTTCTGCAATAGGTTTTCATTCTAAATTACATTCTACACAACTGCAAAGTGAACTCTCAGTTCTGGTATTGGATGTAAAAAGGAACAACTTGTTTCTGGTCAAGTTGTGTAAATGCTAACTGATTTGCTAAAATATAGTTAATTTCTATTTTGCCACGTGTTTTTATTTCTATTTCATTTTAACAATTCTAAAACAGCTATAGGATTTTCTTCCTTTGTTATTTTGATTTTATTTTTTTAATGCCTAGTGGCAATTTGAAAACTCCTTGGTCAGCCACCAAAATTAGAGCTGCACACACAGGCTAACTGGTCCTTGCTGTGTCTGCACCAACAGCACCAAGAGCACAACTGTGATTGAAGTCTGGCCTTTTCTTTGATAAATATATGTTAGCTCAGAACTTAACACCTTTAAGTCTCCCACATTTTGATACCAGCCCTTTTCTCACTTTCACTGTTTTTTTACAGCTGACCCAGGGTAGAACACTAAAATGGAAGGACAGACAGTAAAACGAGTAAAAGCACTACACACTTCCCTTGCTCCTTCAAGTCCCACTGTCTTTTTATTCTGTTGGAAACAGCAAAAGATAACCAGGAATAATTGCTGAACTTTCTTTGCTTTACCTACTGTTAGAATATCTGGAGTGTTAATGAAATTAAGAATACCTGAAGTAGGAAAATAGAAGGATTTTAGGAAAGACAGAGGTAACCTCAGAAGAAAAACAGATGCAACTACTGAGCACAGCCCTTTGTGAAATAAAGTGATTATATCCATTGGATTGAGATGTCACTTCAGATACCACCTGAAAAGTGCTACCAACAACTATTAACAGAAAACTAAACTGCAAGAAGTTTCTCAGATAACAGTAAAAAAATTAACCGATTATTAATGCTTGGGTATCTGACCAAAGCACTTTTGATAATGTACCATAAAAATCCAACCGTATCTGCTTTCATTACCAGAAAGCCTAAGGGCTTAATCCTGATTACACTTGCTATAAATTGAAATGATTCCACTGTTAGTCTGGATTTGCTAAGCATGGATGTAAATTAAATGAGAACTGAGCCCTAAATTACTTTGCTTTCCTTTCTTCCAAGAGAGACTGTTTGCAAATACTGTCCAGACAAATCCTAACTATGTGCATAGCACTTCAAATGGTCAAAGTACACTATGAATGGTAATGAATTGGCAATATAAGACTATTTACTACTGCAGTCATTCAAGTAACTTGAATAGATTTGAGGGAATTCAGCCATGAAAGTTAGGTCTTGTATTCAACAAATTTTTATCAATGGAAATAGCAAATGGGTAAGAAGCAAAAGACTTGAATTTTTACTAGTATTTTGAAATAGTCTGTCATGTAATGTTTATAATAGACACTGTATTCATTTATCAGGTTTTCAGGAATAAATGCATTTATATTGAAGATAGTCTACAGGATAATTCATTTTAACAATTCGTTAATCTAGTTTTGAAGGAGTTTGTTAATGCCATTTGAAAGAAAGCATAATACAAGAAGCACTGAGGATTAATCATGTATATACTGAAAATCTGCTCTTGATACCTCAACCATCAATGAAGCAATATCGTGGAATCTCCATAGTATTTTTGAGAATTACATTTAATTTTGAAGAACAACACGTTAAAATGTCAGTCAGATGGCAATGTATGTCAGCTGAGTACACAGTCTTAAAAAATCTGTGGGACTCAGTCAATATTAATTCAGCCCACATGTCCCCTAGGAGCAGCAAAATTTCTTTCAATACAGAAGGTCTTTTAATACAGAAAATAGTTGATTTGAGCAGTCATACTCAAGCAACAATGTTCTGAAAAATCAGCTGTCTTCAGAAAAGTCTAAAACCTGGTGAAACACAAAAGTTCATAAAGGTAATAAAAACCCACCCAAAAGAATGACAAAACAGTCAGCTAAATTAAATCTTTTTGCCCAGTAAAAGCTCTTCTTCAGGTTTGTTACAGGTAGTCATCCACAGAAGAGCAGCAGAAGAGATTTTTTTATTCAGACACACTGCTGTCTTCAAAGACAGCAAGAATTAAAAAGACAGCCCTTGAAAAAAAGCAGGGTTTGTTTCTATGAAGAAATAGAAGATAAATCTTTATGTGACAGGTTCTTTACACAGCTCGGTCAGCTCCAATTCAACCAAGCTCACCATGACAAGGCGCAAATAGATGCCCTCGCAGTTAACTCCTTTTTTCTTAATGATAAAAAAGTCAGAAACAACAAACTCCAAGATAATACTTTAATACAGTAATTAACACAAACAATTCCAGGTAGACGGACAGACAGATCCCACCTGCCCCAAGCAAATCTGATTTTCACAGTCTGGGCGTCCCAGTGAATCACCCACTTCAGAGCCAACCTGTCAGCTCACATGCTGCCACAGTCTGAACAGTGCTGCACTCCAGGGGCTTTGTCCTCTATTCCTTCAATATCTGACACTTCATAAAACTCAGGCATTTTCCTCACTGCTCTGGTGCTGTTCTTTTCAGCTGCAAGGGCACACATTGTAAAAAGCAGCACAATGACTAAAGCATTTCCTGTAAAATTGTCTGCTCTACTAATTTTCAAAAAACTTGCAAAGGATCATCCATTACTTTTGTTTTGGGGGACACTTTTCTAGTTGAATTTTTTTACAGGAACATGACTGTGAGTTTTGGAATTACAGATTTGTTGCTTGGCAACAAATTTAACAGTGTGGTGCCTAGAATTTTCCTAGAATACTTTTCACAGATTCATCTGTGTTTTTCTATAAAACACAGATACAAGTGTTTTATAGAAAACTGAACATTTAAACATTTTTCTCTCTTAATGAAAATCTGACTTACAGTTAACATGGAGCATGTGCTAAATGTTTGTATTATTTCTCACCTGAGTGAGCATGCTAAATACTTCCTTTGGGGTGACAGATATTTGCTGCTTACCTTAATTTCCAATATATATCAAGTTAAACTAAACTGTACTTTTTATGCTGCATACATGTGATAAAATGTGTATTTTATCACTGAGGTGAAACAGATGTGTAGTTCACTTCAAGAGGCTGTTTTGTCCTGAAAAAAAGTTTAATAACAATAGTATACTGTATTACACAATTGCTGCATCTCCTCCAAGATGACATACATTGTTTCACTGCCATGGACATAGATATGCCTGAAATAAACCCATGATAAAAGACACACTTGTAGATTCAGCCATGCTAGACACAATTTAGAGGAAGGACTTGTTTCAAGTCCCTAAGCTCCTGTTAGCTTAACTTGGTGACTGCTAGTACATTTTACAGCAGAATGAAGACCAAAATTGACGGACAAGTGCCAAACAGTCCTTCATCCTCCACTGATCTGCAAATGATTCAGTCAAAAGGTGATGAGTAATATGACAGTTTCTCCATATGTTAACATACTGCTTCCCTTGTGCAGAGTGCATTACCATCTACCAGGAGATACTCGGCTTTTGTGAGCATAATATTACACCACATTAATGTTTCTCAGGAATGCACACTAGAACTAATGGAGACACAAAAGGTGTTAAAATATTTGCAAACTGTGAAAACACATGCAATCCAAATAGCAAAAAAACACACCTAAAATGTAAATCACCTCTTGTTATAAAGGCCTGACCTTGTTCCACTGCTGGAGTAGTTCAGTAGTAAAGTGACTAAACTCATTGAGTTGTGCTGATGTAAAGCTGGTATGACATTAGCTTCAGGCATAAGTCTACATTGGATGCTGATAACTATTTTAGAGCTTTCTGTGCTCCAAGGCTAGAAAAAGAAATATGTAGAAAAGGCTTACATGGAATGAACAGACCTAAAACCTGGGAATAGATTGCCAAATGCTTCATCATTCAGGTAACCAACACAAGTGCGAGTGGGTAGGGTAGTCACAGTACAGACAAGTGCTGGCATAATTTATGCAGGATGTACAGAATTCCTAGAAGTGGCTGACCACTCTGGTGTGTTCATATCTGTCTGGGCACTAATGCCTGTTCGTGACAACCTTGATGACAAAATTCATCAAGGTGCTCAGGAGAGATGTTTTCAAGTTCAGGCAAGTGGCTTATACCTGCCTGTTCCCTTGGGTCTGCTCCTAGTATGTTGGCTGCTATAGAGCTACCTGGATGACTGGCTCAGAATCCTCCTTGCCATGAGTATGGCAATTCATTCCCTCTCACATGAAGAGCACTAGGAAACTCCTAATTTTCCTAAAGCAACAGTTTAGGAAATTCCTGCTAACACATAGTGGTAGAAAACAAAATGTAGCCTGTGGCAGCAAAATGGAAACCCCTGTCGTCCAATAACTAATCCAAAATTGAAGATACTGATTTCCATTCTATCTTCATTTTAAAAAGAAAGTTTAGATTTGTTATCTGCATAGCCTCAGCAGTTATAAAACACTAAATTGGATAGTGCACACTTCTTACAGTGATTTTTTTCATGCTCTCTGAAGTCTCAGGTAGGTGCCCACTCACAGAGACTCACTGGGTTCCCACATGCAGAGTTTTCAGAAGAATGCTTTTTTAGTAAAATGTAAAATCCATCATAAATGTGGTTGCTGAGTCATAACAATATCTATGGGACTGTGGGGACTTACCCCACAGTAGGGTACATGCTGAAAGTGGTTTTTTGTTATGATGGGTTTTTTTGATAATAGATTTCCAAATAATCTTTTAATACAGTTAGAGTATGTGTTGCCTTTTGAAAGCAAAGTCTAATTCTGAAGTGATTTGCCCAGGAATTCTAAGACAAGTAGTATGCAGATAACATTATTAATGGCTTGACTTTGCACCCTTCTTCTCAAAACACAAATTTTGTTTGAATAACTTGAAGATAACTACACAAATTTCAAAGAAAATGCTTTGATATAAAGGGGAGGAATGAGTCATTCTATATTGTTCAGTGGCATTTATGCTGTAATGAAGGACTGCTACAGGTAAGTGTGATAGAAAGTTTTTAGCTGGTGTAACTTCATTGAGTCCAACATCAGTAATCTGAATATAGTTTCTCATTATTTACACCGTGTGATATAAGCCTTTCCTTTTTTTCTACATCAGGATTACACCAAGAACCCCACCCCCACCCCCCCCACCCCGCCTTTGGCCTGAAATGCCTTTGTGTAAGTTGATTTTTGGGTTTTCCTTCTATATATTTTGCAAAACTTTTTGGTCTGATTTTTATTTTTCTCCTATCATGCCCATTACTGTGTCAGTTTGGAAAAGGACAAACTAATCTAACCCTCATTTTAGCAAGCTATTCCAGCAAGCAGACTGGCAGAAGGTGCAGGTTGGGTCTGTATCTCTTCCTTATAGCCTCAATCCTCTATCCTCCCTGACCTTGACCCAGAGGATACCACACTTACAGCCTTCCTGAGAGCTGGAGATATCAAACACTCGATGCCTAATCGTATGGCATTCTAGTTTCCAAAGTCTCACAGCAGTTGTAAACCTACATTTGTGGCAGCCTATTGTGCCAGGATACCCATCGTGAGAGCAGTATGTTACAGCTTCGCTTAGTCAAAGAAGAGTGATACACTAGACTAGTCTAGTGAGACAAGGACATCTGTATGAGCTTTGTGTAAATATATAGTATAATGTGTGTATGTAATGGGTTTAAAGTCAGTTCTTTACAGAGTTTTTCCTATTTGTGCTGGGACTTCAGCCAAAATGTCATCACTTTTCCCTTTTTCTTCTCTTTTCTAATGAATACAAATTTTCAGGTGACATACAATATTTATCTGGATTTATGAATGTGTGTAAAAGTCTCTTTGATAATGGGAAAAGAAGTGATTATCCACTGTACAAGACCTGTTTCAGAAAGATAATTTATAACTTCATAAATTTGATCTTTCTCATTTACTTATGTGTGCACACAGGTGCAACACAGAAGGGTCTGCCAGTTAAAACTGGCAAAAACAGATACCAACTGTCTTTTTTTGTCTTTAAAAATCTGTTTTTTTAATACTTATTGGGAACCATGGATTTCTAACTTGTGGTTTTCAGTTTTCATTGTGAAGAGAAAGGATGCTGGCATGAGCACAGATATGTTATGTTCTAGATAATCATGTATAAAAGTAGTAAAACAGTTGCCTTTTTGGCATCCTGCACCCAGCTGACTGCCTTTGACTCCAGGCAGCACTGTATGTTAAGCATAATATGACTTCTGTAAAATACTAATCCTTAGTGTGAGATTTGCACAGTGAAATGGAGCAGCCTAAATCTACCCACTGTTACAACTTACTCTTGTATTTTTGAAACATCACTATAAGATGAAAGTCAAATCTACCCTACTCAGAACAAAAGCATATTCCACTGGTTTTGCATTAGTAAGGGCAATAAACTGTAGTATATATACTTTTTTTTTTCTTTTCTTTTCAGTAACCATTTTCTCCTATTATTTCTTTTTTTAGGAAATTACAGTAGCGGGGGACACAAAACACAACTACCCTATAGCTACACATGTATTCCTCCAGATCTGCCTTTGCTTGTTTCTGAACCCTGGTAGCAGTTGGTTTGTAGTTGCCATGGGGAGAACTCTTTAATGGTAACCAAAATTTTCCTTCCATTACTTTTGATTTTTAAATTACAATTCATATTCTCCTTTTTTCTTTTCTTTGTCAAACAGCTAGACTTAGGCACAAGTTAAAACAGAACATCCCTAAGTGTACT
Source organism: Pelecanus crispus (assembly GCF_030463565.1). Classification (NCBI taxonomy): domain Eukaryota; kingdom Metazoa; phylum Chordata; class Aves; order Pelecaniformes; family Pelecanidae; genus Pelecanus; species Pelecanus crispus. The sequence goes on from NC_134676.1 coordinate 40,013,281, forward strand.
TCAACAGCTTCTCCTAAAAGTTTTCAAACAAGGAACATTTGTACGTAAGTAAATTCTCTAGCCCATGTGGACCTGGATATATACATATGTCCACAGAAAGAATATTCCCATAATTGTAGAGCACATGGTCAACAGCATGCTCATCTTATAATCTATTGCAGCCATTCCTGTTTGCCAGTGCTGTATGGCAGTATCTTTGGATGCCCAAAGTCACTTAGTGATTACAAAGATGTAGGTGCTCGTACACTTAGGGCCCAGAATTCAGGCTGTTTATCATTTGCCTATGTCAGTGAATGCATTTTGAAAGCTAAAGTTTGAATGCCTTTCATATAGCACATACCCCTCTCCCTGAAAAAAACACCCCTCTGTTGTTAATGAGATGAAGATGTGAGAATTTTTAAAGTTATTTTTCCCTATATGAAGTGGATGTGTCAAAAAATTCCTTGAAAAAGAAAAAGAAAAAAAATCAAAGAAAACCTTGTTGCAAAGTTCTAAGTCCCACTGGCCAAGTTTGTAATTAAACTTGCTTTTGTGCTCAGTCTGAAACAAGGTGTTGTAGGGCCCCCCTTTCCTGTTCTCCCTCCCCAGCTCCTTCTCCTCTGGGCCCAAACACGGTCGGTGTCCCGGCATCCTGAACTCCTCCATCCCTCCCCTCGCTCTCCCAAAGATGTCCGGGGTGGTTAGGATTCGTCAGGTCACACCTCAGCCTGTCAGGACGTGGCGCCTCCTTTGCCCTGCTTCAGCCCATCGCTTCATTTCATCTGCACAGAGCCTGGCGACGAGCTGGCCTCGTTAGATGCAAATAACCACAGCCAGCCAAAACGAGCTGGCTATTTCCTTCCTGCTTACCTGTCACATCCCCTCGGCTTTTGTTAAACCAGCCAGCACTTTTATTAACCCCAATCTGGGCCACGGTAGAGAGGCAAGAGCATACATGCATGTGTGTGCGCATGTGTGTGCAGGCACATGCAGGCATGGAGTCCAACAACAGCTTTCTGGGTTTGGGCGGGGACATGTGTTGAAGAGGTGAGGTCTCACTTCTGGCAAGCCCTACTGCTTCAGCTGCAACCACAGCAAACACACTCCCATTCTCCACCTCCAGCAGTCTCCCATCCCCATCTCTGCACATGGAGAGAGGAGACCCCAGGCACAGAAATATGGGATTGTTGGCCAGAGTCTTCTCCTGGGGCTGGAGCAAAAAGGTACCCCTCTAAACATGACACTACATGCAGTATGTGCACACCTGAAACTTGACTTTTATTTCATACTTGCTCTATATTAAAGTTGGTCACTGCCATTTTATTACAGGTTGAGCTATCAAGGCCAACAACTAACCTACTGGTAACAGCAGTGTGAGAGCAGAATCAGGACAGTACTGAAAGCATTTAAGATCACTAGAGATTCAGATTTGTGTTTTTACATGGGAAATCTTCCAAAGAAGGTCCATCAAAAAATACATTGTAATATATGCTATATAAAAATGTCTACACACAAAATAATTTACAACAGTAAAAGTGGAGTGCAACTCACAAAATCTAGAAATTACTCTATTCATAGCTGAGAAAATAACAGCCAGAACATTCAGTTCTACCTTTCTTTTTGTGCATGTGTACCTATTTCTAACTGCTGGCATAAGGAAAACCACATTTAAATTTGTTTGGTATAGTACAACAAAACCTGACATTTCCCTGGCATTTTTTGTGGAACTTAGAAAGAACAGACCATTTTCTTCCATGAATAGTTTACATGGTATTTTCTTGGCAAAAATAACTGCATCAATAAATTGTGGGTACATGCCAGAGAAAGCTGTTGATAGCAGAGCAATAGCTGGATTTTGGAATCTGAGCTGTTCTCCAGTGGGTGCTGAAGTATTTCCTAACAAGAAGCAAGAATCAGACTTCAGTACAATGTTGGATTGCTTATATTTCTTTGGTGTTTTTGCAAGGCATCTTTGCCTTTTCTTGGAAATGAAGGGCAAATCTCTTCTCAGGCCATTCTTCTCCCATACTTTTCAGACTAACTGTATCTGCATCTCCTCCCCCTCCCTCCTTTTTCTTTTCCTTTCTCTATCCCCTTTAAGTTGTAATTCAATCTCTTCCAACTCATGATCTCTTTTCTCTTTTTGGCACTCCCTCCACCCTCTCTCTCTCATTAGTTTAACTTGAGTTAATTAGGAATAGTAGGCAGCCCTCAATCTGTTATGTGTTAAAATAGAACAATCCAAAACAGAGAGGCACAGACGCAACTATGTGATTTCATTGTCTAAGGGAGACAGAAAACCAGTGGGGATTCTCTTATCTAGACTAACATCTTCCCAATGGTTAATCTAACTGGCTTTAAAATGTTCCGCAAATGCAGATCTAGGATAACAATCTTTCCGTGTTTCCTTTTCTTTTTCTTTTTTCTTTTTTTTCATTTCATCATTTGCAAGAATGAGTGAATTGGATTGACATGGAGGTGATAGAGGAAGAGAAATAGTCTACACGTCAAAATGACAATGTATATTACATGGTTAACAGAATGAGTGGTACGTGCAATGGCTGCGGGTATTTTCATCTGCTGTGTTGTACAATAAGCTCTTTTTTTTTCCCAAGTGTATCATCAAGATCACTCCCAATTCAATGCAGATTAAGTGTTTGCTTGAAGGATCTCTTTCTATGAGTAATATCACTTGATAAATGTGGAACTGAAGTAAGAATCTAACTATTCACTTGTTGCTATTACTGAATTGTGTATATATAGAGGTCATGCCTGGTGCTCTGACTGTAGTGCTGATCACAGAACTTAGGGCAGAGTGTGCTGTGGAAGTGAGATATAACAGATCTAAGAAATCAAGCCCTGATTGTAAAGGTAAGGCCTTGCATTTTTGATTGACTACATATGGTACTGTTTAGATGAAATGCATGCTCAGGAAAGACAGGTATAACTGTGCAACTAATACAAACATACATGCCTGTATAAAACATATATATGTCTGTATGTGCTTGTATGTTTATATGTGTAAATGTAAATACATAAATACATAAAGTTTAAGCCTGCAAAGACAGTTCTATAAGATTTATGGACTATCAACAGCCAAATTTACGGCAATGGGTAGGTTAAATTGCTAATTCTGTATGTATGTGCCTGCATGCATATGAAGATGTGTGGCAGTAATTAGTGTTAATAATTTATCCGTTAATTAGCAATGCTAATGCAAATATGCTTTGAAATTAAAAGAATTCCAGTGGTCTTTTTGAAATCTGATATCCAGGAAACAAAATGAAAAATCTATTTGAAAAAGGGGAAGAAAGAGAGACATTGAAAGTACTGCAATCAAAATGTCATTATATATGTTAAGAAAAATTAATTTCCTTTCTGCCAAAAACACCTCTTTATGACAGTGAAAACATCAGACTAATGGGGTACAAAAGGAATGTTTAATAAAAGACAAAGTATAAGGTTGATTATCAGAACATAGAAGAATGTTAAAGTATTGGAGAAGATAATAACCCCTCAAAAAGACATCCTTGGCAGTTTCTTTTGGAGGTGTGTGAGGGAATTTCTAGCTGGACAGAATCAACATGAGACCAAATAAGCAGATGCTGCACTAAGTTTAGGGTTTTTTTACAGTTTACAGTTAATATATTAATTATTTATTTCCCAAATATTAGTAGAGTTATGTGCAAACTGTATTAGATCCAGTAAGGAGAGACAGATTTGACCCTTATAATGATCCTCTGTTTGATCTTTGCTTTATACAGTAATGCAAAAATGCAGTGATGGGTGTTGGTCTATTTTACACCACAAATGAAAAATACTTTCATTTTTCCATGGAATTAAAAGAACTTCCAGTAGCACCTCTGTTTCAATATTGATAATTAAGACTGTTTAATTTACATAATCTTTTTCTTTCTATAAGTGTTATAGATCACAATGTGACAGTTGCATACGAAAAAAGGTATAAACTTGTGATTTAATAAAAATCCAGGGCATTATAAATCTATACACTAGATTACTTTAATGATTTTATGCAGTTTTTACATCTGAGATTATATCAATTCCAGTTCTACTTGGATGCTGAAGCATCTTCAGGAAGCCATAAAACACGTATTAACTTACACAGAAACCCATTGTTTAGTCAGAAAGTAAAATAGTAGGGAAAAATAGTAAAATTGAATTAATCTAACATCTATCCAACAGATATCTAGAAAGTGCATACCTTTAGAAACGCAGAAAATAATTTCCATTTTATCACACATACAGTAAACATACTAGTGATTTTGCAAGAGCAAACGTACATATCCCCCCACATGCAGCAGATTAGAAGCATAGTTTCCATCATTCCTCGCTGCTTTCCCCATGTAAAACTGATGTGCAAGTCCCTGAAAATGCTCCATGCCTATAACAGCACACTTTTCACTGCAATGCACGCAAAACCCCTGCCTTCCCTAAACGTACATACTATGGCATGGCAAGAGTAGGAGAAAGATCGTGCTGTGGTCTGAGAAGAACCACTTTAGTACACAATAAACTAGGGCAAGTATTTGTAACAAGCTAAGTGGAATGACTGTAGAAGATTGTTATGTAATGCAAAGAGGAATCCACAGTCCTGAGTGTCTTGAATTCACTGCTATCTATGAAATCTAGTGCAGAGAGAGTTTCCACAGCAAGCTCAGTTTCAGGCATACTGAGTATGAGACTGCGTCAAAGCTGCAGAATGCAGGATCAGATAATAAACAGATACAGAACCAAGAGCAAAGTAACTTTTAAAAGGCACAGGTAATATAGGGGTGGCAGTGTCCTGTGGGAGTTAGCTATTCATACAGGTGGTTAAGTTACCTGACGTATTACAAAAGCATAAAGCCAATAGATTTAGAAATTATCTTTTAAGAAACACTGCTTCAAGTTGATTAATAACTTTGGAACAAAAAACTGCTGTAAATCATTCTGATGACAGTTTATCATGTGTTATCAATGTTTATGTTTGTATTGCACGTGATTTTGTCTTATTCTTGAGACATATAGAGATAGATTCAGAAAGATAAATATGCATATAGGATGAAACTGGTATTTTAGCACTTGAAACAGTGGTATTTTTTGAATTTATATAATGCCAAAATTCACCTCAGAACTAAAACTCAGACAAAGAAATATTTTAAAACGCATTGCTTGTATGTTTAGACAGATTGCTAAAAAATACATAAAAACTAATACTTCTACCTAGACAAAGAAAACCAGGAAAACAGAAAAAAGGTACTGACAGCATAAAAGCAATAAAGCTCACAATGTTCAAGCTGTAGCAGTGTAATTCATGATCTCAAAGAATTTGTTTAGGCTAAATATAGAAGAATATTAACTATGATCAAACAGAGTCGACTTAACATGCCATTTCAGGAACATGCAGAATATTAATCGGTTTGATAATTTCCTCAGAGAAAATTTTGATGGTTAATAAGCTTTAATATGTTAATAGGGGCACTGGAAAAGGATTTAGATAGTCAGGACAGCTTGCTGTACACAGAAATATACTACAATTTTGGGGTATACTCCTACAGTATATTCCACCCTGCTTTCTATTGCCTTTGGCAAGAAATTCAGAGATTAATTAGATCTGTACCTTTAAATGCATTCGCGTTGTTGGACTGATGCTAAAAAAGTATGATATATTGGACAATGAGGCCCCATATAAATGTTATAAATCTAACATTTTCTCATAAAACATTAACTCCACGCATTTAAATAAGGAAAAGTCTTCCTGGGATTTAGATTTGAACAGATTATTTTTGGTATCTGGGTGAGAATAGCAGATTTGGGAACATGCGTGTCCTCCTCTAGCTTCACAAATGAAATGGAAAACATTGAGAATGGACTGCAAGGTCCCAGCAGACACAGGAACCACTCACACCTTTAGGTGAGGAAGCTGTGCTCAACGACAACATCGTGCACAGACCCTGCCACTGTAAATAATTTACTCTCACTGACACATGGCATGGTCCTGTCTTCTGAAAGATGTTTTGTTTCCATAAAGCAAACCCTTATTTCAAGCAATAATGTGGCTGGCATATCTCTAGTTTTAAACCTAATGCAATATGATGTGATTATTCTAACATAAAGGAAGCTTGCTTCCTGTTGGGGTGTGGGGGTTTTGGTTTTTGGTTTGCCTTTTTTCTTCTATCTTTTGACTGAAAAAAATAGAGTTATCTAACTAAAAATTCCCATTAAGGTTTTGGTTGGTATCTGTGTCTCAGGTGACAGTATTTTCTTTTTTCATCTTCATACAGCAGCAAAAAAACCTATAAAGAAAATATTTTCATCTTTTATCCAGAGATATTTGAGTGTTTTTATATTTTAATCATGGAGAAAGATATCTGAAATTATTAGGGCAAAAAGCAGACAGATTCTTACTGTAATGGAGTCATTCATCCAAAATATCCTTTCTTTTTTTGAACTCTGACCATCCCTTTTCACAAACACTCTCTTTTTGATCCACTGCATGGCATTACATAGAGTCCCTGCCTCTGCAAATGCTCACTATCAGGCAAAGCACTTTCTACCATGAATATTCATTCTGAATTTTCCGTATTGGCTGTCCAGCTACAGGTACAAACCTATTTCACAAAATGTCTTTACATAATACTCAGGTCAGTATCTTTTCTTGATTGTTAGCATATTGCTTAAGCCTGAATTTAAGTAAATTAATTTAATTTGTCTTTTTTTTTTAACATCTATTAGCATTAATAATTATTCCAAAAATAGTAAAGACATTTTAGAACCCTAAGAAATACTATCTTTTTAGATCAAAACAAGCAGCTTTTCTTATTTTGTGGTCAGGTCTAGGGGAAAATGAAAAAGAAGTCACAGAACTTTTATTTCAAGACATTTGTGAAGTTATGACATTCTCACGTGTTTGGAATTTTAAAACTTTTTCCAAAACAAATTGCCATGACTTATTTTAAGAAATAATCTCTGTGGTCTTGTATAAACTGAACAATGAAATGTTGTACAAAAATACATAACCTTAAGAATATGTTGTCAGTGTATATTTTTTAACTAACTCTACACTTCAGTTCATGACAAAATTAGGGATTGGATAACACACAAAGGGAATGGATTTGAAATGCCTTTTCAACACTTCATTACTTTTAAGATCACTCTTGGAATTTCCACAGAGGTAGCATGGCCAGATAGCTATTCCTCTACCCACATAAAAAACCTTCCACAAAATTAGTAGATTTGTTGTTAACTTGCATTTAAATGCATTATTTGTACAGCTGTAGCTACAATAAAGCCAGACAAGACACTATAGTCCAGTCTAATAAAATGTTCATATAATTTTGTTTTGCATGCTGTCACAAAGAGAAGAAATGGGAAAATATATCATGACACTAATATTGTTAAAACAACTCATGCACTTTGTGTTTCAGAGCTTCTTACATTGATTATCTTTCCATCCAAAACCTGCTATGTTTAAATATTCTTTACTGTATTAGGTGAACTGAAAATGCAGTTCTCCACTGAACATTTCTGAACTGTGAGTACTAAATGTATTGATAAATTTACTTACATACTAAGCAACATCTCAATAGTCCCTTTTGACTTAATATGAACTTGCATGGCTTTTCTAGATAGATGAGCCTGCTCTCATCTTACAATTGTTCTTCCTCTTCATTGCAAATTACAGCACTTGAATCTCATGTGATTTCTACTCAGAGAACAGGTATTCTATAGTTTTTCTAAGAATGATCCTGAGTAGAAACAGATTTCTCTCCACTTTTTGCAGAAATATGATAGTATTCTCTTCCACTATTAATTAAGTGTCCTTGGCAATGCAGGACACTTTACAAAAAAAATGAACGAACAGATACGTTTCTGTTTCTATGAACTTACAGTGTTGGGAAGATATTAGACAGGTATTGCACAGTTCTCACACAATTATTACAAGTATCTTTTTTATTATTACTATTTTATTTGATTTCTGACAAGAAACCAGCTAGATGACAAACTGAAGGCTGAAAGAGTTGGTATTTGTGAAAGATTGAAAAAGGGAAGCAAGTCTTGTGAAAAGCAGACCACAAAGTGTAAGGATTCACAGATGGTAGACTCCATCCTGATACTGCAGTTGCATTGGTGCATAGAGTTACTTTTGAGAGAAGAACAAAATGGAACATATTCTAGTGTACAGCGTATTCTAGTGTACAGCGTATTCTAGTGTACAGTGTATTCTAGCTGCCAGCTTTACCACTTACATTTGCAGTGTGGTGGAGTGATTTAAAGCAAGGCAGAGGAAAAACAGATTTATTAAAGGGCCATCAAAGAGAGAATAAGAAGTTTCAGTGTTGGAAAGAAGATTGAGAGCCCCTGTACGGTCCCAACCACAGTGATTAACTGATTAGAGCAAAATGGAAGAAACCTGGTTTTAAAAATGCTTTTGCTGCAGTTTGAGCCCTTGCTCCCAGTCACTGATAAATTTTACAGTGGCTTTGGGAATGTTTCTCTTCAAAAGGCACATCACAGAGGTAAGGATGCTTATGCATTGACAGAGAACATGAAATGTCTGCTTGTGCTTTCACTGAGGTGGAGAAAGAAGGATTTGGACAACATTAACCTAAAATGGGAAAATACTCGGAGTGCAAACTAAGAAACCAAAATTTCCTACTGAGGTCTTTTCTAACAGTTTTGCTTACATTTTCTCAACTTGTTTAAATAGTTTGATATATACCATTCTCTTTGATTCTAATGCATATCTTAGCCCACAGTAGCTACATCTTCATCACATCAAACTTTCCTTTATCTTCATTAGTGTTCTAAATTTTAGTTTGTATGTTGTTTGATAAACACTCCTTTCTCCACTGCTTCTCCCTTCAATCTATCTCCTTTTTTAACTTCTGCTTTGGTAAAAGTTTTCATACTTGCCTATGCTGAATTAATACAAGATTCAAGGTGAAACTTCAAGATGTCAGAATTTTAAATAGTTTTGAGCTGAAATTGTAAATCTTTCTTGGCAATGATAGGAAAGGAGTAGTTTTATACAAAACTTATCCTGAGCAAAAAACTTTGAATTTATGTTGGTTGTGAAAGACTAAATACTGTCTCCCATGGCCTACAAAACTTCTTTGTCAGTGGAGTTTGGCAAGATAACGAAACAAGAAAGAGTAGCACTATTTTAATTTTTCAAGCTGAATTTATAACTTTAGCTATATGCAACTTGTTTTTCAGGGAAAAATTATAAGGAATAAATAGTAGCTCTACCTTCAACCACTGTCTCCTGCCTTTGACCCATTTTTTGCCTCTTTGCTTTCTTCAGAATCTGCTGGTTGTCCAGGTAAATTTCAGTTATTACTATCATTATCACCAGCTGAGAATACAATTTCGGTTTATCATCAGGTAATGTATAATTCGTAGAATTATTTGAGCGCTTAGTATAAACTTGATTATCCTGGATAAAACAACATTCTCACTAACAAAGCAGTATGTCAGAGTATATGCATTTGACAAGCCTCAGCAGGATACTGAAAAATACACTAAAATGTTATAAACATGTACTGATTTTTCTTGGGAATAAGAAACTTTGGTGTTCTCAGCTCTCTTATTCTTCCTTACACAAAGTGACAGAACCAAGAAGCTTTTTGAATTAGTCTGCTATCTAGTAAATGGATCAGTCAAACCAAAATAGACCTAATTTTATTTTAAAAAGATCTTAAACTCCTCAGAGATTTGCTTTAAAGGTCTGAATTTGTTTACTTTCTTGGGACATTTTGGCAGCAGCAGCCAGATGATCTTATACACAAATGGTGTAAAAAAGGGGTTTATTTACATTCTTACTTATGTAGATTACCAGTGGCCTGGATCTACATATAGTCAGAGCAAGCTTTGAAACATCAGCCTAAAGTTACGTGAAATCAAACAAAATGAAAAGCAGTATGAGACCGAAAGGTATTTTTCACTGCTTTAACGTGTTTATGGAAAGAAAAGCAGAATACACTCCACACCTCTACTACTACAACAACAACAACAACAACGACAACAACAACAGAGAAATGTTTTTATTCCTCCTGTTTTCTTAGAAATTGTGTAACAATCTGAAAATATTTTCAGCCTTTTTTTTTTCCTCAGAATTACAATAAATTACTTAAGTACTGGTACATTTTATTGGACTACATTTTATTGGACTACACTGCTTGCAGGTCAAACATTCTCACTCCTTAGAGAAAGGATTTTTTTTTTCTTTTTTTAGTTTTCTTCTTAGAAGGAATGCGAAACATATTTATTGCATAAGCCCCAAAAAGTGGATCTAGTTCTGTCAGTATCTGCAATAATCTACATATATATACACAAATGCATACACATGTAACACAACCACCAAATATAATTCTAATTTTAGATGAAAGGTGAATAATGTCATACACCACATGCAGGAATGTGGTTTCCACTGTAAGCTTGGCTTCTTCCAAGATTTACTGTTACTGGGTTTGCATTTGCAAATCTGCTGGCTAATATGTTTCCATAACAAAGCATGAAATTAGTTCCCAGAGTGCATGTTATTTATCTGATTTCTTCTACTAGGATGTTATCATCTTTTTTTTGATTCTGAGTTCAAGGGATCTTACAGAAATTACTACTATACTTCAAATTTGTCACAACACATATTCTTTTTTAAATGCAATTATTTAATTAAATGTTATACAGGACTTAAAACTACTCCTTCACAAGACAATGGAAAAGCTCTTGACAACATTCAGTGGAAGCTAGACTAACCACATCATCTTTTTAAAAATCATAGTCAAGTGTTTTAGCTGTTAATCCTCACTTACCAGGGATGATAATGAGTAGCATATGTACACTAGTACAATACTTCTATTAACAAACACAAGAGAACTGGATTGTAACCATGACAAAGTAGAGAAAAATGGGAATTACAAATGATAAACTAATGTGGTCAACTCACTGCACCTAAACTTGAAATTAAGATATAAGCTACAGGACAGGAGATAATGTCAATCTTACTAATTACCTTAAAAAGAGAGTAGATACTACGAACAAGAAAACAGAGACTCTTCATAATGTGCTGCAAAAGTTTTATTCTATATTGCAATTTGGATTCTGAGTCCTAGTCCCCCAGAACACATGTATGTACAGATCTACAGTCTGCTTAAAGTCCTCTTTTCATTAGAAACACCAACCTCTGACAGCATCCACAGAAACCTCCCTGAAATTTGCAAACACAGAGAGGTCTTGCTTTGTGTTAGTTGTTTGTTTGTTTAAGTTAAACTAAACAGTTGGGAAATAAAGGAGTTGGAGATCCATCAAAATGCTCCATTGGCATTACAATACAAGGAAAATACTCGAGTGTCACAGTTAATCTGAAAATGCTGTATGATGAATCACTGTGCCAAGTTATTTTTTATTTCTGATATCCCATATTCCTACTGTAAATATGGTTCTTTCCTAGCATTTCTCTTTCCACTTCAAATGTTATAAAGGTGAGTTTTGACCCAAACATTGCTTACCCATATGGGTGGTTTCTAGCCAACTCTGTAGGAACTTTCTGGGAATAATCATAGTAAAAGCAAGTTGGGGCAGGGGGGGGAAGAGCATGATGCAAATTAACTGTTACTGATTTCATATTAGTTTTACATCAGTTTAATTATAACTTCAGTATTTTTGATTTCTTCTACTAATAGCAAGTTTCAAATCATGTCCTAGCTGTTTACTACCATGATGTATGGAAAAAGCACACTGGCTCCCGAGTAAGAAGGTTTTTCATATTTCCGCTGCAGAGATCTCAGGGCCCAATACGTCCTGTACCAAAAGATACAAAAAATAAATCTTTCAAAAACACTGTAGTTATAATCATGCTCATTATGAATATCAAATACTAACATTAGGAATAATAAAAAGTGATATAAAGAAATTAAGGATTATACATTTAAAAATTATTTTAAATCTCAAAAAAAAGAGGTAGATTAAACACCCTGACTTTTTTTTAATTTTTAGCTGTACAGTAACTTTTTTTAGATGCTCTTTAAAACTTTAAAATTAGAAAGAGGGTTATTTTCACATGTGAGGCTTTCATAACTGCAGAACACAATCACTACACACAGGCTCATAAAGCACACATAGCAATTACGTAAAATCAGTTGAGGTTGTCTAAATCTTGGCTTTGAAACAAAGGCTCATGGAGGAAATGCTGAAAATTACTTGGCAGTAATTGTTGCTAACAATGCAGGTTAATAACTAGTGTTGGGTCTGATTCTGATCTAACCCTGACTAATTTTGCACTTGCATGAACTCTATTGATTTACATCAAATTATTCACAATGTTCACTGATAAGAGCTTTTATCTGTGACCTGTGGCATAAAATCTATCTCCTTATTCATAATCAATTATTTTAGGAAACTTCAAACTATTTCATTACTTATTACTTGCTCTCATTTGACCTGTGAATTGAAAAAAAGTTTTAAAATTTTTAGTTCAATTTTTAACAGGAAAAAAAGGAATAAATTTATTGTTCTGCCTCATACGAAATGGACTTTATTTAATGTCACACTTTTTAAGCATAGAGACAAAAATAACAGTATCACAAAAAGATATTCAAAACATAAAACTCACTCTATGCTTCCAAGAGCGGCGTGACTGAAGCTATAGTCAATAAAACTGTACTCATTTATTAACTATGATGTTGTTGTGATAATATTGTTCTTTTATCATTTCTCATTTTTACAGCCCAGATATTATTTCTAGTTTTCTCAAAGCAGTATTGCAAAAGAGATACAAATGTCCATTAACTTTCAGCAAATAGTTAGAAAAGCAATAGACCATTATTAATGTTTTAATTAAATAATATCCTGTTGACATGAAAACTAGTTTAGCCTGAGTGAAAAACGCATACTTTTGTCAGTTGCTAATTTATGAACGGACTGTTTCTATGGCCTTAGTTTTGCAAATGTTTGATGCCATGATTAAATAATAAGAAGGAATTAGTAGAGTAGGAAAAATTCTATTGATATAAGTAAAATACAATTGCTTGTGTTCTATATTTTAGGCCAAATGCAGACAGACCTTTATGAGTCACAGTTACATTTTTTGGTATGGTTTATGCAAGTTTTGTGAGAATTCACTTCTTCTCCAGAAACGCAGATATATTTTTGATGTGCCAGACTGTTAAGGGTTCTTTTTATTTGTTTTTATTTGCTTGATTGCCTTCTTCACAGAAACTATCAACCCTTTTACTTTTGCCTGAGTCTTTTGATGACAAATTAAAGAACAGAGAAAAACAAAGTCATTTCAATATAAGGAAATTAAATATATTACATGTTACCAAATATTGTTGCCACTTTTAGGAAATGCTATAATGCTAAAGTAGCTAGTACTTAGTCTTCTAACTTTTATTATAAAGAAAATTGCTTCCTGTGGTGGAAATATGTTCTAAAGCTAACGGTTTTTAAAAATGGTGTTAATAATTCCTGAAACACTACTTTCTCTCTCATTATCCCACAATATACCCAGTTCCTTTAACACTTCTTTTTATTTTTTATTTGATGCTATTTTTATGATTGCATTTTAGTCATTACCTTATATGCAAATTGCCCTATATGCAAAAATAAAACATCCATCCCCCAAATCAATAGACAGTATAAAACAGGCTACAGAAAATATAGACCACAAAGAACAGACATCCAGGTAGCAAAAAGAGAGATGAGTGTTCCAAAAAAATGTATTTAGACTGATCTACATGCTTCTAATAAAGCATTTTGCTCTAGATAAACCCAGCTAGATTTTAAATAAATATTCCTGGGCTCCCAGTCAATCTCTTAAAAAGCAAAGACTCTTTGGCACAGAGGATGTGTTTATCTTCTCCTGAGGGCCTGCTATCCACAGAAGGATATTGTTAAGCTTTATTTACACTCCAGAAGCAATATAATAGTTCATAAATGATAGATAGGAAGCCGTCTCCCTGTGGTGGGGGAAAAAATTAAAGTGAAAGACATCTCACCCGGCAGTACATATCTTCCATAAGGTATTTGTATCAGAGATAGATGAGTAGACTTCCTTTATAGCCACCAACAATAATTATTCACCTATGGGATACCGTTCAGTTTACTAGGATACTGAGCTACTTTAGCTACTTCCTTTGGAGTGAGAGGATTTGTGCTTTAAAATATCCTGTTTCTCACCACTGATTACGGAGAGTTGCTATACTATTAGCTCAGACATAGATAGCTGTATGGGTACGACAGATTTGTTGAAGTGTGCCCTGATTCAGTTGGGCTCATCATGATATACCGTGTTGTCTCACCCATCAAAATGAGAGAGTGGAAATATGGCTGTTTTTCTAAAGATGGGTTTTCACTTTTTTTTCAGCAAACTTGATTTGCAGAGCCACCAGTCCACACATTAACCTCGGTACCCCTCTGCTCAGGGATTATGCATTATTGCACTGCTGCCCATGCAACAGTGAGTAGGGGTTATGGACTTTCCACTGAGATCCAAGGTTCCTTTCTAGGTGCTCTGTTCTCTCTTGCTCTGTTGTCATACTTTGTTGTCTGTTGTGACAGGATTTATGGTGTCAAGGTGAAATAATCCTGAAATTTGTTGTGAAGGTCTGTGTTCAGAATACAGATGAATTCTGTGTACAGAATACAGATACTGTCTATTGAGCAGAGAGTGTCTGATCTGTGTATGAAATCAGAAGAAATGAGTTTGCTCCACTAGCAGGTGAGGCTTTATGTGAATGGAAAAACCATCCAGCTGTGGTTGCACAGGCTTCTGTGTAGGAGTAGAGGAAACTTTTTTGTCCCTCCCTGCAGAAAGTGTCTTGGGATGAAAGTGTCATTATGGATTTAGCAGAGAATAAGCCTCATGACAGCATCCACTGTCAGCCCAGACACTGATATCAAGAAGTTATTCAATATCTTTTGATACCAAGATTACAAAATTAGTAGCACTAGTTTTTCTACTTCTTGCTCTGCCTCTGCCCTTTTAGTGAACCAACATAAATCTGGCCATTACTGGAGCAAAGGTGTTTGCATGAATCAGCCAAACAGTAGCTAGTTTATGATGTGTGTTCAGACTTGTTGGCGGAGGCATTATGGAGAAATATCCTCTGAGACATTTCTTCATACACTGTTATCATCCACGTAGCAAAAGGGAAAGATTTTGCTTTAACTGAGCTCAAATTTCAAACACAAATAAATAGTTATGCATCTTTCATCTGCCTCACTCCATCAGTTTATACCTCACAGAAATTTTATACTGGCTAAAGAACTGCTAATTCTGCTCACAAATACCTGCATTTATATAAAAAGAATGCTTAGATTTTCAGAAAAGCAGGATACTCAGTGTGCTGCAAAAGCCAAAGGAATTTGCTCAGTAGCCTTGAAAGTCTTGTCATTTTTACTTCTGTGCTTCACAATTAAAGTTATCAGAGCTTCTACATCTCACCCACCTTTGGACTCAGGTTAGATGGGCAAAGATGGCACAAATTTCACACCAGTTCTGCCTAGTTTCTGACATGTCTGCCTTTCCACATCACATTGAACTGTGACCACTGTTTCTGTTCTACTGCCATTATGGGATGTCATAAGGAAGATTAACAAAGTGAATAAAGCATTTCAGAACTAGAGTCCAGTGATTTCATGAATCTCAATGATTTCCACTTTTTAAACATATTTTGATTCTTTTGACACTAACATCTTCCACTCCTAACTTAGTGCCAGTTTCTGTCAGTACCAGAAGGGGATCTGTATGAATCACTAAATAACTTCTTTTCTTAACTCCCTGTATAATCTGAGTTTGGGAGAAGTGGTTCAGCTAATCAGGATTTTCTAACAGTGATATTGTCTCAATAGAGATTTTTCAAGTGATTTTTTTTATTATAAGGTTTTATAAAGTGTAAGCATGCACTTTAAAGCTTTAAAGACTCTGTCTAAGTTCAGCATATATGATGCAATACAGCTACCAAACTGTGGAGTGCAATAGCCTATTCTGTTTGTCTCTTGTTCCAAGACTTTTGACAACAGTGCCCTAAGCCACCATGGAAAATTATTCACCTTAAGTGTTTTGAATTATAGCAATTGTAACTTTTTGGAGGTTACTTAAGTTGTTATGCTACCTTATAGAAGCCATAACTGTTATGGAGTTCAAGGTGTAATTTTGATAGAACATCAGATGCCAAAGATATGCAATTTGGAACATTCTCAGAGTTGTAAATGACAAAAACCAAAGTAGAGAACATCTACTGTCTGTTTACCTGCAATAAAATCCTTGCACTGTCCTACATTAGAGTTGGTCCAAGCTAAATATATGCAGTCTTATCTGATCTATGTATCTTTGAGCATGTATAGTACAAGATAATAGATTTCCTTAATGATCAAATATATGTACTTTGAAGGGCAAAGTCTTCTTTCTGTAGAAACCTATGGGTCAGAATGTCTTACTGCTGTGATTACAATCTCAGCATTATACAAAGAGTAAGTCACCTGTCCCCTATTGTTTGAGAATAGAGACACCCAGGCTGTGGGAACTGGGAAGATAGTTTGGCAGTCATTCAAAAGAAAAAAAAAAAAAAAAAAGGCTGCTTTGAAAACAGACAAGCTTGTGCCTACTTCTGAGGGGAAAAAACCCCAAGAGTTTCTGGCCTTTAGAAAAGTTAAAGTAATTTCTGGATAAGAAATAATTCTATTCTCAGAATAATCTTCTTCTACGATGTGAAGTAAATATTTCACTATTAAATACTGGAAGAGGAATTTCTATAATAAATATATGGCTTTCAGACTCTGTTAGCCCATCATACACTAACATAAAAATACCAAGTAGAATCATAAGCCTTCTTGTCAAGTCATTTCCTTTGACATAGGCATCAAGTGCCATTTGAGCTCCACAAGGGTTTTGAAGACACTGATACAACTTTGGTAAGGTGACACAGGATTTACAGGACTCTCCTGGACTGACATCTCAGGGCAGCTCAGAAAGGCCAGGGCATTTCAGATAGTGCTAGTACTGTGTTTAGGGAAGAGAATCCAGTCACAGTTTACGTGGTTCTTGTGACACACTGATTTCATTAGTTGGATTACCAGCTAGCCCAACTAAAAGGTCTGCTTTTGTCTGTGTGCTGCTGGCTATGAAATTGTATCTCATGTAATGAATACGCAGCTGCAATGAATCTCAAGTAGATTGCCCACCTAGACTACAATGAAACCAATCAAAAAGTAACTGCTAACAATGTTGGCAATATCCCACTGTATGATCACATCTGAGGAGAAATGTTACTTGTACTCTGGAATGCTGTGTTTGGTTAGCTATTAATTTTTTTTTTTTTAATTTTTGTGAAGAAACATATGGACAATTTTTTTTTTTACAGCTTCTTCCATCATAATGATTTTATTTAACTTACTGACATAGAACAACACGTCAGATGTAAAATTCATGCAGCCCTCAATCTTGTGTTTTAGCATCGCCAACATCATGCAGCAAGGCACCTCACAGCTTAATTACAACTTGCATGGTGAACCACTACCTTCTGTTTGTTCCTCTTTGATCTTGTATTGAATAGGGGAGCTCAGAAGGTTTAAACTGGGAGAAAAGTTATGCATTCAAGTGTAGAAAGCACTATCACATGGTCACATAATGTATCATGTAGTTCTCCAAGGTATGGGAGTGGCTAAGGTTCATTCCTTAGCCGTGAAAAGATAACAAGTAGCAATCCAATCATTGACCAAAAGAAAGGAAAAAACCTAGATAAAATCTAACATTTTCCAAGAAAATATTAACAACAAAACTATGTAAATTTCCATGCACAATATCGGTAATATCCGAGTGTTATATAAACCACTATTTGAAAGAATAGTACAGTCTGCTAAAGTTATAGTGCTTGAAGTGCACATCTTTATTTAGGTGAAATGTGTAACAGTAGTGATGCAGGATGAAGAAAAAAAAGTCACAGAATGAAAATAACATGAAGCTGTAATAAGCAGGAACATGGGATGTGAGGAAAAGGAAACAATTTCTACACTAGGCTAAAAGGGCTCCAGAAAGTGAATAGGGAAGTTATTGCATGGGAGACAACTGGGATGGTCATGAACAGCTAGTCTAAGCAATAGTTAGAATTTCCTAGAAAAAGGGAGGGGAGTCAGGCATTCATAGATATGAGAACACAGAGAAGTTAAAGGAATTATTGACATTAATGGTAATGCTTGGAGCAAGTCTCAGCAGATAAGGCCCAATGATAGGACAAGCAAATTGCTCAAGATAGCAAGTAATCTTTTTAAGAGATGAGACCTTTTTAACAATACACAAGGTTTAGAGAGAAAAGAAAGCACTCACAGGAAATGTGGCAGTGAAGGTGATATATGCAATCCAAGAGTGAAAGAGGGAAACAGGAAGGAAAAAAAAGGGTAAAGAATGTATTAAATGAATGAATGGTGTGAAAAATAAAACAATGATTACCAGCATGTTTGAAAAAGTTGAAACTTTTCACCCAGGGTATATTTCTAAAGTCTGTCCAAGCAGATTTCAGGCCGTCCTTATAGACATGGGAAGAGGATAAATGGTATCATTTTCTAAAGTTATTGTAATCCACTTCCAGCTTAACCATTTAAAAAACAATCAGGAATGCAATGGTACCTAAATATGATAATGTATTTAGAACACTTCTGCTTGGGAGAAAGATTTTTTGCTTTGCTTGAAACCAGGCAATTCCACTGATCTCTGTTTTACAGCTCCAGTTAAATTCTGTTTAAGTTAGGCAAATCTGAGCAATTAGCAGGTGAATTTACTAGAGAAAAACTCTGTGTGGGTTAATGGAGAAATGGGTTGTAGGAAGAATATTAGAGTAGACTTTAGTGTCTAAACCAGAAAATTACATGGAAATAATTAAAAAAAAAGGAAAAACCACAAAAATTTGTTAAGTGAAGATAGCACTGAAAAGCTGTATTCCACATAAAAGTGAACAAACCCTATTTAGACATTGTATTTTTTCATGAGAATCAACAACATTCTCTAAGGCAGGCAAACATTGTAACCCAAACTATTAAGGACTGAAAGTGCTGTTCACAAAACTTTCAAATATACCATTCTACGTTGGGAGGTCTTGAGCCAGCCAGCTGAGGCAAGAGAGCTGAAGGATGCATCCAGAAGTAACTGAGCTAGTAACCTTGGATATCATGGCATTACAGCAATGAGAATGGGCACCCTTCATTCATATGACAGGGTGAATGGCTAAAATTTGTTCAAGTCCACACAGCACTTTACATCTCACTGAGAAATGACTATTGTGGGAATAGAATTCTTTCTTATCTAGAAATTACTTGGACTTTTCTAAAGGCCAGAAACTCTTGCTCCAACCATATGTCCAAACACAAAAATCATCAATGATAATTATAGCATGCTCTTTAATTCAGAAAGTATGTTATGTATAACTAATGCATCATAAGATTAATCTCATGATATGTCTTATATCATCCATCAGTTAAAAGCAACAAAGCCTCCATTGCCAGATGGTTTAGATGATGCCTGATATATGAATTAACTGAGCTCAGTGAGTTTTGAAAGCATCTGTGTAGTCTCAATGAAAGCAATAAGACCATTTCTCTTTATTTTTATGGCACAAATCCATTGTGCATATATCAGAAGCTTAGCATATAGAAACAAGTGCTAATTCAGTCCCAGTTTGTTCTCTGATACCATTCATCAAAAAAGGTGGGACTTAATGAAGAAAAGAGTTTCTTGTGCCTTATAAAATTATTTGCCAGTACCAGAGATAAGTTTCTCATTGAATGATCTGAACTGGACATAACAGCACCAGTGAGTTCCACCCTGGGTAGAAAAGTTCTGTCTATTAAATAATTTGTTTTGAAAGGTACAAACTCAGATTTTCCAAAGGGCACTGTAGTAAACATTTTGTCCTTAAAATTGTGGTGCTATCTGGAAAAAAACAACAAGCTTTTGCTTGGTTCTACCCACAAAGTATTTTTTCTAGATCGATCAATTTTGTCCTACCTTCACACTTCTTGAAAAACGTGAAGTATTTTGTATCACTCATCCCTTATCTCTGTGATCTACAAAGCTGGTATTAATTACAGGAATTATAATGTACTCTGAACATATTAAAGCATAACTTAAGGTGGCTTGTTTTTTAGTGAATGGTCTCCAGCTCTGGGAATTATTCTCTCCAACTCTCCAGTGAGAACGGCTAAGTTTGTTTCCAGAGCTAACAAATCCATCTTTACCTTCAGAGCTGCCTTCAAGTACGTGAAGAACTTCAGTTAAATTCTGGGGACCATCCTGCTGAAAGCAAGCAACTTTACAGGTAAGACGAGGAGGCCTTAAACTGTGTTCCCCACTAAGAAGTTCGTAGTGTCTGGCTAGGCAGATTGTTTCAGTAGCACTTGCTTCATCGAGGTCTCAGCTCAGTGAAAAGGCTGTTGCTTTTGGTCTTAAAAATAAGTAGTGTCATTTTCTCTTTGCAATGAATTCTTTCATCCAATCATATTCCTGTATGCAAATATACCATAGCTGGTACAGATAAAAAAGCACAAATAAAGCTAAGAGCTCAGTCAGGACAAAAATCACTGTGCTTCCCTTATACCTCATTTCACCTGTGTTTCAGGAACATCTTCAAACTCCTCAACTGAAAATATGAAGAAGCACAGTTCAGACAGCAATCCTGCTCCAGTTTTGCCAGTGCTGCCAGAACCACTCAAAGATCTGAATTTTAAGTACACAAAGGTTAGTAGCATTTATGTTTCTTAATTTTTCTTATGCATTCAGCTCAGACAGTAGGATGTGCTCATATTAATCTTATATGAATCATAGAAACAACTGTAAATCAGTGCTTAAAATGTTTATTCTGACATGTTTCTGATACTATATAGATATATTAGCAATTAATATTCAGTGATCCTCTTAACCTAAGCATTTCAGGAAGTGTGCAAGTGTGATAGAATCATTTTATATTTCCCTTGGGGTGGGTGTTGGTTTTCTCCTGAAACTTTCTACAGTGATAAGTTTCTCAGAAAGTATAAATGGAGCAAAGAAGGAAAAGTTTCTATTATTATATTATTTTTCAGAACAGTGAGAACAAATTAAAATGTTAGCGTATTGCATTGTACTACAATCAGATTTAAAGAATTATACTAAATAAGCTTATGTGCAAAGGGATGTGTGAAAATGAAACTAAAATAAAATTCATTCCACTCACATATTTTTCTTAGAGATAATTAATCTGGTTTTCAGCTTAAACAAGTAACTGTCAATAAAACAGATAGTCTACCATCACTAATTACTCAACATTACCATAAACTTTTTGTAATAGCAAATTCTTTCCACGTGCAGTTAGAAATACATAGATAAAAAAGGTCTGAACCTACACTTGTGTTCCCAGCTTGAAAAGACCCTTTGCCTGTTTTATATCATAGTACGCAGATATCTGCAAGAACTTTGGACAAACTGTTGGCAGAAAATATTGAAACTCTGCCCTCTGAAACATTCAGGTGGAACAACTGATCAGAAAGGACCTCTTCTCTTTGGAGACTCCTCGGTTACTGTTCATTCTTTTTCTCATTACCATTGCAAAAGAGATTTTGTTTTCTACAACCACCACTTATTTTCTTTTCCAAAGCAAGGTGTTCAGCAATTATCTAGATTAGTCCTTTTGAATTCCATTCTATCATATTTTTTCATGGAAAAAACATAACAAGATTTCAATGCATGTCTTTCTTGAATAAATCACACAGGACCTTACTGTGTAAATATTTAACAGACTATGAAAGCTATGTAGTTCTGCTATGTGATAGCTCTCTACTGCTCTTCCTGTCTCAAAAAAAAAAAAAAAAAAAAAAAAAAAAAGTTAATTCAGAGAAGACATTTTAGTACCCTTTAGTACCTAGGTCACAGTGGTATTCCAGAAACTACAGTGCTATTTGTTTCATTTTTTATTCTTCTGAAGGAAAACAAATAATATGAGGAAAATGCCAGCTCGCATACAGCTCAGAAATCTGATGTAACTGAATATGCAAGACATAAATTCCTGTAAACATTTCTATCCTACTAAAATATTTAGTGACAAAAACCTATTCCACTAATACAAAAAGCAACCACAAGACAGCCAGCATGGCTGAAATGTCTATAGTGCATAATTAATGAGAGTGTCACATAGGAAATGCGTGTTTCTTTTGCCTCAGAAATAGATACCATTTCCTTAAAAACTACATATAATGTGTAACTGTGCAGAAATGCAATGCACTTATTTGAAAAAGTGTGTACCTCCAAGTGATCAAATCCAATACACCCTTGTGGAGGTTTGATTTTTGCAATGCTTTCCTCCTCTCTTCAATCGTCACACAGGATTGTCTGAAAGCCACAATAGTGTACTGAGGGAGATGGGATAACAGAAATGTCATCCCATACCCAGCAGCCATCCCACAATTTAATAAAGTGTTTCTACTCTTGTATTCTTACCCATCCTGTTCCTCTCCTGTCCTGTACAAGTTAGAATGTGGTGTGTGGGATTGTTTTGACTAGTTACATCAGAGGGGTCAAGATGAGGGAAACATTAATTACTGCTGATGTATTAACTTTTCTGTCTGAAGAACCTTGGACATCAGCAGATCCCTCAGCTCTGGAAACTCAATTTTCTCTTTTTCTACCATGGCATAATATCAACAGATGTCACACAAGGATCTGAAGAAATGTCTGTAGGAGATGTTCCAAGGACTTTCCTCTTTACTTAACACTCTTTCTACTTTATTTTCTATGAGAGGGATCATTTTGGGCCTTTTACAGTGACCATTTAACTAAATATTTCCATACGTCTATGGATCTATAGGTTGGTATAGCTACATTTAAGATTATGTCTTTCACATATAGCATAAAACTAAGAACTCTTCAGGGAATTTAAATTTCAAGAATTAAATTGAATGCATTTTAAACAGTTAAATTGGCTTGTATGTTGAACCACAAAGTGATTTTGAATTGGTTTCATATCTGAATCTCCTTTAAAGATATTCTAATTAAATGAATGAGTGTTGGTAACTGGCTAAAAATGTACTAGTAAATATTTTACTTAGTCAACACCGAGGAATTAGATAATAATTGTTTGACAAATTATTTCTGTCATGATGCTTTCCCGTACCCTAAGCCCTGTGCTGCTCCTTTAATCAGAGAAACTCAGATTTGTTAATTATTAGGTTGTCAAATTACACAAGGGGGAGAAAACAGCAGCATATTCTCTCACTAAGCTGCATGTGGAATATGAAAAATTGTGGAAGGGTAAGCCACACCGAGTGAAGAAAAATTGTAGCTGAGTATCACATATGTTGCAATCACTAGCTTCACAAACAAAGATGAGGGGCAAAACCACAGAAATTTAATTAGAATATCTGGGAAAATGTAATCAGCTAGTATCAGGTACTATAGAAACATACTTTCTTTGAGATCAGCTGACTTTGTAGATACAAAGCCAGTAACTGACAAATCAAAAAGTTTAAATAAGTAATGAGTAGAAAGAGTATGTTCTCTGATTATTAGTTCATTGCAGCAGTAAAATGTAATTCCTGCATCAATAACATACAGTTCCAAGGCAGGGCGGGGCGGGGGGTCTGGGGATGGATGGAATTTACATGAAATATTAGCCAAATACCAACTTCTTGTATGGAAAAACCTGGGCAAAAAAGACATTTCACAACAGGTATTCTAGATTGATATATTTGTTTAGATATTACAGTTTCAATCATTAGTAGTTCCTTAAATAATTTCACATGTTTTAACTGTATTGCTTAAAGAATACAATGAGACTCCATGACATATTTTGGGACCAGTAAATCAGAACTTATAGCACTTGAAATGAGCCTCCTTTTCGGTCACAAATCTTTTTCATGTTTAGATGTAACTGTAAGATTTACTGCCAATTGCCAAACTCAAGAATATCTGAATGACTCTCATAATGTATAAAAGAGTGTGTGAATAGGGGTCAACAATTTTTCAGCACTGTGCATCACTTCACCTGAGTGATGCTGAATTGCCTCCAGCATGCAGGAGCCCAGCCATAGCCCTGGTGCCTCTTCACTGTTCCTGGCCTCAAAAAACACTGGTGGTGTCATTCCCTGGTTTACTGTCTGCACTAGAAAGCTTGTGAGCAGTCAGCTGAGCAGCTGTTGAAATTTGGTGATTGCTTTTAGCTCTGTGAAACAGGCAGCTGGGCTCACTTGAAAAGCATTGTCAAGAAAAGCTTCATCATAACAAGCATTGTAGGCTATCCAGGGGCAGATTTATGGTGGGAAGAGGTTATGCTTTTTCTTGTACCATAAGTTTGGAAGAGTTTCTGGTATCTAAAGAGAAGATAGCTTAGACATTTCATTCCATATTTATAAAGTTGTCCTGGTTTCGGCTGGGATACAGTTAATTTTCTTCCTAGTAGCAGGCATAGTGCTGTGTTTTGGATTTAGATGAGAAGAATGTTGATAACACACTGATGTTTTAGTTGTTGCTAAGTACTGCTTATGCTAGTCAAGGACTTTTCAGCTTCCCATGCTCTGTCCAGGTGCACAAGAAACTGGGAGGGGGCACAGCCAGAATAGTTGATCCAAACTGCCCAAAGGGCTATTCCATACCATATGACGTCATGCTCAGTATATAAGCGGGGGGGGGTTGGCTGGGGAGCAGCGATCACTGCTGGGGAACTGTCTGGGTATCGGTTGTCGGGTGGTGAGCAATTGCATTGCGCATCACTTGCTTTGTATATTATTATTGTTATTATCATTATTATATTGTTATTATTATCATTACTATTTTACTTTATTTCAATTATTAAACTGTTCTTATCTCAACCCAGGAGTGTTTCTCACTCTTACTCCTCCAATTGTCTCCCCCATCCCATCGGGGCAGGGGGAGTGAGCGAGTGGCTGCGTGGTGCTGAGTTGCTGGCTGGGGCTAAACCACGACAAATATCTTAATAGCTAAGTTTGGCATAGTCCACGTTTTAGATGGTTCTATTACTTTTCTCGACTACATCTCTGTAGTATGGATTATAGTTTATAAATAATAATAGTGAATGACATAAAAAATCTTCCCTGAGTAAGAATAAGTTTATAGGCAGGTGCTGAATATGAGATCATGTATAGGAACTTTGCAACATCAGAAATGAAGTATTTTCTTATCTAAATTGCAATTTTAAGTCACTTCTACAGAAACACTGAGGCCTGAAACACTGTACGGGCTTTGTACAATATTGAATCCACAGAAAGGGGATCCTTTTTCTTAGGAAGATGCAACAGGAAGTTATGTTTCATAAGGTGATGACACCTAATGTAGAGGCCCTAATACCTATTTCAGCAGAGCTATGGTGTGGTCCATCTGAGACAAAGCTGTCCAGAGTCAAATATTTTCTTTCCTCATGCAGCACAGACACAAATACAGCACTTCCCATCTACCAGATACTTTATAAAATTAACTCATGGTCCTTTCAAAGTACTCAAGGACTGAAGGGAAAAAAAAAACCACTGGGAAGACAAAGAAAGGCAAAAAGTAGGTCTTGTCTCTCTGTTCTCCGCTCAGGTCATTTGAGTGACCAAATCAACTGTATAAACAATGACAGAAACACTGTAGTCTTGCAGGTAACTTCAACCCCAAGTGGTGAATGGTGTCAGATTATCTGAATTGAAATCAATCATTTCAGAGAATCAAGATTTTATTGCACTCTGAGACTGGGAAAGCAAGCCAGTCAGAGGGGTTTTGACTGCAATACCCTATTACCTGGGCTTTATTTTAACTACCAAACTTTAGTACTGTACAGTCTCATCTACAAGAAATGTGTATTTCTAGGTCTAGTGCAAAGAAGTCTGAAGGTCATTAATTCTTTGGGTTGTTGAAATAAAAGCCATCTTCTCTCCTAAAAATATGAGTGAATTAACAGTCACAAAATGTCTAGAATAATATTTCTAAATCCTTGCAAAACAAATTTGCAGCCCTAAACCTCATGGGCCATAGTCAATCATCACAGAAAACCCCCCTGCACAGCACGTGCCACAGAAGGGGAGGCCTTTTGCATTTATGTCTGACCAACTGGCACAAAAAAAACCCTAACCTGCCAGCGGAGTTCTGACTGACAGACAAAATGCTGTAACCTATTGCAAGATGATCCCAAATTTTTTTTTCAGCAGGACAAGGGAGTTGCCAGAGGCTGCTGTTGGCTGGTATTTTGATGTTGCCTGGATTTAGAAATCCACATCCTGTTTGTTTGCAGCATACACTCCACAGTATCAAATGAGCGTGGCTGCATGCACATTTACGACTGCAGCTGCCTGAAACATATGTAACACTGCTTACATGGAGAGTTTTGACTTTTTCCTTTTCTGTCGTGTCTTTCATACCTGCATATGCAAGACTGCTATCTAGCTTATGAAAGACATCTGGACCGTTTGATTTATACAGTCCTGATACAATGTCGTGTATATATTTAATATAATGAAGTTATGTTTTAAATGGGAATGGTATTAGAAACATTAATAAGAAAGATATTCTAAACTAATATTATGGGTGATATTGGTTGGTGCAATAAATGTAGTATTTAAACAAATACTTTAAAAACTTCCAAAAATGGTATGTTTTGCTATTATTCCTTTCACAGACAGATATGAATTTGGCATACTGTAACATCATAGCAGTGTTATGTTAATATTTACCTTTTACTTTGTCTCTTTTCTTGGCAATGTATCTAGTCACTAAAGATGGCTTTTTTCATATTAACCATTTAACTGCTGTCTTTGCCCTTTCACAACAGTCAGAATTTTGTGTGGATATTTCTGTAATCAACTTCATCACATATCTGAAATTTCCAGGGACTTACATATTTATTTCCCTGATAGCTTTTGTTAAATCAGGAGTTTGATGGTCAGTCCTGATGGTTGGAGGCAGCAAGGACACTCTATATATGGTGCCCACATAGAAACAAGCTGAAACGTACAAGAATATATTAATAGCAAATTGTTACCATATCCATTTAGAGATAATGTTTTTATTGATCTTGATAGTTATTACCAAACTATTCACTAGTTATTAACAACCACTCAGACAGTCACCGTAAGCAATTTCAATACTATGCAAAAAATCTGTTCCCTGTAAGCTGTCACATTTTCAAAACATGTGGTTGTGGTGGAAGGGTTTAAATCCCAGGTCTGTGTGACAAAAAAGCATTTATCCTGTAGTTTTGGTGTCCTGACTTTGTCCCACCCTGAGTCAACCATCATTTGCTTTGATTTGTCTGCCCCAAAGTATTTTCTGGTTTTCTATTTAATTGTTCTTGCTACTCTTAGCAGCAACAGTGGGTCCTTTATCCTAATGGAGGGGAAACGGGAATCACGTCTTTTGTGCTAGTTGATCTCACAGCTAAGCTCCAGCGACTAAAGGTAGGGTAAGATACCATGACCCTAAAGATAGGCATGGTTTGAGCACAAATACCTGGTACATCAGTCAGAGCCTGCCATGGTCTCAATGATGAGCATGATCAAGTTCTCACATGTGTGCCAGCAATGCAGCAGCACTGGGAGAGAGTGAGAAGGAAGGGCACAGCCCATCAGCAGCAGGAAGGTGGGCTCAGGCACTGAAAGGGTGGCTTGGGATGGCGACCCCATTTCAGCACGGACCTGAACCCAGAGATAGCAGAGGTGGTTAGACAGAGGATGACAGGTACAGTTAACACATTGGACTGTACACATTATCATGTCCACTTTAAAGAACAACCTACACAACACTTGGTTGCAACATAGCCTCCTCTTTTCAACATCTGTGCCATGTATCAGATCTTTCCAATGAGGTTTTCCTTTCTATTTCAAGGCTAACCTACAGAATCAGAAATAAAAAGTTAACCCACTTCAACAATTTTACCAACAGTGGCTCAGAGATGGCAGGCTTTAGGGTAGCACAGATCTTGAGTACCTATGGGTAAGGCCCAGGTTGTATTTTGCATTTGTATAGAGATAAGTACCTCAGATTTCACCCAGAGGTCCTTAGCCTTCACTCTGCTAAATTTTCACAGCTGTGTAATATCATATAACTTCTCAGTATTTACAACTAAAGTAGAACATATTTTCAGTAGATTGTTTTATTCTCTGTCACTTAGCAATTGCTGAATTAATTCATTTTGTATCATCGTTAATATGACAGAAGAGAAAATTCAGAAATATTATAGTTATTTTAATAATGGTATAAAGTACATATTTTAAAAAACAACATTTACCTTTTTATAATAGTGTGTGGTGCCATATTTTCCCTACACAATTAAAAAATATTTATTTTTCAGGAACAATTGCAGTGGTTTATTTGTTTGTTTGTTTGTTTGTTTTAGTGGAAAAGCAGACTAATATCTACAGATTTCATCAACAGTCTTATTAATATTCAGTAACCAAAAACCTAGAGAGATGCAGGACTGCTCAATCCTGAGACCCTCTTTGGACGTAGTTTTAAGGGATGTATAGCACAACTGAAATTAGGACACCAGAGCTTGAAAGAGAAGGAAAATGCCATACCAAACAGACAACATAATTTAGTAAAAGTAAAGCAGACATGGTAGGAATTTTGTGCTGTCTTTGAAGAAAGTATTCTTGTATGACACTGATGTCATTTAGACCTTATAAGGATTTCAAAAATTTAATTATTCCTTCAGCTGTAACAGTACCTTTACCAATTACTTATTCCCATACAAAAGGGCCTAGGCTTGAATTTCTGGGGTTATTATACCACAAAAGGTTACGGATCATAAAAGTTCAATATGGGAAACAACAATGCCCACCTTGCTTTGTTTAGGCCTTGTTCTAAGTGCACCAGCAATGTTGTAATCAAGAGTTGATGCTATTTGTTCTGGCCATGCAAAGTAAATTCAATACACAATGTGCTTTCAGGTATAAAAGTTTAATCTTTGAGTAAGGACACAGTTCCTAACATTCATTAAATGAACTTTGGGTATCAGTTTCATTACTGCTGGATAAGATGTTGGGGTAGGCCAACTGCTGTGCAGTTATTCTTTTGTGCTTCTTAATTGCTAGCTATATTTTTGTCACTCTATGAAAAGCTTGAAATAGAAAGACATTAAATAAAAAGACAGGATATTCTAGCAAGATTGAGGAAAGCACAGTTTTAGCTTATTTTCTTCATTTTAATGTCAGACTTCTTCCAGTCTCTGTCAGGTAAAAGTCAGGATAAAACAGTTAAATAAGCAATGCATGCTGGCCTGGTTTTCCTGGTATATGGATGTTCCACATGAAGACAACAGATTAGTAAAATGGGTTAGATGATGTCTGCGAGTATGTAAAATCAACACTGGTGATGTCTGCTGAGGGAAATCAGTGTAGAGACATAACAGAGATCTTCAGAGTTGGAATAAACTATTGGCAGTAATAGAATAACAGGAGTACGTTTGCATTTTATGCCTAAAGGCTGAATGGGAGGCAGGGAAATGTCACCAGTGTCAGGGTTACAAAAGATTTGATAGCTGTGACCATTAAATTGGAGGTAATCAGGGTGTTGATAGAAATTACTGAATAAATAATGAATAACATCAAATGGTTAGGATCACCTTAAACAGAAGATAGTCATACTGATTATAAAGGAATGACAGCTAAAACAGTTACCCAAGGATCATCTCATCAAAGCCTGAAGCCATACAAAGCAAGTAGCTTCACCCTTCAAAAGCACGAATTGCAGCATGTGCTGAAGACTAAAACCAGAGAGGTTTGAATTCCTGGTGTTTTGCAAAGAAACTTTCAGGTAGGGAGGGGAGAGAAGAGAGCCCCCCATATAGATGACCATCAGCTATAATCCTGCCAAGCGATGAGGGCATATACACTGTCAACATGCACACTTGCTATATGCTTGTATGATTATATTCACATGCTGAGTGCAGGATTATGATAATATGGCACAGCCCCACTTCTGGTACCCATAGAATAATGCCTAGGAAATAACAATGTTGTGATGTGAAAATGTTCAGATTGAGATCCTGGAAATAGTCTTTCCAAAGGAGGAGTAGGACCTGGCTTTGAAAAGTATGATCAGAAGTGCCAGTTTCCCATATATTTTCATCTAGGACCTGCTGAGTTGGGTAGGGTTATATGTGTAGCTGAGTACCACAGTCATCTTCTGCCCATAAGCCAGCCTTGAAATTCCCCTCATTGTCAGCTCTCAGACATTTTGATTTGGCCAGTGTAAACATTTTGGTATGTGCTGGACCAGTCTGGAAGGCTAGTCCTCCTTTCATTGTAAGACTAGGACAGGCAGAAAGACAGCAATTAAAGAAATAGGTGTTTGCGATTTCATCAATAAAGTAATTCAACTTTTTTTCAAGGTAACCATTGTATATAAGAGAGAGCTTTTCTCCCTGTATGTGCTGCTAAGTGTGTTTTTAAGAGAGTGTCTGAGAAATGCACCAACTACCAACAGCAAAGACAGTCTATGCTTTCTCTAAGGTTGCTAATAGAGTACTTCTAGTGAATACATTACTCATTTCCTCTTGAGTCATGATCCTTATCTTTATTTAATGGAGTAAATTCTGTTTTTTCTGTAAAAGATTAAGAGCATTATGTTTCTGCTTTTAAATCTTGATTAGGATCACTTTCAATGAAGCACCAATCTGCAAAGCCAGAGGATTTTGGTGAAAAATAAGAGACCCCCACGCTAAATCTCTCATTATTTTTCTCCTGTAACATGCAAATAGAGAAGTATACTTGCTTGTTTTTTACTCTGCTTTAGTGGTTCTTTCTTTGTTTCATTTAATTTACAGTGGTGGGGTTTTTTTAGTCTTGATTTTAATTTCAGAGTAACATGCTATTGGCTATTTTTTGTTGGGATTTTCTTTTTTGGCAGGGGAGAGTGAAGAGAAATCAAAGCTAAACTAAATAAAATAGCGTTCTCCAAGCTATTGCATGTACTATATATACTAAATTCAAGGATTGGGTTTACTTCTGTCAGGACATGTAACAGAAAGGCCCTCCATCGTTACCAACCCTGTGAGCATAGGAAACCCAGATAGTTTTAGATAGGTCATTTAGGGCTGTACCTCCCTTGTACATCACAGACTTCAGTTTGAGGAAGGACCCCTTTGTAATAGTACCTTTTTATGACATGAACTAAAGTGAAAATATCATGTAGAGAGAGAAAGTTTGCCTCTCCAGAAGTTAATTTTAAAAAGCTGCTCCTGGTTAAGTGCATATGTGATTACTCATCTCTTCAAAATAATGTAGAAACAGCTATTCCATTTTTTATTCAGATATATATATGCTACTAATATTTTTGCACTATTTCTTCCTCTGCAGATATTTATAAACAATGAGTGGCATGATTCAGTCAGTGGTAAAAAATTTGAAGTCTTTAACCCTGCTAATGAAGAGAAAATCTGTGAGGTTGAAGAAGGCGACAAGGTAGGGTTTTTTCTTGCTCTTAACCCTAGTTTTAATTTCAGTTCTCCTTCTTAAAGGAAGGAAGGCAAGCATTGACCTGTTGATGTAAAACACCACCTCAGAGATGTATCTACTTCATCCCATACACCTTCTTCTACAAACATAATTCTTAGCTTTTTTACTAAGTCTTAATACTGTTTGTAAACAGACACTGAAAAACTTCTTTACTCTTAGGATCTTGCTCATATGAGGAAAGTTCTGAAGAAATACTTTTTGATAATTTTTTTGGTTAATAATATTGATTCTTTTTGCTATCTTTGATCAGTTACATCTAATAATTTAATTGGGGTTTTTTGTTATTTTTTCCTGGTTCTTCCTTACACTGTGATGTAATCTGTTCATTACACGTTTATACAAGGCTTTTCATTATAGATAACATGAAGTGGACAAATACTGGTATTTTCCCACACAGACTCTGTGAAGATGATCATTACCATCAGCATTTTTAGCTACGAATATGTCTTCTTGGTACTGCCCCCTTCAAATATTTGGTTTTGTGAAAAATGTATTGGAAATAGTCCTAAAAAAGACTAAAGCTGAAGGTAACCTATCAAACAGACACTAATTCCACCAAAACTGGTTTCCTTACAGCATGTTGAATTGATGAATTTAAGCAGAAGACTAAAAAGATTGTTGGCACCTGTAAACAGACATTTATTTTTTATATTTACGAGGTTTCTTAGTAGAAAATCACATAGATGCCATGTAATCAAAGATATAATGAAAACCTGAGCCCTCAAATAAGCAGCTCTGTATTTTTGTTATATTATGTATTTTTCTGCTGCAAAGGGCTTGCCCAGTGCTACCATATAGTTTAAATGTAAGTTATCAAGTAGGGAGGGTAGTTTTTTAAATAGAACAGACAATGTTGCTTAAACTGTTTTAAAACCTATGACCAAAGAAAATTTTTTATAAACTCTCAGAAAGTGAGTATGAGAAGTGAATGCTCTATTTCCAATTCAAAGGTAGACAGAAAGTGATGACTCTGAAAATAAAATTGGGTTTATAATTATTGTTTTGGTTCTTGCAAATATTTATTTAATTTTCTCACTTTCCTCCTCAAAGTCAAATTTTTACATACAAAAGTGAGAAAATTTTCTCACATTTCTCACAAAATTACACCTGATATTCATTTTAGTCAAGAAATATGAATATCAAGAATGACTTTTATAACATATTTTAAAATTAGCAGCAAAATGTTTGTAAACACCTTTTTATCCATGAGAACTACTATAAAACTTATAAGCTGTTTATCTGTGTTATAAGTTCACCAAAAATTTACTGCCAATATAATAAGCACAATCTCTTTCAGAATATTTTAATTTACTGTACAAAGATTCACTCTGAAATGAAATGCTCTTTTGAGAACTACACAGAAACCCAGTTCATTCAACATCCTGTGCTCACTGAATCTTAGTTACTCTGGTTTGTAATTTCATCATGAATCTCCTAAAAAACTTTTGCTCAAATGTTATCTGTCTAGCACATGAGCAATAGTGACCACATGTTATTAAGAAGGTCACAGTGAAGACACATTTTAAACTTTTTGTTAGATAAAGATGGCTGAGAAAGTCTGCTCAGAAAGCCTGCATGAATCTGTCTTTTGATAATTTTGTATACCTAATCATGAGTTTTTCAAATGCCTTGTTCTTGCTTTTCTTTAGTCCCAGTTACCTGTATATAGTGCTCAGAGTCACCGAGATTGTTTCAGGCTCTTTTTCTCCTCAGCCAAAAAATTTCATAAGCATGCTGTTAACTTCTGAATCATATCCCTCTAGACCCATACATACTTTTGATGTAAAATGCTACTTCTTCTACCTCTTCTCTATTCAGTGTTTAAAAACCAAATTACGTTGCAAACCAGGTTCACCTGATATTTGATCATCCTCAAATTAAATTACTCATGCCCTGCAACTGTTCACTTTGGATTCAGAATTTTTGTAGCTTTCATTCATTACAACCAATCTAACAACTCATTAAATAAAGAGATAATACTGTTCGACACACAGGTTTGCTTTCTATCCAATAATTTTGCAATTACAGCTGCTATTAACTAAATTGCCAAGTGAAATGTACAAATCTAGTAAATTACACAGTCGTTGTAAACCTAATATTCTAGAGTCTAGTCTTTAGATAATGAGCCAAGTGATTTTAGGAATTTAATTTGTGTGTACAATAGGGTTGACAAAGGGCTGTACACTGCCTTGCAGTGGTATTTAAAAAAAAAACAAGTGGAGATTACAAAGCACAGACACATATGTGGGTGGGAACTGTTTCCCTTTCAGTTTGATGGCTCTTTCAAGCTACATTCACTCATCCTAAAGGCCCCTAGTAATAATAAAGCAGCTCAACAAATGGTCGGAGAGATGTCAAGTAAATGTACTCCTGTACAAAGTCTAAACTAGTTCTGAAAGGAGCTATCAGTCTTTATACTCATGGTGTAGATTTATGTACCCAATTTAAATTTCAGACAGTTGAAGAACATCTTTTTTTTTTCTTACTTTCCATCACAGCCCTATGTTAGCTTTATATAATTTTTCTTGGTTTTAATTATTTCTGAACTTGTAGTGGAAAGAACACATGGCACTGTATTTAGTTTTAATTTACATCATTCACACAAGTACAACTTATGGTTTCCCCTTGTTCTTTTCCAGTAAAGGCCAAGGCATACCCTCCAAGTCATACTGAAAGCTGTAGAATATTTATGATAGAAAGAGATGAGAAAAAAAAATTAATTAAATATTCATTGAATGCAGTTTTCTAGGTCACAGATAAGTGATGAGGTATTTGATGACATTCTGACAGATTCTGAAGAAAAGCAACTCTTTTTAATCTGGCAGATTTCAGTTACCTCATGTAGGTGACTGGTCAGTATTACACTATAGTAATGACTGTGCTATTTGTAGAGATCCTTCCTATCCTTTCCCAGACTTCCTGGAAAGAACTTTGGGAAGTTCTGTGCGCTTCCTGCCTAGCAGGTCTATGCTGGGCTTTCCAAGCCACTTACCCACCCCACTCCTGGCTTTTAAAAATTAGTTGTTGGCTACCAACATCAGGTAAAGATTTTTCTAACCTGGTCTTCATCACACCACCGGATACTTTTAAGTAATGTTGAGTACTTAAATATTTAACTTACAGATTTGGGCATCTCTTTGCACATAAAAGAGATTAAATTGCATCAGCAGTGTAATTGGTAGGTATATCCCCAATTACAGACACTGGAAGGCACAGGGTTTGAAAATCTAAATTTTAAAAAGAGAGTTCCTTAATATGTTTTTATTTTAGAAGCTTTGAGAACCCATCTGTTTCTCACACACCTTCACATTGTTGAAATGATAGCAGAAGTGTTCGAAAGAAAATAATCCATGTATCTAATATTACTGTACTAATTCTGATTAGATTGGGATTGGTGTCTCTTGTTTATCTTGCAAAACACCTTGCATGTTTAACAGCCAAAAAGGCTGATGACAGAATCAATTATTGATTTTAAATGTTGCTCTTTTTTCCCCACAGGCAGATGTAGACAAGGCTGTTAAAGCAGCTAGAAAAGCTTTTGAGCTTGGGTCACCCTGGCGTACAATGGATGCTTCAGAGCGAGGAAGGCTCTTGAATAAACTAGCCGACTTAGTTGAAAGAGATCGGCTGATTTTAGCCGTGAGTATGAAACATGAACAAAAAGACTGGGAAAAAAAGCCTATGTCTTGATTTTTAAAGAAATATGTAAGAAAGCATAACATGCTAAATCCTTGGAAAGTCAGGCTGTCTCAATACTTGTTTTTCATCTGTATTGCAAATGGACCTCATTAAACTGGCTTGCACTCTGGTCTATTAACACCCCACATTCACAAAGTACTTGCATATTTGATTAACTTTAAGATGATACTTAAGCTGCCTACAATCAATGCAATTTCAATTGTTGATTCTTAAAGACATACTAACACAGACCATGTGCTTAACACTTGTCTAAACCAAGACCTGAATCGAGGCCTAAATTCAAAGGCTGGCTCAGCACTTAGAGACAATACAAGTCAGAACTGAGAGAAATTTTGAATTTCATGGCTATACATTTTGCTATCACTGGTCCTTCATTAACTCCAGCTTGCAGTTGGCAACAAGTGAAAAACCTTAACCAGAACCAAAGGCAGCAATGAATTACTTATTAGTAGGAAGAACATGCAGGGCAGGGAGCAATGTTCTGTCTTTACCAACTACTGTGTATTGGCCACTTTAACACTCTTAATAGCAGACACATAAATTGTAGCACCACCACCTACCAATTGTGCATTAAGGCAAGAAAAAACATTTAAAATAGAAATCCACCACCAATTTGATAAAGTGTAGTACCCCCCCCCCCCGCCTTGTTTTAAACCCCACATATGATGCTACCATTAAGATGATCTCTTTGCTATTTCAAGCACCTTCTGGAATTAACATTTAGGCAGGATAATTGTTTGTACTGTCCTGAAGATGATCCCTGGTTTTCTGCCAACAGTGTAAAAAATTTAAGAGAGCAAGGAGGAGTATCCAACATTCAGAATCATCACTCAGACTGATCTAGTCACAATTTAAACCTTCAAAATATGTAAAACCTGCAAACAATCTATTGCACATTCTATTGTCCTTATGACTGTAGTATAGGAAGACACATGCATGTGTCCCAGACAGGGTTTTAAAAGAAAAATGAAAATTCAAAGGAACTGAGGTTATTTCCTTGAACCCCAAAGTCTGCAACTGTCCGATTTACACTTTTCTTCAGCCATATTATTTCTCTAAATGAATGTTGTCACCTTGATAGGGACTGATAATCACACAGTTTCTCAGGAGAAAACTTGGGTGGCTAGAACTTGCATCCTTGGCAATGCTAGATTTATTGGGGTTGAGAGAGAAAAAAATTTGAGAGTTATATTTTTAATAGGAAAAGTATGCTTCCTTGTCAGTTAAATACTGGATAAGCTGGCATTTGCTTCTTTATTGTACAGCCTAAGGCATTACACATGCAAAGATGATGGAGAAATAATCTTTTTTCCACAAGAAAGCTGAAACATTAGTTTTTGTTCCCACTTGCCATTTTCATAATATCAAAGTTGCTTTTCCCTGAGGCACCTCCCAAGTTTCTATTTTACTGACTTTGTTTTTACTTCCTACACCTTACTCACATTATTGACTACTTTTCCCTTTTAGATAAGGTGTGTTTGAATGAAGTGCTTTTCAGACTTCAACAAAATGAAGAGAGGTCTTCACTCACAGCTTATCCTAAC
This sequence comes from Pelecanus crispus, assembly GCF_030463565.1. Taxonomy (NCBI): domain Eukaryota; kingdom Metazoa; phylum Chordata; class Aves; order Pelecaniformes; family Pelecanidae; genus Pelecanus; species Pelecanus crispus. The sequence goes on from NC_134676.1 coordinate 40,049,964, forward strand.
TGCAGAACTAGTACTATAGAACAGGAGATAGTCTGCTAACACTAGACATCAAAATAGACCCCGAAAGGTCATTGGAAAGACATTTTCCTGTGTTCATGTGTCTGGCCAGCATCAGAATTATTTCATTTCAGTGTTTCATATAAAGATAAGATGCCTATCCTGAAGCTCCAGAGACTCAGCAGTCCTATAGGTGGACTACTGGAAGAATATGTCAGAGCAGGGTACTGAAAGAGCCACTGAGAATTTTGTTTCTTAGGTTTCAGTATGTTGTGATGTTCAAAGCTATGGAGTTCATAAGTTTGAGGTGAGGGAAGAATTTTCTCCCATGTCCAAACAGAACAATACATTGCCAGACATATTGCCTGGAATGGCAAGGGCATATCTCATTTAATCAATTCCTTGTTGCTGAAAGGATCAATCAATCAACAATTGTTAGTGTCTCCATTTATTCTGTTCTATTCCCAAGTATGATATCTGCAATGTGTCCAGTTAACCAAAACTGTGGACTTCCCAGGGGAGTTGTTGGTGAAACATTGTACTTGCAAGATCATTCTGTAGACTCAGCCTGAAATGCCAAAGAACCTTGGACGTAAAAAATAACAAATTTAGAAAAGAAAATAATATTTCTAAGATCTGACTAGATCTTGAAACTATAGTCTGGGGTTTTCCTACTATGTATCCTAACAGGATTGTTCACAAAGCTGAAGATCCCCAGTGTCTCTGTGCTGGAAAACTTGAGAAAAAAAATTCTAGCAATGTCAAGAAGATGTTGACACTATTTAAGAACTGCACATGGTCTTTAACCAGATGTCCCAATAATTAGGGATATTGAAATTACATTAATCCAAACTGCACTCCCTAGATTTGGCTGGAAATCAGCCTTATTTAGTGCTGGTGTCTCTGTGGGATCATTAAAGCACTGTGGGTAGAACAGAATGGGTCAGCTGAAAAGTTATAGATGTTGAATGAATATTTGCTAATTATTATTCTAAAGGTTTGTGTCTGCCTGACATGGACATCAATGAAGAGTCAGGTCTGGTTTCAAATAAAACTAGTTAGTTCACTCAGTTAGTAGTTAGCCAATAAAAGAGAGTGTCTTCTGAGTAAGTCTTTATTTTTCATAGTGAATTTTTCTGAGCTAAGAGTTCTCAATGCTCAGAACTTTCCTTTGCAGATCAAACACTCAAGGTATTTTGGGGGTATTTTATTCTATGTTGTGAGTCCTCTTGCTCATAGAAGTTGCTAATCATGCATTTATTAAGCACCTAGAAAGATGTTCCTTAATAATGAAACAGCACATGATCCTAAGTTAATGTGACAGTTATTTCCAGGAAACTACTGCCTACCTTGGGTATCAGTGCAAATACGCTGAAGGAGGCCACTCATTTTATTTGCATCAGTTGTTTGCACAGACTCCTAGCTGATCTTTTCATCTACACTTGTAGAATACTTAATATAAACTAGAACAGTGTAATTGATTCAGATGGGAGAAATGCTATTATTTTTTCGGAACATCTCACCATTACAAATGTGCCGTGATCATGTTATCTGCATAGCTCACTGTGCAAAAACCATCACGAAACTTTCTCATTTGTAAATTGCTACCTTGGGTTTTTCAAATGCTAAGTATCCTTCAGAGGGGAATTAATATAAATGTACTAAAGCTGAAAACCTCTGAACTGAACAACCAAAAGCTAAATGACAAAGTAGAAGCATGAGAACCATTATCAATATTTGATATTAACTTTGTAATTGCTGTTGTCTGCAGACAATGGAAGCCATTGATGGTGGGAAACTCTTTTCCACTGCCTACCTAATGGATTTAGGTGCCTGTGTCAAAACGTTACGCTACTGTGCAGGCTGGGCTGATAAGATCCATGGGCGTACTGTTCCAATGGGTGAGTAGTTTTGAGATAACAGAAGTAGAGGACTGAAGCCAATGTGATCTGCAGAAACCTGCCCTTTTCTAAAAGTTTTGCAACACGTAAAATATCACAAATGGAAAATACTTTAGACAGTTCTTAATGTAGGTTATTTAGGATTTATCATAATGCTCATTTTTAACATTTGGTGCAGTTATTCACATTTATTTCTTGTTCTATACACCAGTAATAAGTACTATTCATTGACCAAAAGATTTTAGCCTGTATGTACATCTAAGTCTGGTAGGTTACCTTTGCATAGCAAGTATAGTTTATGCAATGGCACAGTAATGAAAACCAGGTATTTGATTATTAAAGCTAAGATTAGCACAGACAATAATATTTGTTTCAGTTATTGGATAATGTATTAGGAAGAACACTAAGAGAGAGGAAGGAGGAAACGTTCCTTTATTTTGCTGAAATTTCATTCTGTTCCCTCTCCCATTAAGCAGTTCTATGAAATCACTGTTCCTTCTCTCAGAAGGACAAAGAAAAGAATGGTAATAAAGAAGGAATTAAGGAAAACTAGAGTGATAAATGCTTCCAACTTTCTTGCATCACGTAGATCTCTATACTAGGCTTAATGGAACACATGTTTATTTAAATCAAAGAGAATTTTATACTTAATGGATTTGACTTAAGCTAAGATCTAATATTAAAAAATGTCTGATATGTACCTAGGATTGCAAGTAGCTTTTAAAAGAGCACTTCCAAAAAAAAAGGTGATGAAAGAAAAAAGAAACGAGGAATGCTCATTTGGTATGCTGTGCATACCATATTGAGAAGCAGGGTTATCACTGCAAAAAGTCAGTCAGACTGGCAGAATCAAACCTCGAAGAAAGTAGATATTGAATCCAGATGTACTTTATGGTTGTTTTTTTGCATAGTTAAGATTTTGAAAATATCATTTATAAGTAAAATTGTATCCAGCTAAGTTTGGTATCCAACTTTATCTTCTTTCTGATTTAACCGTTTCTCACAAGTGCTTTGTCTGAATGTAATTTATTTCTTCTTTCCCTAGATGGAAACTTTTTTACATTTACAAGACATGAGCCTATTGGGGTGTGTGGCCAAATTATTCCTGTAAGTTGGAGTCACTTATGTAAAACACAAATATTCCTGTTAAAAATGGAAATGCTTTTGAAATGTTGTCTGTACAAGTGCATTTGTGAAATATTACCACTCAGAAACTTTCAGGTCCTGAAGATAGAGACTATCCTGAGAACTCATCAAATTCTGCAACAGGAAGTTTTTGATAAGTCAGGCTGGTCCAGCCTTGTGTATCTCCTCCCGTGTATACAGAAGACTGACTGATGGATTAGTCTGAAAGACAGCATTGTGTTTTGTTGGAACTGAAAGAATTACAAATAAACAAGTAGGAGAGGGTTATATTTACAGCCTATAAGCTCTTTAGGACCTGGAATATCTGTTCTGCTCTGTACAGCATCCAGACACCTTAAACTTTATTTATGACTAAGACTCTTTCACCATGTTGGTGATACATGTAAACAACACAAAGAATGTGTCCAATTGTCCAGAGTGTCTAAATTCCCAGGTTTGAAGTCACTTATTTTAAGTGAGGATTCAAAAGGCCTGCCTGAGTCTGAACATCCAAAACACTAAGGGCCGGAGAAGGGCAATGAAGCTGGTGAAGGGTCTGGAGCACAGGTCTTATGAGGAGCAGCTGAGGGAACTGGGTTTGTTTAGTCTGGAGAAGAGGAGGCTGAGGGGAGACCTTACTGCTCTCTACAACTACCTGAGAGGAGGTTGTAGTGAGGTGGGTGTTGGTCTCTTCTCACAAGTAGCTAGAAAGAGGACGAGAGGAAATAGGCTCAAGCTGGGCCAGGGGAGATTTAAATTGGATATTAGGAAAAAATTCTTCACAGAAAGCATAGTCAAGCATTGGAACAGTCTGCCCAGAGAGGTGGTAGAGTCACCATCCCTGGAAGTGTTCAAAAAACAGGTAGATGCAGCACTCTGGGACATGGTTTAGTAGGCATGGTGGTGTTGGGTTGATGATTGGAATGATGACCTTAGAGGTCCTTTCCAATCTTAATGATTCCTAGTTTTTACTTTCATTATAAAATAATCCAGCCACCAAGCCAGGAAATATGAAATTGCTACTCTACGCTTAATTGGTTTAGTGATGGACTTGGTAGTGTTAGGTTAATGGTTGGACTGGATGATCTTAAAGGTCTTTTCCAACCTAAATGATTCTATGATTCTATGATCTTAAACTTGTTTGTGAGGTCTACACAGCTTCAATGGGTTGCTGTGAAAATGGTTATATGCACTAGATGCTCCTAATCCACCCACCTCTTTGCACATGTTGGGTATGAGCAGCCTGACCTGACCTGCTCAACAGCTTACCAGATTCTGAAATAGTCAGCATGTCTATCAGGTTTGCTCCGTCATGTGTGTCCCACACATGTTCCTGATGTCTTCCAGTTGAGCTTGCAGATTTCCTATCTCTTTAGGCCACTACATTGATTTAGAGAACATCACTGGAATACGTTAGGATCCAGCCTCTAGGAGAGCGTGGCAATCTGCTAGTTTAGATTCTCTTGTTGGTCATGCACAAGATATTTCAAGTAAAGCATGCAGAGTCAAGATATGCTAAAGAACTAGAAACACTAGATGTGGCCTCTTCTAAATAAAATTCCATCCTGGAAGTATAAGCATTTAGTACAAACACTGTCTTCTCTTATAAAATGTTGAAGGACTTCTGAGTATATCTTCATTTTCTCTCCATTGAAATGTGAACCCAACAAGTTGGAGATTTTTATGTAAAAAAAACTTTGAGGACTATGTGAACACTGAAAAACACTTTTGATAGCTCATAATTTCCATTTCCATTCCACTAACACAGTTCCAGTTTAATGATGAAGATCCAGAAAACCTTGTAATCCCTTACTTTGTGTTATTTGTGCTTCTGTTATTTTTGGGGGTGGGGTAAGACTGCAATGAGATAAGGAGACAGATAAAAAACAGTTGCGTGTATACTCCTCCAAGCCTTTCTGACATAGTAGGTAACTATTAACTGCCTTTTTCCCCACTTTCATAAAGGTAATGCACATTGCATATTTTGTGCTGAGGCTCACGAACTCAATGCTTCCAAAACTATTAGAAATATTCTTAAAGGGGCAACCCATTTTTCCCCCAGCCATATGTCCTTCATACTGCTGAATATGGGGTCCAAAGGAGTCAACTGCTCCGCAGCCTGTCTGGACTGACCACAGTAGAGAGCTGCCGGTGAAACCTCCAGGGAAGAGGGCAAGAGCATCGTTACATGTTATTGCCTTGTCTCTCTTAGAAAATTGATGATGGATGTGATCATTTAACATAGCAAAACTCCCAATTTCACCACTAATCCAGCAACTCTCTGTAAGGCTTTTTTTAGAGGAACATCCTTATTGTCTCCTGAGCTTTTAAGTAAAACCTTGGATCCCCTGGACTCACATATACCAAAATCACTGGTCTTTGTATGACATGGCTTGCCAGTTGCTTTTTCAAAATGCCTTCATTCTAAAGAGAGTTCAACAGAGAGTTCAACCACCCAGGTGACAATTTGTGCTATTATCATAGAAAGAGCAAAGGCATTTTGGTGATGTATTAGAAATAGGATACACCTTCTCATCTGTCTTTCAGTGGAACTTCCCATTGGTTATGTTCATCTGGAAGATCGCCCCTGCCCTTTGTTGTGGAAACACAGTGGTTGTCAAACCAGCAGAACAAACTCCACTGACTGCCCTTTACATGGGATCCTTAATTAAAGAGGTAAGTCGTCAACAACAGAGTTTTTCGCCCTTCTCAGAAATGTAAGAGTATACTATAGCTGAAACACCACACAGGTGGTATAAGTCAGGCTGTCCTCTGCAAGTACTTCTCATTGCATGTCTAGCCTTGTACTATGGAACTTACCTTACTGCAAACCAGTGAAGCAAATCCAGGACAAAAGCATGCATATCTTTCAGCCTGGTCCACACACACACACACAAAAAAAACCCACAATAGCAATTTAGTAAACTCCATTCCTTGGCAAATATATTTGTATTACAAAAGCACAGTACCTTTCAAAGTCAAAAGCAAACAAGGAGTCAAGAGCAGAGTACTTAGAGGTGGGTGGCAATGACTTTATTAGCAGAGTTATCACAGAAAATGACCTGTTTATACAGCTAATTATTATTATTTTTTAATTGAACAAACTTTTCATCCAGCTGGGTTTATTATTAATAGGGAGCTATAAAATTGAACTGGTGACTGCTGCCAAACTTGTGAACTCTCTTCACACAGAAACTGGGAGAATACACTTTGTGCTTTTGAACACAAAGAGTGTGGTAGTTTCTCCAGTGTCTCCAAAGTTACATTGACTATTGTGCCCAGCCCAGCAAACACCGAAAGAACAGTTAAATAGTTTAGCTATCTTGCTTCCCAATAAAGTCAACAAATGTAATCTAACATGTTTGAAGAGTTGGCACAGATGTCAATAATCACCAGTGCAGTAACCTTGCAGAGTGTTAATGGAAATGACTTGGCACATTTTATTATTCTGCTTCAAAACAATGATTCAGCAGAGTATGCTGACTGGTTATGTGTTAATATTTCACAGAAACTGAATTACTATCAGGAAGGAGCCAAGTTCTGCTGTTATTCCATCACATAGTAAATGCTATTAGATAATACTGGGGAGGAGGAATTGCTTTAAAAAAAAAAAATCAGATACCTTCTCTATTCATTTTTAACACGTATCAGAAAGTGTATTTCTCTGAAAAAGCAACTTTACAGGGAAAGTAACTCAGTTCTGCTCTGAGTCTAAGGAAATACCTATTCTGATATTCTGATTTCCTGAAAGGAGAGCTTGTAAGTGGGAAAGTGATCAGTGGTCCATTTTGTATGCACACTTACAATGGTTACAGAGTGGCAATGATTAGTATAATACTAGCTCATTTTTGGTAAAAAAGCAAGATGATTCTAATTTTACCCATTCATTCAGTGTTCAACTGGATGAGAAGCTTAAGTAAATAATTGTTAAATGTCTCTGGTGTATTATCTGGTAGATATTGTGGAGCTTTAAAAAAAGGCAAATATTTATCTTATCAAGTCCTTCAAGATTTATTCACCCAAAACTAGCTGAGTTTTAATTTACACCCAGATTACCCAAATAAAGTTGGAGCCCAAATCCCTGATAGTGATCAAACCTCAGTGATCACTTCAGTAGCTGCTTTAGACTTGTTGTGAAACTATCTGAAGGTCTAATTTAACTTTCTACTTCTGAAGTGTCTACATTAAAAAAAAAAAGTCACTTTTGGTAATCCTCACTATCCTTCTTAATAGTCCTCACAAGGCTCCTTTGCTAATGCATAGAGAATAGCTTCTAATGTAGACATGGATATTAAATGCCCAAAGTGAGACAGTGTGTATTAGACACATAAAAAATATTCTTACTTTTCTCTACAAATTAAGTATGAAACACAATGCTAAGAAAATGGAAGGAACCTCATCATCTCATCAGTTCCAGGTTAAATATTAATCTGGAATATTAAGTGAACATAAAAAGCTTTGATAGAATCTATCTGAGCATGAACCTGTAAGGAACCGAAGCTGCTCAAACAGAAGTAATTGTCTGGTGTTCATAATGCAGGACACAAGGTTTAGGAGCTGTAACTCAGCAGCAGAAATCCACTATTTTCCAAATGAAAATGAAACCTTTGCATGTAATTCCAAAGCCCTATTTAATAGTAAAAAGAGGCTCATTTAAGTGACAATACAGGAGATGCATCTTTTGGTCTTTTAATTCTATGCTTGCTGTGCGAGTGCCACTGAGATCCCATAGCTGCTTCTTAAGCTGACAGAAAATTCAGCAGCACTTCACACATCCACAGGAGTTTGCCTGACAACCTGTTGGAAGAAAATAACTTTTTTTGCCTGTGGAACATACCTAATACAGAATTGGTGGGAAACAATAGGTTTGATTTGGCCCACAGGAAAAGCCTCTTTAAACAGAAAATTTGCAAGATACTGGAACTGTGCATATCTCAGGTGGACAGCTTTTTCATGCTTGGTAGCTGATCTGCCTCTTCTGTGCTGTAAACTCCTGTGCTGTAAACTCTCATGTTGCCACTCTCTACTTTTAACCTACATCCAGACGAAGCAGCAAAGACATTGAGTTTGAAGTACTATTTCAATCATTTGCCTTAATAGAATTTCAGTGTGAGTCAGCACAACATTAATTAAATTCCATCTAGCATGAGGAATAATGAGCAGAAGTCAGCAAGCACATAGGATAATTCAAATAGCTTTAATGAAGCAGACATGAAATTAAGTACCCTTTTTCTTTACACATCTGACTGCAGGAGAAAAGAAAAAATAAATTTATTTCTTGGCTCTGGCACTGAAAAAGAACTAAAATAAAATCTTTTTTTTTTTTTTTTAAAAAGCCAGTTCAAAAGCCTAAAATACAGGTGGTGGAAAGAGGGCGTAAATCATGTGAGAATGAACATATTTAGGGCTCTAGGGCTGAGAATAACTGTATGACTGAGAAAAGGTGGCTGGAGAACTGAAAAGGGAAATAAGACTGTATGAGATATGTGGACCAGAGGGTGTATTCATAGACTTTGGTGATAGTCCTCTTCTTCTGACAGTGTAATCTGGCAGCAAGAAATGAAGGCAGGAAGGCTGGAAGGGGGAGGAAGCTATCTGATGGTTGCTACACACAAGCAGTTACAGTTACAGTTACATCCTTCCCTAAATTTACAGGGTTCTCTCTTCCAATTCAGGCAGGATTTCCACCTGGAGTTGTGAACATTGTGCCAGGCTTTGGACCCACTGCTGGAGCAGCAATTTCTCACCACATGGATGTAGATAAAGTAGCTTTCACAGGTTCTACAGAGGTACTGTAATGAATGCAAGAAAATATAAGCAGGAAATGTGCCCCTCTGATTCCCAGTAATGATTTATTGTCTAACTTGTTCTATGTAACTATTTTAACTTTTTTCCTTCTTTTGGCTGCTGGTTTGTTAAACAAAGTCTGTTAATGATTTGTTGGTTATTATTAACTTTAAACATATTTAAACAATGTTTGTATTGCAGGAGAGCCCTTCAAACAAAGGCACTCCATGAGCTACAATAGGTTCTAGTATACCAAGGCTGTTTTAAGTCTTGTCCTTTAAAAATAAAACGTTTTCATAACTTTTTATTTGCTTCTTTTTTAAAAATAATTATTTTTTAAAATGAAAAAAGTGACACAGGCTGTACTCCGTTCTCTTTAATTTTAATAACAAGATGGTAGGAAGACACTTCAGAAATCTCATTCCTGATTCTGCACACACGTAGGTGAGATGATGGCTTTTTGGTATTTGAATGATACTGATGGTCATCTGGGTGGACTTAGAAGTGCATTTGAATATGTATCAGTCAATAATTGAAAGCAAGGTCACTGTTAATTTTCCCTAACCTTCACTCTGAAGAACAGTGAATGATATCAAAGATTTCTCAGTGCAGGTGTTATATAACTATATCCTTAACACAGTGCATTATATTATCTATCTGTATGCATGCTACGTCGAAGAGCTGCCAGCTGGTCTCTTAAGTCCTTGGATATGCACTCCAAAACTAAATATCATTGCCTCATGTCAAGAATCAGTACACACTGAGTGCAAGAGCTATGTTTATTCCTAGAAACTGTTAGCTCTAAAGTAATGAGAAAACAACCCAAAAACCCAACATCTGAGAAATATCCCACAGAAGTTCCCAATGGATAGTAACAACTACAGTTCCCAGTGCCCCATATCCCTCCAAAGGCAGGTGGACCAGAGGGTGTATTCATAGACTTTGGTGACAGTCCTCTTCTTCTGACAGTGTAATCTGGCAGCAAGAAATGAAGGCTGGAAAGGGGAGGAAGCTATCTGACGGTTGCTACACACAAGCAGTTACAGACCAAAGCTGCAAGGACTACAAGCATGCTTTCCCTTCACAGTTTTTCCAGGACAATTCATATTAAGCTGTTCCTTTCATTATGCCATCAATGGAAAGAAGCAGGGTAGGGGTTCTGCCTCACAATGTCCATTTTCTCTTCTTTCTTCTAAGGGAGAAACCAGAATAATGAAGAGTTGGCCATACAGGCGGTGTAGATATCTACTTTTTCCCTCATACACTTTGTGCATTAAAGGGCTTTCCCATGTACAAAACAGAGGAGTTTCAGCCTAATGGAAGTACCTAGTGGAGGAGAAATCAGTGCCTACTTTAAATTACAGATACAAGCAGCTAGAGTGGTGGTAACCAAAAAAGCACCAAACATCTTTGGCAGTTAATATGAGTGTGTCCAGGGGGAAACTCTTGTAGAAAGCATTCCTGGTTCATAGGCTGCATGTCACCTGCAACTTGACTCTTCAAATTTTTTTTTTAATTTATTTTTCATTTCTGCGATTACTGGGATAGCAGACAACTGTGAGCTGATTCTCACTTTTGAGGAACTCAGAGAAGTGTTATTGAGGTCATAATAAAACTTTTAAGATGAAGCTGTCCTCTCCCTACCTTTTAGGTTGGCAAACTGATTAAAGAAGCAGCAGGGAAGAGCAATCTGAAGAGAGTTACATTGGAACTTGGAGGAAAAAGTCCTAACATTATATTTGCGGATGCAGACTGTTAGTAGCATTTTTATTATATAAACTTACTACTTTTGCAACTCCCATTTTTTTATTTTTCTTTGTTAGTAAATTATTTGTACCTGTTTAATGAAGGTGTAATTTTCAATGTTTTCTGGTCACTTCATAGTTTTAAGTTAGATTGCCACCAAAATTGGTGGCTCCTGAATGGATATGAACCTCTGACAACCTGCTCACCCTTACTGTAATTAAAGATCTTCCTAATGCAGCATGAATGCAGAACCAAAAGCAGCTAGGTGGATCTTACACAGGTTTATTAACTTTCTAGCTGAATACTCCTCTTGGTACTGCTGATAGGGCAAATAATGTTGAATCTACATTTTACATAGAACAACTGAATGTGTGTTTGTCTAAGTATACCATAATACTCTTGGTAAGACTAGTTTTGGACAGAAGCAAATGGATGAATATCTGTGTTTTAAAGGGCCACAAAACCAAAAAGTGCTAGAAAGGGAAATGAGATGCAGTAACAAAGGTTTGTAAAGAATTTATGACATTCAAGTTTATGATCTTACAAACTCTACATTTCTCTGCAGTGGACACCGCTGTGGAATTTGCGCATATTGGTCTGTTCTACCACCAGGGACAGTGTTGTATAGCAGGATCTAGGATTTTTGTGGAAGAGCCTATTTATGATGAGTTTGTTGACCGGAGCATTGAACGAGCAAAGAAGTATACCCTTGGGAATCCTCTGTTGCCTGGTGTACAGCAAGGCCCTCAAGTAAGTAATGTTATATGTTTCCAATATAACTGTGACACACCACCACAGTTTAATATACTTCTAAACCTATTGTTGTATTAGTTTCAAGGCTAAGTACAGTTGTCTAGTGGTTAGTCTGAAGGACTAGGAGGAAGAAACTAGAGTGATGGTTGTTTGTGCCACTATCATAGGCCTAAGTGTGAGGTTTTCTTCTTTTTTTCTAGTTCCTTTTGTTGTGGAATGGCAACAATTATATAGAATAGAAATGCTTTGAGAAAGCTCTAATGCAACAGCTGTAAAAGCACAAGTACGATCACCTATGTCAGAGATTGTTATTATTATATTCAAGCAGTGCTACTGTAAGTAAGTAGCTTGAGGAAACAAAATTTAATAGTCGCTTTTCCCCTTTTTCAAGGTGTTAGTGTTTCACTATGCTCAGTTTTAGAATATTACATAATTAAAATGCATTGTTTTGTACTTTTTCCTGCTTATGTTAAAACGTTATGCCAACAGCTTCCCCATTAAATGAATGCTATAATACATGAAAAAGCATAGCTATGACAATGCTGTGGATTCAGTGGATCACATCCGAGCATTGTTAAATTAGTTTTCATCTAGAGTCTTATTCCCATATCAGTTTGTACTACAGGATATATGCGTTTTTGGTGGAGCTCTTATGCACATGTTTGATCGTCACAGAATAAAGGAACTGTATTTAAGACAAAGCAAAAGCTAGAGACAAAGCAACTCCCACACTTCACTAATGTAACATGTTTTTCATTGGTGGTCACAGTCATTTTATGTAATCAAAGAGTAAATTGGAAAACTGTATTCCAAGCCACACAAGGTTTGGAGAATTTAAAAATAGTAAGGATACTATTTTGATATCCTGCAATGTGTCTTGCTAACAAGCTAATTTGTTCAGCTGAATAAATTTAAATGCCAGAGGATGGGAAGTTTGAAATAAGTAAACTCCAGGTGTCTGGTGTGCTGCTAATACAAAACTCCACTTTCATGTTTTTGTGGCTTTACTGAGTTTGAAATTCATGCCAACAATTTAAATGAGAGATGAAAATAAACTTTTACTAAAAAAAGGAAGGTTAGACTTCTGAAAAAAAGCATTAGTGAAAACATGTGAAAGAGCATGAAGGCTCTTTTCTCCTCCAGTCTCATGATTTGCCTTTATTGACTTCTTTTTCTTCTTAGCAAGCCTTAGCAGAAATCTTAATTTTCTCACAGGTTAGTGAAGATTCTCCTTTTAGAAACAGTATGATCCCATTTAATGGAAAATTATATCCATGTGGTTTAGGTGTATTTCTTTTGTAATTATGTTAAATATCTCTCCTTATCTTCAAATTCCTTGTTGTGCTTTGACTAATTCTTTCTAGAAAAAAAAAAACTGATAGACTCTATCAGGCATATTCACTGTGCTCTCTTGTCATAGAGCCTCCTTGAAAGCCATATTTGTCCTCCAGTTTACAGGTCCTCTGGGGCAGCACCTGCCTCATGCAGCAAGTTTGGGTAATGCTTTGCACACTGGGCACCAAAGAAGAGCCAAAGGCCCTACTGGAATTCAAAAGAACATACATATGCTAATTCACACATTATTAAGAAAAATAATGATGATAATAATAACAAAGGAATGACTGACAGCAACATGAGCTGTATCATCTAAATGTTGTCTTCTCTTCAAGGTGTTTATACACAAGAGAGATTTGGCCACGAGGGTAGCAGAAATTTTATGTCTTCAGCATGCAGTAAGGCAATTGGTTGAAAGCAAAATTACAAAGGCAGGTAGCAAACTAAAAATCACCTCCTTATAAATATCCTTATAAATTCATATCCTCATAAATATAAGCTTTTGTCTCAGCTTTAGCCGAATAGCTGTTTAGTCTAATACGCATCCAGGATTCCCCAGAACCTTTGAAAATATTTTTGTGTTCTATGACCATGGTAGAACCTGTTGGGTAAACTGAAATGTGACCTTTTTGTTGCACGAATAAGAGACCCAGATACGCACCTACTCTGCTGACTGATAAGTATCATGACAGAGAAGAAGCTTCTGTGCAAGCGTCCCCCTAATCTCAGTATCTTCATGAGCCAGTGTGTGAAAGGGCTGAATTCTGAAAGAGTGAAGGAAACAATCATGAAAATGGAACTAATAAAAAAAAAAAGGGTGTTAGAGGCCTCTACCAAACAAGCTTTACTATTGATATTTTCTTGATATTATCTTGTGCACAATTTCCTTTCAGGCCTGAAGTGGTGATTGATTGATTTGGAGAGGGGAGGAGAGGAAGCATTGCATGATCTGTTTCTAGTCCCCATTTACACTTTTTCCTTTTATCCACTTTAGCACTGAAAACTGGAAGGGGTAAGAGAAATGTAAGCCCCTACTGTACTGCCACCATAAACTACTTTTCCAGCCAAAGACCATGTATTTTGCTCTACTATAGAGCCAAACTGCAATATGCTTGGCATATGTTGAATTTGTTGGTAGGCTTGGGCAAGTAGAGGGGCAGACATTGGCTCCATACCATAAACAATCTGCCATCTACATTTCTCAAATCACAAATGTGCCTGTATTTCACTAATAAATCAGAATGAACTGAAAACAGCATTGAATTTCAGTTATATTTTATTGTTGCTCTTTAACTTCCTCTAATAGTTCAGTAAAACAGTATAGCAAATCTACCAGACCTAGTGAAGTACAGAAGAGACTTGCTGGCTAAATCAAGCCCTCTGTTATTTTTGCAGAATCAAGCTCAGCAATTTTTATTTTAATGAACTATTTACAGTTCACAAGAGTACTGGGAGAAGCATAAAACACTTTCATTTTATAGATTTTTTTTCTTTTTTTACTGAAGAAAACCAGGATATCTGTCCCTCTACAGCTGACTCTCCTATGTCAAAATTTCTGATTACTGATCTATTTGAGAAACACCTGCAAAGTTTTGAAAAGTTAGTGACAAGAATATTTGCAGGGCTCTCCAGCTCTTCCACTTCAACACATGCAGCTGAATAAAGCTGGAACATTGTTAGGTTTTGGTTAATGAGTTAGAACAATCCTTAACAGTGTGTGCTGTTTTCATCCCTGTAATATCTTTTCATTTAGATTGATAAGGAGCAGTTTCAAAAAATCCTGGAGCTAATTGAGAGTGGGAAAAAAGAAGGAGCCAAACTGGAATGTGGAGGAGGTCCATGGGGAGACAAAGGTTACTTCATCCAGCCCACAGTTTTTTCTAATGTTACAGATGATATGCGCATTGCCAAAGAAGAGGTAAATAAGGTCTTGGCAGTCTGTACTCTCACTGAGATTGTCTGTTTAAATGTCTGTACAAAATATCCATTTAGAAGGTCAAGTGGCTACATAAAAATCCTCTCAGTAAATCTGTTGTTCCATCCTGGTGGCGTTTAAAATGCTTTTCTTGGTTTCTGATGCCTGTTTCACCAACTCAGTGAAGGTGAGAGAGAAGCGTATAAGGCTGGCCTGCCAACAAAGGCTCCGGCTTAAGCTGGCAGCAGATAACAAATGCTGAAGTTCGGATTGTTTACATCATCCAGTACTGCCCATGTCCCACATATCAGTCACAGTAACCTGTAGCAGAGAAGAATACCTTGAAGGCACAGCTTGTGAACTCCTTGCACTGTCTAAGGAGCCACTTAAGTTGGGGTTTGGACACAATAAGCACCAAGCAGCTCTTTTGCAATAAGAGAAAATAGATCATGCTTCCGCAGGCATTTTGTTGGTGGCAATTGCAACAAAGCAGTGTTTTGCCTCTTCAGGGTTATTTAACCTAGATCAGTTTGCAGATGTGTCTACACAGCGTTGAAGGAGCTTTTACTGGCCCAAGGTAGCAGTGCCAGGGCAGCAGTGAACATCTGCAAGGAATGGGAGAAAGTTAGGAGTACAGAGCTGCTATGCCATTGAGAAAAACAGTTCTGTAAACACAGCCTCAAAGTCCAGTCATGATCTCTTCTCTGCATTTTTTTACATTCATCTTGATTAATAACTGCTGCAGTTGTGCTTCAGTTGGTGTCCACTGTACTTCTTCATATTAGAAAGCTCCTTCAAAATGGTTACAAATCTAGGTGTTGCTTTATATAGCCAGCGATACTGCCGATGCAGTCTGCTGCACATACCCAGTGCATTCAGCAAGAGTCAACAGGCTGAGTCAAAATGAACACCAGAGCATCTAGAGTTAATTGTGACAGGGAGAGAGCTGTAAAACAGGAGAGAGCTTTATAAGAAGTAATGTGGATTGTTTCTGCTGGTCTGGGAGGCAGGTAGGAAAAGCACAGAGTTATGTTTCTTCACAGATCTGTTAGTTTCCTTTGGGTCAGCAGTACAAGAACTGCTTCTATCACACTATTTTGAGTGTATTGAATAATGAAACCCCAGAGAGCCAAGGCAATTTAAAGAATATCCAGGTTCTGAAACTCACAGCTTGAACAGTGGGGGAACATTCAGTGGTTTTCTGATATATGTAAATCAATCCCTGCAACTCTAGTTAGAAACTAGCACTAAACACTCTTCAGGAAAATCAAATGGAAAACTCATGATCTATGGGAACAGAAGTAGTTAGCTGTGGTAATGCCCCCCTGCCCTGCACAGCCTTGGCACTGTGTGGTAGGCGTGGGCACCTCTGGCTGAGAACACACAGAGGCAGCAGTGGGAAAGCTGAGCCTGAGGGACTATTATCTTGCCTAACACCCAGATGGAAAGCAGAATTAGTTGTTTCAGTTGTGCAGCTACCTGCAGAGATAAAAGTCTAATAGAAAGTTTAGGGAAAGGAAAATTTGAATGTCTTTCTCAACTCTAAAACTGCAGCTTACCAAGGAAATACCAGGCCATTGGTAACGAGTATAGGTATATAACACACTGTGACTCCATGTTATCTACCTTTATGGTGGGTGTCTCTTCATCTTTATTTATTTGTTTTCATCATTTATTGTTTTATTAATCTGTTTAAAATAGGCTATCTTGATTTCCTCCATACTGTAAAAATCTTATCTTTATATGAATTCATAATCCTTTGTAGAACTCTGTTCTGAGATGTACACTCTTGACTGAATGAATTCAGGAATAAGGCCATCTGACAGAAATAAATTTTAAAAATATAAACTATTTACAATAGTAAGCTATACTAGTCCATTTCATATGTTTACATGTGTCTGAAACAGATATTTGGACCTGTTCAACAAATCATGAAATTTAAAACTATGGATGAAGTTATCAAGAGGGCAAATAATACTACCTATGGCTTAGCAGCAGCAGTTTTTACCAAAGACATTGATAAAGCCCTGACTTTTGCAGCTGCTCTTCAGGCTGGAACAGTATGGTAAGTAATGGCTTTTTTCATTCTTCCTTAAGAACTGCAGGTGCCAATGGCAGTAATTGTAGGACATTTTAACACTTAATTGGGTGGTATCCTTTTATTTAAATTCCTTGTCATCTTTAGAGAGACAGATTAATGCCATCCTCCTGTGTCTGTCTTCCCCTCACCTTTCCATACTTAGTGTGTTATTAAAGACATACTTCTTGTAAGTCTTCACACCATTGTCCTGCAGATAGTCTGAAAAAGGAAACCGACTTGCTAAAAAGGAAAGGAGGCAAAAGGAAATACAGTGAGAGTGCCACTTTCCATTCAGGATCTGGGGATAGCCCAATACAAACTTAATTTGTGGGGATCATTTTTCTGTACTGTGTAGAGAAATTAATTCTCTGAAGCACTGTGGCCATTAACCTGGGCAGAACATCTATCTATGATGGAAAAGATTGATAAAATGTGGTTGAGAAAAGGAAGAAAACACAAGTGGTGGACAACAGCTACAAATACAAGGACAACTATTTCCAACAGTGTAAAAGAAAGAGGCAACTTACATGAAACTGCAAAGGCAAAGGCTGAGAGACGCAAGAGTGAAAGCTTGGAGGAATAGCAGACTAAGTCTAATGACTATCACTGACAGAGACCTGCATTTCCCTAAAATTATCTCAATGCATCAGAAAGAGAACAATCAATTTTATTTGAATGCAAAACCTGTGTTCAATTTACATTTTATCTGAACAAACTTGCAACCACCACAAATTCCTGCCCAGGTCCTAAAAACATACATTTTCTAAAAATAAGTTGACAGTTTTGACTTAGGAGTTGGTATCCTTTAAATGGGCAAAAGTTTAAAATAAAAGTGGAATCTTTGGGGTTTACACTTACATGATTGCTGGTCTGCCTAGGAATCCTTAACTGTGATCAGAACCTCTTTTGTTGAAACCAGTAGACTGGCAGCAAGAGAAATTGTAAGATACGAAAACAGACAATATTTGATTTGACAATGTTGCAAGAAAAAAAGAGCTTCTCAGCTAGGTAGCAGGATGCACACTCTGCCAAAACTCTTCATAGTACAAATTCCACTGTGAAATTCCTTTCTGACTCATTACTGTATTTTTGTTCTCAACCACAATACAGAGCATGGTTTAACATTGAGTAGAACTGATCAAAACTTCCTAAATATATACTAACATGATCCTGAATTTATCTCTTCGAAGTGTACCTCCAGAAAACTTAAGTGTGGCTAGTCTTTGGTTTGAGAGCTTATGGACTAGTTAGGAAGGAATTTTATCATAACTATCAGAGCAAGATATGACTGTCACTCTGCTTGAAGACCCTTGATGAGTGTTAGAACCTTGATTATAAGTGTAGTTTCTGGTAATGCTTTGTTCCTCTGAACCTTGAATTACACATATTTTTGCAAATATATTACTCAGATATAGATTGTGAATATCACCATAGGTTTTTTAGAGTTGATAGAAAAACAGAAGTGAAAAAATTTGTTTCATACTGTCAAAACTATTTTTTCTGTTCTTCCAGGGTTAATTGTTATAGTGCAATGTCTGCTCAGTGTCCTTTTGGAGGATTTAAGATGTCAGGAAATGGACGAGAAATGTAAGTAAATACTTTTAAAAATGTAGATTCACAGGAACTGCAAAATGAAATTCCAAAACCCAACTTTAAGCATTTAAACTAGGGTGCACAGTTCAAGATTTTGTCATATGAGTCTGTATAATGTTTAGAGGCTTCATGTTGCCAGAGACAATGTGAAGCAAAAAATTCATCTATAAAACAAATAAGAAAACTACTTAGATACACACTTTTTCAAAATGACCATTTTTATTAGCTTGCAGTCTACTGATATACAAAACTGATCATTGTGCTTATGGTTTACAGTTTTTGCATATATATAGAAAGTGTCATTTGCAGGAAGATATATGTGTGTGTAGTTTGTGGAATCCCCTTTAAATGCTAGGTTTTTGAAAACAAGACATTTCAAAATCCTTGATTTAAACAAGAGTTTTCAGTTTAAAAGTCTTGTGACAACAATGTTTTTACACTACGTTCCAGCTTGGTCAAAAGTTATGACAAAAATAGTCCTCTGTAGTCTTCAGACCTTGGGTCTTTTCACAAACTAGAAGAGGAGGAGTATACAGAAATGATAATTGAATCAAATTCTTTCAAAGTTCTAAGGTTTAGTCCAGTTTCAATTTGAATCATGTCCTGTCTTACCTGTATTCATCCTGAAGTACGTATTAGCAAAAGACTCATGTAATGTGTTATATCATGAAACATTTGATATGTTCATTAAATTATGTAGAATTACGTCTCCTGGGTTTTTTTGGAACTTAAATCATAAGCAGTCCTTTGCTAAAAATTCCATCTATTTGGGAACAACAAATTATTTTTAAAGCAATGAATAAAAATCAAAACATGTAAGTTTTCCCTTTTATTAATCCAAATGCATAGTACTTTTAATGAATAATGGAAACAATTAAAAAATATATGTGCAGGTGAAGTGCTTCAGAGCTGCTTTTTCTCTCTCCTTTTTTTTGTTTTTTTTTGTGGTTTTTTTTTTTTTTTTTGTTAAGAGATAAAGACTAGATTTTCATGCTTACTCATCACTGGACTCAATCTGCTCCTGATGGCAAAGCTCCCACTGTCTTCAAAGGAAATAGAGTTATGCCAAAGCTGAGAGCTTTAGAAAATGTCAAAATGAAGAAAATGCAATAATTTAGGCCAATACTATCAAGGACTGTTTGCATTTGCTGGGTGCCAAAAATTGGGAGATCATCAATCCTGAATTACAGCATTTTGCAGAAATATTTTGGGGATTTATTTGGTGGAAATAACAGGAAAACCATAATAGGCCATCATAAAAATTAGTATTTTCTATAACATGCATTTTGAAGGAGTTAAGTTTTTGTGCAAATTAATTTTTTTCTAATGTTTGGTTCAAAATCACAATTAGTGGACCGATAAAAATAGTCCTGCTAAAGGGCAAGGAAGGAATTAGCACCAGATAGATGTCTGCCATGGAAAAAAGTTTTATAAACATGTGGCAATAATGTTTAGGAGGGTCAGAAATATGTGTGAAACAACTGCACTGAAATAATCAGGAAGTCAGCGTGTGAAGCCATTGACTTCCTTGAATCCCAGAATAAAATTCCCTGTATAATTCTCGGAACGATAATACCATTATGAATTAAACTACTGAATGTCACATACTAACAGAGTGCCTCTTCAAAAATTAAGAGAATCAGTAAACATTTTCCCACAGCATGAGAATCCCAAGCACAGATTTCTGGATTGCATACATGTGTATCTAGTGAGATGGCAGTGAGAACTGGATAACATTATACTGTAGCAAACCCTTGTTCTATAAAGCAACCAATTATGACTAAATACTTTGACTGCGTCAGATGTCAAACATCTAGGCACACAAGCAATCTTCATGTCACCATGTAAAATATGAAGGTGGCATCATGCTAATAACATTTCAGTAAGATTTAAGTGTTTTTCACTGTCTGGGAGATTTCATAGTGGATTAATTATGTTCCCCATTTACTTGAGATGAAGCATCTATTCTTTGACTCTGGAGAAAACTCCTGACATCAGATGAAGGCTTTTGCAAGTAACTCATTGAGCATGCTCGTGAAGACCTAACACGTGCCTGATTTGCTGCACAGAACCAGTTTAGAAATGCACTAAAATGATTAAACACTGTTCTTTTGCACAAAAATGAAATTGGTCTCTCTCACAGTTTTCTCAGGAGACAGTTGCTGTAGCTTTTCAAAAGGCTTCCAGCAGCAGTCTAGCTGCACAGATGTCTTCTGAATATGTCCAGTATACTTATACATCTGGCCAATTGCACAGCACCACTGAAAATCCCATCCAGGACATAACTCATATAAAAAGCATTAGCCTAAATATTGCTCTTGGTTCTCTTTTATCTAGGGGAGAATATGGCCTTCATGAATACACAGAAGTTAAGACTGTCACAATCAAAATCCCACAGAAAAACTCATAATGCTGCTTGAGGTGCAGAATTTAACATCTTCAAATGAATCTGAAAAGGCTATCTGAATTCTGAGAAGTTTTATATCCCAAATTATTCATTAAGTTTTTTGCTTTCTGATTGTATGAGGTACTTGCTTACATTAACAATATAAAGAATAATGTAGAAAATTTTAATGTGATTAACTGAGAAAAGAAAACTTTAATGTCTGGTACATAGATAACTAATTTTGAAATTCATGTTCAGAAAGAACTATTTTTTATTTTCAGTGGAAGGTCTCTGTAGTACTATGAAAATGTCCCTTTTTCAACATATTCTACAGGTACAGTTTGAATTTATGTGCTCTTTTAAATGTTAGATGGCAAGCTCTCTGCATTTTCTTTCCTTTGTGGCCTTAACAAAAGCACTTATGAGTAATTAGCAGATAGATACTTTTCTGTGTCCTTCAGAAATAATGGGCTTCTTCTAGATATATGTCTTAGACTACTGAATTTGTTCATCTTACTACACAAATGTAATCTGGATAATATTAAACATTAAAATCCACCTTCAAAACCTAATATGGCACCTTTCATTAGTCTTTTCTATTACACCGGTTTACCACTGGGCACTATGTAGCACGTATTTTATATCCTTAAAGAGGCACTACTGTCTCAATGGCATGTTTAGGTCATCAGAAGTATACTATATTGGCTATATGGAGGCTGAAGTCCCTAATTCTTTGACAGTATTATAAACGGAAATATATGAACACAGAGAACACTGGATAATTTGCAAAGAGCCAGCACTTGGCTTTGTAGTGATAAGTATATTGTAGTCTTAACAGATAACAAGCCAGAAATATTCAAGGGAAAAAAGAGAAGGGGAGGTGAAGGAATGCAATCTCCTTTGTGATTTATACCTGCTCCATTTTTCCTGTACTCATATGCCTGCATATAATTTACATGTTTTCCTCCCTCCTCTTTTTTTTTCTAGTCCATTGTTTCCCTTCATCCTTTTTCCTCATCCTCTCTTTTTCATATAGCTGCTTGTTCTCATAAAGGCCCTCTGCAGACACGTGTCCCAAGCTGATCACAACCTCTACAGTCCCTTGGTCTGTGCGGCTTTGGTGTTTCACAATTCTCTGCCAGCACAGATATCAGCACCCTCCAATGGCCACTCACCATCAGCAGCCACCAGATAAGCTCTGGGACAGTGGTCTACAGACACCAAATACAGCAATTACATAGCCTACTACTGACAGGGTCATATTTTCTCTGGACTGAATCCAGAGACACAATTCATCTCTTGCTGGAAAGGGTCAGCCTTAAGTACAACCTTATGTACAAGCTCTGCCCATTAGTAAGACCATTGCACGCCACAAATTTTTAGGGAGCAAGTATGGACGATTTGCACAGTATTGAAAAGAAAGAGGTTTTGTTTGTTTGGATATGCTTGTCATTTATTTTTTTTTTTCTTTAAACAAGATGGTTAAAAGAAAACCCAGATCAGGCATTCACCCTATGACACTTCTCTGGATGCTTTTTTTCATTAAGTTAAGAACTGGATGTAAGACTTGTGGCACAGGTATATCTCTCCACAGGCCTCTACATTATCTGTTCTTGAAAGGTGTCAGTTCCAAATCCCATACATATGCCTCTGAAATAATTTCATTATCCATAGTTGTGAAACAAACCCAATCCTGATTCCATATCAGGAAACAAGTAACAAAATAATAGAAGAAAGAAAAGAAGGAAGAGAGAATCAAAAGTAAAAATGTACTGTGGCAATAATTAGCAGAGGTGGTTCAGCAGAGGAAAGTGCACAGAAGAAAGCACAGAAATCAAAATAAATGCCAAAAAAAGGGAAAAGAAAAAAATCCTGAAGAAAGCTGCAGAGAAGTAAAGAATGGTAAAACACTCCAAAAGACTTTAAAAGTGGTAACTAACATAATATTAGAGAAATCTTGGATACAATGAAATATTCAGTATTTATAAAGAGATGAAAAGCAGTATGTAGAGCAAGTATGGGTCTTCTTAAATCTCTGCTGTCCAAATTCTGCTTTTGCTGAAGCCAGTTGTAGAAGTCTCAAAGGAGGATAAATAAGCCAAATGACAGTAAGTCTACATTTACATTTTGGTTTGGATCAGGAGTGCACTTCTGAATTTATATTCCTGATCACCCCCACTTGGTTCATATGGAAGAGTGATACAGGGGAACAAAATTGGATGCCTTTTCATGACACTAAGCCAGAAGATGCACACTTGACCTGTGTCTGGTATGATCCAACCACTAAAAACCATTGAGCTCTTAGAAGCAAACTAGGGCTAGTCTGAAGCAACTCCCTTCTGAATGTGTACTATGTGGGTGGTTGGTTCTCATCTCCTCGCGGTGCCTTTTGGTAGCATAGGACTGCAAATCCAGTCCCACCAGGTTATGCTGCCTGCAACTGCAAGCACAAGCAAAGAATGACTTTGAAATATAACCCAAGGAAGGAGAAAATCCAACATAAATAGAAGGGTATAGGAGAAGGATCAACTTGACCCTTGCATGCATATATGTATTCTTCTTCACAATGCCTAAAATATTTTAATACTGTTCTCAGCAATATTGTAAATGTATTTTGAGATCTTGTTTGACAGAGTATTTTATTTACAGGTAAAAGAAAGCTGACAATAGTCTTGTTTTGTCAATTTAAATGTTCCAATGTGATCAAAATGTAGCATCTAGAAGTGACTTTTTAAGTTCTTATTTTTTCAAAAGCTTTGAGTAAGAGAAGTGTTTCCATGTGTATATTATGCATGAGAAAGAGTGCGTGAGAGAGAGAATCATAGAATCATAGAATCGTTTAGGCTGGAAAAGACCTTTAAGATCATCCAGTCCAGCTATTAACCTACACTACCAAGTCTACTCTAAGCCAGTCAAGGGTAGACTGGACTAAACCATGTCCCGAAGTGCCACATCTACCCGTAAGAAAGAGCAAAAGATGGCAAAGACTGTCATTCAACCAAGGTGAAACACCCAACTTTTTCATCAGATACAAGTTAGCTTTGGGTTAATCTGATGACACACTAAAGTTGTTCCCAAGAGATGCCAGTGTAAAGAGATACACCTTTTGACATCTAGTAAGTTTAAGCAATTCAGTATGTGTGTGCTTACCTAAAGCACTTGAGATATGTTTGAAGGAGGCAAACAAGGGCTCAATAAATTGCATAGTCCAATTTACCTTACAAGATCACATTAGTTCACAGTGCATGGCAAAGTGTCCAACCCAGAATAATTTCAAAATATGGTCTGATTTTTTCCTCAACTACCCAGTTACTAACTCACAGTCAAGGTCAGGAGTGGATTTCGCCCCATTATTAGTACTAATACAATCTCTCTGTGAGTACAAGAAATGTTGTTTCACAATTAAGAGTGTTTGTAACTGTGTTCATAATATTAAAAATTCCATCTGACAGTGAAATATCTTTGCTATGTCTTTGCATTATATCTGGACATGGGTACGGTGGCTTGTGATCACCCAGTCTGAGCGGGAATAAATGAGGACTTAAACTCCACAAATATTACACAGGTAACTAAAGAGGTCCTTTCCTTCTGGGCTTGAATCACTATCATGTTACTCCTGTTGCATGCCAAAGTAGCACCATTGAAATTCACTGGGATGAAACACAAGAAGAGCAATAGTTGATCTCCATGTAAATATTGCTTATAACATTAGTGAAGTTGTAGTCAGCATTTCACAGAGAATAAAAATTAACAAGAGAAGTGAACTTACTGCACTTCCTTTCAAAGCCCTGGAAAACTGACTGCTATAGTCAGCAGCAATTACTAAATCTATATTTTCTGTTAGGATTGAAACGATGATATTTTTCATATAGTTCTCCAAGGCAGTGGGTGCCTGAGTAAATAATGTACAGCAAAATCCTAGCAGACTTGAATGGGAATATTTCTTTCTCCAGTGAACTATCTTTCTATCTCCTTAACACTATTGAATGCATACCTCTAATTTTCATTAAAGTATAACCAAGGAGATGCCTTTGCAGTCTTCTTGGAAAGTTATCTGTTTCAGGCAATTTTATACCATATAGAAAATCAAGCCCTAGAAACTTTGGGTCCTTAAAGCCATCATCTTGCCATCACTGAGGCCATCCCTGCCCCTCCTCTGCCCCTGACACGCTATTTTTTTTTAAGAGTGGGGAGGCTGTTGAATGTCAACAGCAGGATAGAAGGACCCTCAGGCTATTTCAGTCAAAATAGAGAAGCTGTAAGGAATTCTCATTCTGTCTCAAGAAAGAAAATTATTGATAATCCTCGACTGCCAGATATCCAGGTCTTAAGACAGACACGAGAAAATATGGAAAAAATATTCAGAGCAAGAAAGGCATCTGGCTTGGATAAGGAGTGAAAATTCCCTGATGAAGTAGGTTTTAGGGAGGAATTTGAAAGATGTGAGAACTTGGCAGACAAAAGGGCTTGGGGGGAGGAGAGTGGGATGTTCCATCTGCGACACAAAAGATAAGTGCAGAAAAGACAAGTGCAAGAAAAAGAGGGAGAAAAGAAGGGAGCAATAGCAGAAGTATAGGGAGTCGAGGAATGAAAGCAAAGCTAAGGATCACCTTGAGATTCTGAAACATCTCACTCTAAAGTTCTTATTGTAATTCTGTAAGAGTTAACATGAAGGGCTTTAATAGATGAAGTGTCCTTCCCCAGCCTCTCCATCATCATGTTTGCTGTCAGATTGTATTTGTCCTGCTTGATCCTTCTGCTCTCCCTCTTCTCATTCAAGTCATGCTCCAGTTCTCTTGATGTTAATGTTGTCTTCCATCTATTCCCCTACTGAAAAGTGAGATTTAAATAACTCCTTATTAGGAAAAGTCCACTTTAAAATAAAGTAGCAAAAAAAGAGTCTCTGAAAATTTGGGAATAACAATTCCCTGTGAACTTAGTGGGAGGCCCCAAGGACTGAATTATAACCTTTGCTGAGAGAAAAACAGTGGCTTGATGAATATACTGCTCTGGAAACAAAAGTTAAAGATCTGGAAGCACAACATAAACTGACTCAGTCAAATAAAATGCTGTATAGTCTTGTAGGAAGGACATAAATCACTTGTTGCATGAAAAATTGGACAGGCATAACGATCCAATAAACAGAACTGAGTATTGGGTGGTTTGACTGTTGAAAATCCAACTCGCGAAACAGTCCTCTAAGGGCAGCAACAAGGATGATTCATACACAGTGTAATAAACTGGCCATACAAGAGGAAAAGACCACAGCTGCTTTTATACATTACTAGCAGGCATTGCAGAGAGATTTGGGAGAAGTATTAACCAAAATACAATAATGTTGTCCTCAGTGGGAGCAGAATAGAAGTAGCTGACTCTTCCAAGAAAAATTATTAGTCCTGAGGGTTGTTTAGAAGGAAGCAAGCTAGAAGAGACAGCAGCAAGAAAAGGGTTTGTTTTATTATTTTAGTTTATATCCTCATATTGCTTATAGTTCTATGTGGAGTATAAGATTATCAGTAAATGATAGTTTTACAATTACAAATGTTCAATACACCCCAATCCAAGATGGCTCTGGACATAAAGAGCAATCTGATAAACTCTGACAAGCATTTCAAGTTATTAAACAAACCACTGCAACTGCACACCATCCTCTCACTGTCAGAGCAGAAAAACCCCTTAGCCACTAGTACCTCTTTCATGAACTATTAACAAGTTTTGGTAATATAGCATGATTCATACAGCACAAATCCAGCTGTAGCAAGCAGAATAATGCCTTTGTATCATCACACTTTGCCAAATGGTATAAGTTGTCAAGGCCTTACCTATGGGCTCCTTGCAGTTGATGACTCCAGTAATATGGATTCTACATTCGTTCTGAATATAGCTCCTTAATACAAGTAGTGAACATGCTTAAGACCGAGGAGCACACCGTGGGGTGACAGCATGAATGAGACTGGCAAAATTTGAGCAAGATTAGAGATTTATTACCCTTGGAAGAGAAGAATGTCTGACAGGCAAGTAAGTGAACCAAGTGAGAACGAGCAACACCATCCACAATTAACTATTAAGGAACCAAGAAAGACTTTATATGAGTGTGAAGGAAGAAATGTGTCATGTGAACATTGTGTTTGGATTATAAGTATACCCCATGCATAGACACATCAACACATATTTTAGAACTCTTATTATGGACAAACAGCACGTATTGCTAAGCACAGTGCCTATCAGATACCTGACTCTTACATAAAGAATCTTTGACCGTGCTTATCCACCGTGTTGATGGCAATCTTTAAAATTGGCCTTCTCCATCTCCAGAAATCCTCAAGGAAAAGAATCTATGCAAGTTATCCCACCTCAAGGCCGGATCACCAACCGACAGAGCATTTATTTTCCGCACAATGCATGGACCCTCATACAACACATCAGTCAAGTTCAAACTGCAGGGAAAAATGACAATGCATACATTTGGATGATGGATGAACACAAGAAAATCATAATCTGTCTACAGATACTTATCTAGCAGAGGAGTATGATGAATATACACAGCACTCATTGCAAATTTCTTATTCAATATTAATATACTAATTATAATTCAATATTCTTAACCTATTGTTTTCTCCTAGTGGGGAATTTCCAGGGGAAATTGGCTTATGTCTTCTATGTGTACTAAGTCAAAATTCTCTAAAATAAAATCAATGTAAGTATTTATATTTTAATGTCCTGAGCAATACAAGGGTTATGTTTGTTGATTATGGGAGGCCTTGGGCATAGGTTAACTGAAGCTAGCAGAAGGAGTCTGAAGTCACAGCTCCAGACATCCGTGTGTCATGAGGGAGATTCAGACTGAAGGAGGAAGGAGATACAAGCACTCACCATTAATGCTGTTGTGGCTGTAGGGGTCTAAAGGCCAAACAACAAGATTAGAAAGAGGTGAAGTCTTTTACAAGACCAGGTTAAATAGCAGAACAACAATGAAGCTCTTGAGTACAAAGTGCTTTCTCCATGTCACCTGCTGGCTGCCTGTTCTCAGGCTTGATCACAAATGAGGGGGAGCAATTACAGTCAAAATAACAGTAAGAAAGTAGAGGAGAGGAGCACTCCCAGCCCACATACCCAAATCCCATCTCAGAAAAAGAAAAAAAAAAAAAGAAAAACATATAGCTTCTTTGTTAGTCTCCATTTATTGGCATCTAATTTGCAATGGGAAAAACAGTAAGGTTTCTAGTCCTTCAGCCTCCTTCTGTTGATGCACATACTCCCCTGTGTTCCATGGCTACTTCTCTGTTAACACCTATGTAAAGGAGGTGTTTAATATGAAATTAGCTTTCCATGTTGAATGCCATAATGAAAAAATGTCACTATGATTGAGAAACAAAATTGTGGAGTTATTTACATGGACAATTAACCATGGTATTATAGAAATGGGTAAAGAAAAACCAGTCCTCTCTACAGAGCTAAAGAAACTTCACAGTCTGATAAACAGCATGTTTCATATCTTGTGTTTCGTTGATAGAAAGGTTAAGTTTCATTATATTTCTCTCTAGACCTCAGCAAACAAACAGAAGCAAACAGTTGGTGCTATTAACACTAAGGAGAGGTCAATCTCCATGAGAAAGTATTCTAGGAACATAAACCTACGCTCAGCAAAGTAAGGTGTGTGTTTCATTCACAAAATGTTTCCTCAGCCTGCACTGTGTCACTGTGCTCCTCTTCAGAGAGGTCTTAATTATATATAACAAAAGGAAAAATGTCCATGCATTATGCTGTTCACCAATATAAGACAGATCATGTCTGGCAATATGTTGTTATCTCAGGAATCACCTACTTTTATTTTCTTTTCAGTATGTGATGTACTAGTTACCACTAAACAAGGGAACCTTTGCAAAACATTCAACATTTTGTCTGTCAGTTTCCCATGCCTCCGTGAATATTTAGGCTGAATAGTTAACCTCGACTCGCTTATTCACTGCTAGAAATTGGGCTGCTTTAAGTATGTGGCTTTATGGACACTGGAAGACATTTTTCAATCTTTATTTAGCCAAATTACTAATTTTTTATGAGATGCATTTGTTGCCTATTTACTGCCTATTTGTTTCATTCTTATTTTTTTCTGTAAATACTTGGCTTACAAAAAACTACATTTAAGTACTAATCCTGTGCAACTGATATACAGATATGAGCTTATGTATAAGTCATTGTATTATGGAATATAGTTATCAGAACAGAACATGGCAGAATTTTATTTCATAAAAGGAGATTATGAAAATTAAAAACTTTGACATACTGGACATACAGGAAGAAAAATACATGTGCCTTCTCCTTCATACCAAACATACCTCTCCAGATCAAGGTCATAGCAGTTTCACTGCCTCCTTCTGTGCTTACTTCCCTAGCACACAAACAGCTGCCTGGGAGGAGAGTGAGGTGACTCATATTGACTCAGATTTTTGTGTGGTTTTATGTCACTGTTGCAGCTGGAAAGAAGAGATTCACAGCTCATTAAGAGTTCCTTCATGTCATATGAAGAGCTGTATAGGAGAAGCTAGCTGTGTATTAAAGTGATTGATTCCTAACAGACAGAAACTTTCCATAACCACCGAATCTAGCAGAGTCTGACATGATTTTTGACTGTTAAATCAAGCACTCAGCACTGTCTCTGCTGGCACTGACTTGTCGATGACAGAGACCAGCCTGAACGCTCTATAGCCTATACAAGAATTTCAGTCTCATCCATGAAGAGACTTTTTAAACTGAAGATTTCTAGGGGTGTCAGCTGTCACTAGCATTAATTTTGACAGCTCCAGATATCTATGTGATTCAGGTAAACATCTCCTGTGAGCATTGCTATGCTCTGAACAGAAGAACCTGTTATTCATCGTGGTCTGGTGCTTTACTGCCTCAGGGCTGCTTGCATGACATTACCACTTTAAATTCCAAAAGCATGTTTTATCTGAAAGATGCATTTTAGCTCTTTAATTTTTAAACAACCCAAATGGACATCTTTAAAACTAATCTTTCTCTTGAATGCTGCATAGAATAAATTATTTTGAAGGTGAGACTTTTAATAATGGTATTCAACCAGGGAAATGTATAACAAATGTGAGGACAGAAAAAAGAGCACACCAGTTGAGGGAATCCAGAAACAAGTTAAATATTTAAAACTAAAATTCTCATTGTATAAATAAGACATTATATGAATAAACAAAATAGATCTGTTTACTTTTTAGTCATTGTGCTCTCTGTGAGAAAACTTGCTGCTCTAAAGTACTGATGCACAAATCTGTAAGTGTGCATGGCAGTGGACTACAACCGCCTAGCAAAATCCATAATGCCAAGGTCAAATCTTTTTCATAATAATCAGATGAAAGCAGAGGGACTCCAGTGAATAAGGTGGACAAGATTTTATCACCCCAAACCTTTATGGGCTTAAAAAGTAAAGCTCTAAAAAACAATCAGGAGCAAAGATATAAAGTAAATGAAGAATCTTTACCTGGCAGGGGAGACACCATGATCAGGCAGGTGGTTTTCCCAGGGTGAGGATCATCCCCTGCACTCCGGGTGTGCTGACCCCTGCGATTTCCCCAAATGCAGGAAACCCAACTGCATAATTTGTGGTATGGGGGACTGCATTCGTGCTCTCCCCTGTTATGAAAAATCAACAAGGCCAAGTGTAAGATCCTGCACCTGGGACGGGGTAATGCCTGATATCAATATGGGCTGGAGGATGAAGGGATTGAGAGCAGCCCTGCGGAGAAGGACTTGGGGGTACTGGTGGATGAAAAGCTGGACATGAGCCAGCAAAGTGCACTTGCAGCCCAGAAAGCCAACCGTATCCTGGGCTGCATCAAAGAAGCGTGGCCAGCAGGTCGAGGGAGGTGATTCTGCCCCTCTGCTCTGCTCTGGTGAGACCTCACCTGGAGTACCGCGTCCAGCTCTGGAGCCCTCAGCACAGGAAAGACATGGACCTGTTGGAGTGGGTCCAGAGGAGGGCCACAAAAATGATCCGAGGGCTGGAGCACCTCTCCTATGAGGCCAGGCTGAGAGGTTGGGGTTGTTCAGCCTGGAGAAGAGAAGGCTGTGAGGAGACCTTATTGCGGCCTTCCAGTACTTAAAGGGGGCCTACAGGAAGGATGGGGACAATCTTTTTAGCAAAGCCTATTGTGACAGGACAAGGAATAATGGATTTAAACTAAAGAAGAAGAGATTTAGACTGGACATAAGGAAGACATTTTTTACAATGAGGGTGTTGAAGCACTGGAACAGGTTGCCCAGAGAGGCAGTGGAGGCCCCATCCCTGGCAACATTGAAGGTCAGGTTGGATGGGGCTCTGAGCAACCTGATGTAGTTAAAGCTGTCCCTGCTCACTGCAGGGGGGTTGGGCTACATGATCTCTAAAGGTCCCTTCCAACCCAAAGCATTCTATGATTCTGAATATATGTATGTCCACAGAAAAGATATGCTAGCAGAAAAGTCAATAGGGATTTTATGCAGAAAAACACAATGAACTTTTTGTAGAGATAGAAAGGAAATGTCTCATATTAATGTAATAGGCTGGAAAATTAAGGCAATTATGATATTTTAACATTTGTGAGAATAAACTTTTGGTTATAACATTTGAAAGTAACAATAAATTAATCATTCCACCCCATGACATTTTTTGGTCATCTTCTAAGTCCAGCTCCTAAGCTTTATAGCTCTTCCTTATATATTTCATGAAGGAATACATATAACAGAAGGCTAGAGATCAGAATATATATGAAGAATTTAGAATTGAGGAAAAAAATTACACAGAACAAACTCAGCATAGTGACGGATTCAGAGAATTCATGGTTAAGATTAGACTTTAAAGAAATGCAATTACATAGGGCAGAAAAGCCACAATGTGGCCCTCACATATTAGTAATATTTACAGTGATACCCTGTAGTTAGCAAAGGAGAAGAAGCTATTTGACAACCTATGTAGCCATGTTAGAGGAACTAATTTATTTAATTTAATTTCTGTTTCAGAATAAATAGCTGTGTAAAAAAGGAGTCATCCACAGATAACCTACTAATGGTTAGGATGCCGTTCAGCTCCAGCTTTGATGTAGTTATTAATGTGGATCTCAAGAAGGCTCTGAATAATGGTTTATCTGTGAAATCTGATTCTAATGCTATGACATTTGTGACAGATGGGTCTTGTTTTTTCTTCATAGTAAATACATTTTTCCTTTGCCATAATGCAATACAAACATTTCCTCAAAAAAAAAAAAAAAAAAACCAAACCAAAAACTTGTCAAAAGAGTACCTGAAGAAGGATTTATATAAAGGAAATGTTCCTAGCCTCAAGAAGGTGATGGCACAACATTACTTTAACTCTCCTCATCTGTCAGTGAAATAAGAAACACATGAATGAACAATGATATAGTTCCTGCAGAACCAGGAAGGATCCTATTTTAACCTAGGATTGAAATACTCTTTATTTCATTATCTGCCTGGGAGAAAATCATACTTTTTATGCCACAATCCTATATAAATTATATGTAGAGCTACACTACAACTGAGTTAAAACATTTAAAAAAAAAAAAACAAAGTTTTTTTTTTAAATTTACTCTTCATTGAAATCCCTCCTAAACACACCCATGAACTCCTAGGAGATTGGCAAAATACCATTAATGTTACCCTGCTCAGGGCTGCAGTCTAACTGGAAGGCACCCTGCTGTCCATGACATTTCCAGGAGGTGCCCTGAGCTCTCAGGATCCAAGTGGGCATATTAAGAACATTGAAATGAAATCTGCAAAACTTTGTATGCTAACCACCAAGCTAACAATTGCAAAACAGTCAAGGATAATGGGGCAACGAAACATAGCACAGACTAGGGGCCAGCTTCCTGCATTTGCAGGGAATATCCTCTGTAATCACTAGGCTCTGGAGTCATTCTGATTCAGTCTCTGGCACAAGGATGCTTTGTTGCAAGTGAAACAGGAGAAAAGGAGAAAGTGTCATCTACAGAGCAGGCTGCTGTATCAGTGTCTCCTGGAGAGAGAAAAGACACTGGGAAAAGTCTGGTACCAGAGATTTGAAACTGGAGTCCTGCACAACAAAATCCATTCACCACCAAGACCCTAGGATAGAAAAAGGACATCACTGGCCTGATTGTTCACCCAGTGTTAAGTCATGCTCTGCAACACTTACACAGTTAAAGCTGGTAGGGTTTAAGCTAGTATCTGAGTTGTTACTCTTAGTACAATTTAGGCATATACTGGGTGACCGGGCTTTTGGCACTTGTACCAATCAAGTTTTAAACAGGTCTGTGCATGCCATAGTAGACACACGGGTACAAGGGTAACTTTGCTAGTGGAAAGATGTTTTCACAGAAACTTCAGGAAACTTCAGGCAAGGCAGTAAGACAGCGAAATTTTTTTATTCTGTAATTCTGAATACACACAACGAAAGTGGAAGTCACGCTTATCTTTCTTTGTGGATTCAGCTACTGCTCCTTACTTTGTATCTCTCAGCTAGGTGCAGCTGACACAGGAAAAGTATCCACTTATTCCTTGACCATCTAGCAGAGAGATCTCAACTGAGTCGCTTTGGATGGCCATGTATTTGTAGACTAACCTTAAAAAGCAAAGCCAAACTAAAAGAGCAGTTTCAAGCAGCAGAGTCTCCTGCAGCCTTGCTGGAATGTAACCAAAGTTCACCACATGTGCAGAGACAGTACCATCACTTGAAGTGTAGCATGAGTGATTCTGCTGCACATTGTGTGCTTTGGCACATCATGAAACACCACAGAAAAATAATCCTACATAAGTAATAAAATATTGCAACAATGAATACAGTGAGGAAAATTATCCTGATAATGCTGGGTTTTCTATTCATACTTCCCTGGAGTTAGCTTTCCTTGTTTCTTGCTGCAAGATTCTCATAATATTTTAGTCTGCCAGTGACTCTTAGGAGACAGAAAGAACTTACTCCACATTGCACAGTGGTAGCTGGAGTTAAGGTGATACTTGCCTTTTCTAGTGCAATGTTAGATGTTGCCTAACGGGAGTATTCTTTGCCGCCGTACTTTTACTTGTTGTAGTTAACTGAAATACAAAGTGGGGATTGGGTATACCACTGCCATGCATGGAACCTGGCTTCCAGTCTTGCCTTCCATTGTGTTGGGAATAAGATCCTTTCTGCACCTTTATACTTGTTTTGTGTTAGGGAACAGAAAAGTGCATCCTGAGGTATTCTTGATCCTGTTCATCCATTATGCGGAAATGAAGAGATAGGTACCTGTAACCTCCTGCAACAGACATCTCAGCTTTTGAAGCTGTGTTGTACCTAACTACACGGGCAGCTTGTGTGAGGCAGGACCTTCTCTCCCTCTGCCCTATACTGTCACAAATTACAAAGGCTGTGGCTTTCTCTTTAATCATATCTCTGCATGTGATCTCTCATTGTTGTGGTGTTTGGGCCATTACAGGTGCTCCATGATATGGAATACTGCTGGATTCTTTGAAGAGCTGTTTGCTACCTGCACTCAGGGAATAAAAATTTACAGTTTGTCCAAACATGTTTGCTTTGTAAAAAAGTTTCCAAAATTATTCTGGATAAGGCTTTTCTATCTGAATATTACTACATGTCTATGCATTTAACCAGCAAAGCGGAAATCATTACTCAGTTACTTTAAACAAGACACATAAGACAGAGGGTATTATTTTTCCTTCACAAATAGAGGCTTCTGAAATGAGAACTCACTTTGATGAGTTTGCAGTTTGCCTTTTCTCTGTACTTACAAATAATGTTTAAAGCTAGCTTTTTGAACAATTATTACATATTGCCATGTTTGAAATGAGAGAATAGATGGTCTGCTTTGACCAGCAAAATACCTATGAGTCAGACTATAAGATGCAGCAATGCTGCTTTTAAAAACAGAAAACAATAGACTTATTCCCAAG
Source organism: Pelecanus crispus (assembly GCF_030463565.1). Taxonomy (NCBI): domain Eukaryota; kingdom Metazoa; phylum Chordata; class Aves; order Pelecaniformes; family Pelecanidae; genus Pelecanus; species Pelecanus crispus. The sequence continues at coordinate 40,084,511 of NC_134676.1, forward strand.
CACTTATACTGCCAGTTATTATATCTGAAAAACACACAAATTTTGGAAGGATTATTTTTTTCTCTGAATTTTCCTATGCACTATTTCAGATGGCCTATAAATTTCTTTGTTCCTTTTAGATAGCCACAGCACAGCAAAGCTTGTACTATTGGCATTAGTCCAAACATTGCATCAGCAAACTTCTGGTGTTCCCACAAATCCTCAGTTGGTCTGAAATTCTACTGGCAGCCTTAGTTCTGTCAGCTTTTACAGGATCAAATAGTAAGGATTTATCCTTTCCTGAAGCAGTTGATCACATGGATGCAGGGCAATATCTTATGTTACTGTGACCTCTGCTGGAGAAAAAAGACTGAGACACATTAATTTTGGTTTGTTGGGGTTTTTTTTTCCTGAAACTGGAAAGGAAAGGAAAAAGGCACATTTTACTTCACTGTAAGTTTTAAAACCATTTCTTATTATGCATTCAGGTGATTGATTAGTTCATATCTGATGGCACATATCAATGTGAAACTAATAGTAAGTACTCACACACCTAGATGTTCACTTTACTAGTAGCACTCAAAGATCCTACTCAGATTAGGAGCAGTTCTGCAGTGGGAGCCTCACAAACAGATAAAAAGGGTAAGCTACCCCAAAGAGTTTACATATAGCTTAGGACATGATGCAGTCAGTAATTTTGACAAAGAGAAATAACTGAAAAGAAAGTGGCTAGGCAAATGAAAGCAATAGTAATTTTTTTTTTCATTAGTTAACTTTAAGTTAAAGTCAGCAGTTATTAGCATGAGTACACAAGGCATCCTTCTGCAATCAGTGAAGTATTTGCTAAATTCGTATTTAAATGCTGGATTATGATCTTTATATCTATAGTTTGTAGTGATAGAGTGAATAGGGTCAAAGCTAAACTACAAGCGAGGTCCACAGTTAGTAAGGAGGAAAGGCAAAGAGCAGGATTTCAGGAGAGGGTTGAACGTTGAGAGAAAGACAAGGAAGAATTCAGGGACACAATTTCATTAAGTTCAGCCACTGACAAGAAAAAAGTGACATATTTGTCTTTCTTCAGTTAAAGCTGATGAACTACTGAGATAAACTATCTCCTAGTTTAAACACTCTGGAATATGAAAATACAAAAGGGATTTTACCAACCTAATTTAATTTGGCTTAGGGGCACCTTCTAATGAAGAAACAGGCTAAAGGTGGGATTCAAACAGTTAATGAGTGCCTTTTAGAAAACATTAGCGTCATGTCAGAGATATCATATAATCTTTAAAAGTAAATCTAACCAGCCTGGGCTCAATCTGGTAAAGGCCCAAATAACCCTACATATAAGAAGTGGCTTTTTTTTTCTAATGATATTCTGCAAAATGGCAGCATGGAAGTGAGTTTGGGAAGTGTAAGGCAGTGAGGTATGCTCATATGTTAAGTAAGCAATTGCAATTTTAGCCTATGTCTCAGTTAAATTCTACTGTGAACTGTAAAGTGAAACAGTAGAAAAAGAGCAAGAACAAGAGTACTGAGGCTGCTCTCAGCTGTTCATCAAAACAGGAATGGAATGCTGGATTCTGCCATGCAGGAATGGCTTGGAGAAGATTGAAGACAAAGAAACCACTATCTAGATGTGGGGGAAAAAGAAGAAAAAAAGTAATTTTGAATTTGAAGATACTTCCTTTGCTGATTAAATCATATACATTGCATACAAAAGGAAAAAAAAAAAAAAAGAGAGACCTGCATGAAATTATGTAAACAAGACACTGAGCCCTGAGAGTTGATCCCATGTGTAAAAGAAGGAGGACTTCTGATGTCAGAAAAAGACTGCCTGGCAGGGCTGCTATTTCAAGAACATTGGTTAAACACAGGGCACCTCCCCTCCTCCCTCAGCTGCGGCATGACCATCCCAGCATAGTGCCACTAGTGTAACCTGCATAGCCTAACACACAGGGATTCCCAGTCTCATGTTTCACAGAAAACAGACAGATATGTAGCGTAAACAGAGAGGAAACATGAATGTGCCTTCCGTGTCCCAGATATGGGGCTGAGTCATGGCATAGGGGAGTAGCAGCTGCAGGGCTGGGAAAGGGCAGGAAGCCTCTTGCCATGCTGCAGGTAGACAGTGTGGCAGTCTCAAAAAAACAGATCCTGCCTCTGCTGGGTCAGGGTGGTCCCACAGTGCATGGCAGGACCACCTTGTCACTAGGGTGGCGGGTCTGCAGCCGGGGCTGTCACTAGAGCTGCACCACCACAGTGCTGCACAGAGAAGGGAAAGTAAGTTACTTCCCTCTTCTTGTTAGTATCTGTCTGCTCTTCGTTGTGCCTGCTGCACCCATCCACTAAGTTATCATTAAAAGCCTGGTGCAAAGAGAAACCAAAACAGGGACCGAGCAAAGGTTAGAGGCAACTCTGTAGTGGCAGTGACGTGTTTGTGTTTTCACTGAACAAATATGCCAGGAGACAGCCCATCAATAAACAAAAGAATGTTCATTGTGGCTTACGTTCTTTTAATTTAATTCATCATTCTTCTACAGATTAGTGAACAAAGCAGGAGAGAGAGAGAGAGATTGTCTACCTTGATGCTCAGTTTGCTGAATCAGATCAGGCTCCCTCTCTGATTTAAGGCAGTATTTAGAAGCTGATGACCAGGATTCCCAGTGCCATCAGCACCCTGATGCGAAGGGGATGGCTGGGGTAGAGGGCAGCTGCCTTTACAACCTGTCATAATCACAGGTGATTGGGAAAACCCTTGGGAGACAATACTGAAGCAGAAGAGGAAATCAGATGTTAAGACATAATGTGTTTTGTACTCTTTATTATAGCTAATGTCCCATTTTCTAAGCTGTCCTAGAACCTAGGACACATGCTGTTTATAGGTAGGTAGATAGATAAACAGATAGCTAGATAGATTTATTCCTAGTCTTGCCTGCTGATGAAAGAAACCTTATATAATATTATATATGCAAATGGTGGGCCCTCAGTTTCTCTGAAAACTGCTATTTATAGTAATTTTGTCACCATGCCCCAGAGTATCTCACTTTCAATGTATGTTACGCCACTTTCCTCTGTGTGTGAAAATGACAGAATATTTGCTTTCCACTGTGCAGCATTTGGGGAGAGGAATGCCAAGTGCCAAGGAGTTTATTTTAGCAGACAAAATTAGTGAGAGCACAATTTATGATCTGAGAATACCCATCTGCACGATGCTAATCCAGCACATGAGAGCAGCAGTGGCACAGACAGAGCCATCAGTCTGCTTTTGCATGCTAGGTAAGACTAAGGCTGATCTTGACAAAAAGAAACTGCTTATTAAAAAACCCACACTTCCATATTTTTAATCTAGTTGCAGCTGGAACATGAGCTGATTTATGGTCCACCTGCATCATTGCTGTGTGGTCATCAGAGATACTTGAAGGTGCCAGACAGGTGCTATGCACTGGAGACAGGAATATGCCTTTAGAATGGTATAAGATTTTAGAGGCTTTCAGCCTTAGTTGTTTACAAGCAATAACAAGGCTTACAAGGTGTTTGGAAAAATGTCCTCAATGTTTTAAATACGATTCCTTTAAACAAATGAATGTGGCCTGCAGACTTTCCAAAAATATACTTTATGCAAGGTATCTGGAGCTCTGGCTCTATCTGCAGAGTAGTCATTGAGTGATTTAAAAAAAAAAAAAAAAAAAAAAAAAAAGAGAAGGGAATGCTCTTGACAAAAAACAGCACAGCACTGCAAATACATTTGCTTCATCCTTCTAGCAAAAAAGAAGAGAGAAAGAAAGGTAAAGGTCTTGAAATACCACATTTATCTTCAGCTAGCAAGAAATTAATCCCATGTTGATTACAATGAAATTGTGAAATTGTGCTTCATACTGTCACACTGTAAGGATTGAATTGTTACTTCATATAAGATCTGTATTAGACTGATATCATCTTACCAGTGGATGTTGGTGTTTTGCTGAAGATTTGGCCTTTGTATTTTGAGAACCTCTGAAAGTATTTTAGAAGATTTTTTTCCTACAGTTATTACATAACACTTTTTATCTTTCTTCTCTTCATTTTTCCAGGTCTTAAAAACCATTTTATCTAGTGGAAAAAACAAGACTCATTCCCTATCAGAGATGCAAACTGATGGTTTTATTGGTCTGTTAGCTATTTGACTCTCTTTTGGTTGGCTCATTGCATAAAAGTAGCTTTTCGTTTGTGGAGTCAATCACTTGGAATAAGCAGAGGCACAGTTTTGTAGTCAGAAAATTCAAAATTTTAAATTAATAGTTTCCATTAGTAGAATTTATATCAAATGAAAACTATTTGCTCTATGAATTATGCAATTTAAATATCTCCAATATAATTGTTTTGTTTCCTGCTCCAGTATTTTGAGATAAGGGGTTATAACTATTATTGACTATAGATTACATATTGGAATTTTTTTGCTGATCTCATTCCAAGAAAGAGAGGGAAAAAATGTTCTGGTTCTACTTTTTAGGAATTTCTTCACAATGGATTAAAAGTTTGAGATATTAAAAGCTTTCCCCACAGCTGTGGAGAGCTGGCAAGGACACAGACAAAGGAGTCAAATGGTAAGTGATAAACATAATTTACTGCAAACCTCATTAATTATTGTATGATAGCAATGTGCACATGATAAGAATGGATTTAAGCAGAAAATCAGCCACAATTTTTGGCAATTCTCCTTTCTTGTGCAATTTCAAAATTAAATAACCAATATTTTTCAACATGTACATAACTGTGACGTTAACTGCACAGAGTCATATGTACAAATACACAAAACAACTTCTACCAAAAATTAAAGGACAAAAAAAAGCCTCGCATAAAGTGTGCAATACTCTTTTTTATTATTTTGCTAACACTTCAGCAGATGTGGTTCACAGCTTTCTATGACTATGCACTGCAGCTGAGATGTTATGTCTCAAACTAGAGAAAAAATAGTGTGATATGGTATACAAGCTTCTCTCTTTAGATCTTCATGCTAAGCAGGATAAAATAATCAGACCCTTGAAGTGCAGGTCAGTATACTCAGGTGTTCCCTTGACATGTAGAGAGCTGATATTTGTTCCTACCTTGAATTACTATTAATGCCAAATATCTTTTAGCTCTTTACACTAACCTAAAATCTTCTAATAGTATAAATACAAGAAAATACTCCAATTAGAATGTTTATACCCAAATATGATACTGGTAGTACATTTGGGCCCTAACCTTAGCAACGTTTCTATTTGCAAGCTGTCAATAGGATCTGTAATTTATGACACAGGCTTCTCCTGAAGCATTTAGACAATAAGACAAAAACTTACTGCAATAAAAATATCTTGGTTCTGTGTTTTTTGTTAACACAGACACATGTGAATTCCCTGGATAACCTTGCTATTTAGGGAAATGGCCACCTGTCATGTACAGTATGTACATTGGAGCTGTATGTAGGACTTGGTGGCTGCATTTGATGGAGTATGGCCATGAAGAGACAGCTTCTTGCTTGTGGTACTGAGTGAAAGAAGCTAAACTAAAAGGGGATAGGAAAGGACAAGGTTGTGACTTGTTTCCTTTGCTAAGGCCAAGGGAGAACAGCTGGCTGGGACCAGTATGCAGCAGCACTCTTTCAGAGCCCCTGCTTCCTTCCAAAGCAGTTACTGCAGCAGCCAAAGCCCTGCACTTTCACACAGTCCAGTTTCACCCAGGGAAATACTTCAGTGAGTATCTGACAAGGAACCATGTTGTCATTTGAGTCTCACAAACCATTACCATGGCATCCTAGTGACCCTGACTTGGCCTCCTTTCCCTTGTGCACAGCCTTAGCGTCATTGCCTGAATCAGCCATGTGAGACAGAGCTCATCTGCACACAGCTGTGGCCCAAGGAGCTGAATCTCCCACCCCAGTGCTGCAAGGCAGTGTCACTGAGCTGTCAGAGGAAGCTCTGCTGTGGCTTGCAAAGCCCTCTGTACTATGCCCCTCTGGAAGAAGCCTGCTGCTGAAATCATGTTCTCTTGAGCCAGCAGGCTGAGCCACAACCTGGCTACCAGGGAATTACATCCTTCCACCTCACTGTTTCTTCTGACACAATGCCCTGGAAACATCTTTCTTTCCACCCACCAGACAGAGCAATAAAAAGTGAAAAAGTTTCTCCAAGTGGTAGCTGATGCACCAAAGGGGTGTAGCAGTGTCTCTCCACAGACTACCACAGCTTCCCTGTGCCAGGAGAATGAGGACTACATCCTTCCCCTCACTTACAAGATAGGAAGTGGGTGCTTATGTGTTTTGTCTCTCCAAACTATGCTATAGTTAGGTCCCACATCCATAATGTAACCACAGACCTCACTGGTGAATGCTGCTTCCTGATTTGTGCTGGTTTCAGCTATAATAGAGTTAACTTTCTTCCTAGTAGCAGGCATAGTGCTGTGTTTTGGATTTAGTGTGAGAATAATGCTGATAACACACTGATGTTTCAGTTGTTGCTAAGTACTGCTTATGCTAGTCAAGGACTTTTCAGCTTCCCATGCTCTGCCAAGTGCACAAGAAACTGGGAGGGGGCACAGCCAGAAGAGTTGATCCAAACTGACCAAAGGGCTATTCTATACCATATGATATCATGTTCAGTATATAAACTGGGGGGAGTTGGCTGGGAGCCTGCGATCACTGCTCAGGAACTGTCTGGGTTTCAGTCAGTGGGTGGTGAGCAATTGCATTGTGCAGCATTTATTTTGTATTATTATTATTATTATTATTATTATTATTATTATATAATATATATTATATACTAATAAAATAAAAATAATTATTATTATAAAATATAATAAAATATTTTATTATTATTATTATTATTATTATTATTATTATTATTATTATTATTATTATTATTTTCCCTTCCTTTTCTGTACTATTTAACTGTCTTTATCTTAACTCATGAATTTTACTTTTGGGGTTTCCACCACCCCCAATTCTCTCCCCCATCCCACTGGGGAGGGGGCGAGTAAGCAAACGGCTGTGTGGTGTTTAGGTGCCTGCTGGGTTAAACCACAACAGCCCTTTACCAGGTGATAACTAGACTCATGAATGCATTAGAGACACTAGCTGATCTGAAATAGATGGAGAAAACAGTGAACTCACAGAAAATTATACATTCCATTATTAACCTGACTTTAATAACTTGAAGCACAGCTACCACTGAGTATGCTTATAACCTGGTAGGTAACATCAGTTATACAGCACAATCACACACAGACATTTTTATAGTCCAGTCTTTATAGACTGTAAACATCAGGTAAAGCAGAGTTTGCCACATCCGTAAAGAAACTTGTCATGACACCCAGGTCCTTCTTTAGTTTAGGAAAATAGTGGTATTCACAGTTTTTTTATAACCACTGGGCATGGCTGGACCTCAGATTATAATGACCTTTTCTACAGGAGGTAGGGGAATACTGTTTGTGTCACCATATCTTTTTTTTTTTTTTTTGTCCATTCAGTGATTTCAAGGAATTAATACAGACTGGTTATGTGACATGGACAGCATAAAGCTCATAGTGAACTCATACAAACTCATTTTTTCAACAAAGGACAAACAGAGCAGATGTTATGTGCTTTTGAAGTTAATCTCTAGCCATAATGAGTTTAACAGTCTGGTTTTTCACAGAGGACTAGAAAGTGAAGCAGGCAATTCAGCACAGATAAAAACTGCACCTAATTTTCCAGTGAGCATTTTGGTTTTTTTTTTTAAACAACGTAGACTAATGAAATGATTCCTTGGATTTAAACCTCTATCAGCTTTACAACAGCTCTAGATTTCCACAGATCTCCATGGATGTTATTATTGCATGTATTATACTTGGTATTTTCAAGTCCTGGCTACCAGAAACGTAGTGTTGAAAAGGATATGTTATAAAAAGTCCTGTCTCTCCCTTGCTGTGAATTCAGTCAAATCTGGACTTTATTTTCATCTTTTTGCTTCCTGTTCATTTGAAAGAATTGTGCAGTCCCAGGGTAGGGCTTTGTCATTGAGTAAAAATATTTAATTGAACAGAACAGAAAAAAGATTAATAGAAGGGAGATGTATTCAATAACCATCATTATACGGTAATTATAATTTTCACAGAGCAGTGAGAAATTAAACATTTGGCAGAGACGTCAAAATATTTTGAAGGTCCATCTGTACCAGTACACTAATATAGTGAACTGCACTTCTATTACACAGAAAATTACGCAAAATGCTTAGCCAAGTGCTATGAAGATGGCATGTAAATTGTGCAGAGGAAGATGTGGGACATGGTAAGATGCACTGAGCCCTGATTTGACTGAAAGTAACTGACTAATAGAGCTCTGAAATATCCCTAGCACAATTTGCAGGTCTAAAAGCACAGAAGAAAGAAAATAGTATACGTGTCAGCAATGGAAACAAAATATATTCTGTTTCTATAAGCAAGATCATTTGTCATAATTTGTATCACAGTAAGTATTATTCCTGCTATCAAGGGTATTTGTTACCTGTTCATCACAGTACAAGACTCAAACAGAGGAGTAGCTGTGTGGGTAAGTGGATGAAGGTTGCTTGAGGTGCTTTTTCAAAAAAAAGCTGAGACAAAGAATTTGAACTGAAAGACTCAAAATATAGGAGGGATAGAGAAATGTTGTACAGAAAGGAAATGTGACTTGAAATCTGATCATGCAAAATTACTGTAACAATCTCAAAATTACTTTTACCGAGTAAACAGCATGTTTTCTTAAAGGTGGACTTAGTATAGAATGTTGTAATGTATAAGATCACGTCTGCTAAGTCAACGTTATGTTATCAATAAGATGACAGGCAATTAAACAGAACTAAGCTAGGAAGCATTGAAAGCATAACTTCATGAAACACAGTGGTGAAAGACCTTTACTTAGAAGTACCAAAGAATAAGAACAAATATTTCATTTTCAGTCACAGCAGTCTGATGCTGATCACAGGACATGAGCAACATCTAGTCTTGTTATTGTTATTCATGTTGGCTATTACATGCTCACCACTGCATATACAGGTGCATTCTGAGAACACATTTATTGTTGAAAATCAATACAGCATAAGGATCTAAAAGAAAGTTCCTCAGAATAATTTCAGCTGGTGGATTTCTTGCTGTGTCTCTCTCCCATTCATGATGCAAAGCAATCCCACAGAATGAAATACCAAGCCTGCTAATAACGAGAAAGGCTTTAATATCCAGAGAAAAATTTCACTCCATACAGAACAAGGAAGCCTTATTAAGATCTGTGCAGGTAGCATAAACCTCCGTCTACATTTCAGGGAACCAGACTGCATCAAAACCAGTTTACAACTCCAGTTCATTCCAACACCTCTTGAAAAACCCAGATGGATCACCAAGCCATAAAACATCCTTAAAATCAGTGTCTTCACTTGTTCCATAAACAATCTTTCTTCCTTTTTCTAAGGAATATCCAGTGTTTTGTTATGAAATGGTAACAAACAGTGAGCTAAAAGCTCTATGCAAATCAGTGTCTCATGACAGATCAATCTCACCTTGTAGGAAAAAGTTTATCTTAAAAGCATGCAAGCACTAGAGTACTGGGGCCCATGCTTAACTTCAGTAAGACTACTGGCAATCTTATAAGTTTCTGGGCTGAAAATATTTGCTGTTTGAAAATTAATCATGTTAGGAGAAGATTTCAAATTAATAGAGAGTTTGAATTACTGTACTTTTTCCACGTCTGAAGTCCATAGACTAGAAACCTTATCTGAGAAAGGTGAAACAACTTACGCTGCACTTAAGTGTACTTTCTCTAATTTAAAATACAAGACTCGCTGAACTGCAGATGCAGACATGTCTTGGGATCCAGTCTTAAATCTTCTGTCCTCTCCCTTAGTAACAAGATGTTTCCAGTCTGATCGCTAGAAAAGACCCTCCCTTGTAGTTATTGCAATACACTTATCTCTTGATTTGGTTATCAGTGCCTAGTGTTTACATGCAGAACAGCCATATTGGTGCTCACTAAAGGTCTGATTGATCTAATACCTTATCTCCAGCTGATAGCAGGTGCTTATGGAAGCAGTACAAGATTCAAGTCAGGTATAACGTGAACTTTCCCTTGGTTTATCTCCACCACATTCTGGCAATTGATTTAAAGACTGGATTTAAAGCTGGAAATTGCATCTGGATCATTGTGTTTTATAGGGATACATAGCCTATACTGAGAGGTTTTGTAAGCCTTTTTCAATAAGTTCCACAATTTAATTACATGGAGGTTGGTTTGTGATGTCACAGACTTGTTTTGTACTAAGATATGGTTAAAGCCTTTCTACTGTACAAAATGGACCTCTATTATACAGAAAACCCCCAGTAGAATTACATTTATTTTTTAGAAGACAGTCACTTGACTAATTTTGTTGTTATTAATCTTGTGAGTCTTAAAATAATTATTAAGGCCCAAATTCTGGACAAGGAAATAAAATCAGAATGTAAAAATAAAGCTGCCTTGTTGGAATAAGTAACATCAGCTCAGACATGGGCTTGCATCTATCTTGTGTTTCCACAAGACCTATCAGACTAAGGACCTGTTCCACCCTGGACTCTATAGAGGTCAATACAAGTATACTTATGCAATCATATATGTCTCTGTGCCATAACACAATGCTGGTGGGTATCTGGGGGAAATTATTGAATAACTGTCTTACCTCTATTCCTCAAATAAATTTTTCTGCACAGGAGATATTCTTTACCACCTTGATTTTTTAAATTTATTTTTAGTCTTTCAGAATGTGATAAAACTATTATTAGCTAAAAGTGGTACTGTAATAGGAGTTAAATTTTCTTCATAACAACAGACAGAATATTGCTTTTCTTTTATCTTTTTAATATTTTCCCAAAGACTTTAGAGATAATCATCAAGCTTTTGAAAAGATCCTAGTTTTCCCATGTACAATCTGAAATCCTTCGGCAAGCACATCTGACTTGCAGAAGACAAGCTATATGCAGATTTTAAATATAACTGACTCTCACACACTTTGTACAAAGCTATGTTTTCAGTGAACAGTGCTTCTAAGAAAAAGATGTTAGGGACACACTTTCAGGCTCTTAAGAAAATTTTCAACTGAATACAAAATGGTTTTCATTCTTCTAACAAATATCTTCCAATAAATATCCCCAAGTTTAGTAACCTATTGACACAGATAATGCATTTTTGCAATACCTTCAGATGCAAGAAGATGTATGCAATGTTTTATTCTGAAGCCTCCCATCCTGCAAAAACTGAAGCTCATGAGTAACTTCTATGCACATGAAGATTTACAATGAACACAGTGGGGTTCTACACTGGCAGGAGTGTGTTTGGGTTTAGGACCACTCTTCTGTCCCTCAGCATCCTTCATCGTATCACAATATGCTTCAGGCTCCTTATCTGTAGTTGGGAGGACCCCTGGGCATTCCTGGCTGCGCTCCCAGGAAGCGTGGGTTTCCAGGTGGATAGCCCGGCACTCCATACCCCCTGGGCCCCGGTGGCCTCGTCACAGCTATGGACGGGGGAGGAAGGTTTCCTCCTCTGCTCTGTGGGGGATAGTGGCCATTTGGGGCAGGGCCTGGATGCTGGAGTGCCTGAGAGGAGCTGGTTTCTTGTGGCTGGCCTGTCGTCTTCATTTCATTGCCACCCTGTCCTTTCTTCTTGTCTGAAATGTGTTTGGAGAACAGAATTAAAAAATGAACATGCAAACCAGAAATTCCCTGCAAACCAGAAATGCCCTGAGAGGGAAACTGTGCAGCCGCCTGTCCACTCCAGAGTGCGTTAGAAAATCTGGGGCCTCCCCTGCCAACAGCCTGAAATCTGGGGTAATGCACCTTCATGATCTTTGCACTATATTTTCTCTCCAGTCCTTTCTGCAAGGAAGAAAGTGGAGGCTTTTTCCAAGTAGCTAGAGGCACTTAGATGTCATCTATAAATGGTGATGAAGTTAGCAATTTCAAAGTTAAGCAGGCAGGCTTTGAGGCTGCAGACATGCCTTGCACGTGATTCTTCCAAAGACAGTCATCTCTAATCTGGGTTTCTCTGCTGGGCTTGAGCCTATACTGGCTGTATGGTCTGCATGCCTGATGGGAAAGGTCTAGCAGTGTCCAGGGGAAAGAAACAGCCTGTGAAATCCTTCAGGACAGACTGAAACCTGCCTGACCAAGCTAAGCTTTCTGATAAGGATCAATACCGTACTGTGTTCTCACTACACCTTCTCCTGGTGAACCCGGCACAAAGGACAAAAACACTGTCCTGAGCAGTCCTGGATCAATGAAATACGATAGGAGGGTACAAGATTTGGATCCAACTGATTTGTGATGGGTAAGAGGGATCAGTGACATTCAGACCAGGCTTTAAGTGGCTTTTTTGCAGGGCTGGGATCGTGCAATTCATTATAGCACTATTACAGTTTTTTTTGCTTTGGTGCTGCCTGGTGTGGAATAACATTTACAGTATTTCTTAAATGAGATGAAGAAAGAAAAATGGACTGGAGATTAGGCTAATACTTGTGACTCAATATTGTAAATATCTTTCAGGAGATTATGGCAAAGGAAGCAGTCAAGGCAGTAAGGAAGATTATGGTCTGGTATACATGAATTTGTCATCCTGAGGAGTTCAAAACAGTCCTTACCTTCATTTGCAGTGGATTCCTCTTGTTTGCCTCCTTTTTGCTTTGGCTGTGGTGGTTCTGTCTCAAATGGATTTTCCTCTTGTTCATTTGATTTTTGTGCCTTTTGTTTGTTTCTTCTTTTATTTTCTTCTGCTTGCTAATGATGGGGAGAGAGAGGGCATATTTCAGTGATCTGCACAGCTTCTCTAATATTTAGTAAAACCAAAAATCAATAATTTTTTATTCCTTACACTTTGTAGCTTCTTTTTAAGTTCCAAATTAGCTTCCTTGTAGGATTTGGATGTTGCATTGAGATAATAAATACTCAGGCTAAATTTAAAGAAAAATAATTTTTTGTTAGGAAATAAATGAAATCTTTAAAATATAAAGACTCTTACAACATTCCTAGAGCAACAACTACATTTGTACTAATACAAAGTCTGTATCCTTTCCTCATTTATTGTGCCTAATCAGTAGTATTATTTTGACAGCAAACAGTGTGCTTCCTTACAGTATGAAGGAGGCACTCTTATTTCAGGGGAAAAAAAAGCTGAAAGAAATTATCCTGTCTATTAATTCTCTACATTCAGTCTTGTAGTAGTTAAAGAAGATGTTCCATAAAGCTATGCCTCACTATGAAATGTGTGCTAAAGAATGACTTATAAAAGTTAATTAACTTGTATGACATACCTTAAAAATTAATAAATCGTATTTATAAAAGCTTTTGAACTAATACAATAGACAAACTCAAGTAGTGCCAAAAAACCAGCCAAAAGCCTAGGTTTTAATTTTTGTTTTAAATTACAACCTCCTCCTTCTACTAAACAGAAACATAACTGCATAATGCAATTTTAATTTTTCAATGTATTGTATTATTTTTGTGAAATGCTATGAAATTAGTATTTTTCACCATCCTGCTTTAGAGAAATTCTGATATGAAGTCTTTTATTGATGTAACCAGTAAATAATTAATCTGCATATGTTGTTTTCTCTACTTTGCCTCATTTTGCCTTGTATTTTCCTTCTTTTTTTTTTTTCTTTTCTTTATTTATTTGTAATCAGAGGACAGTCTAGATTCTTTGGTTTTCTAGCCAAGGATTAAAATAGAATATGATGTTAAGTGAACCTTGGCAAAATTTCATCTCATAATTTCATTTTGCTCATGTAAAATCCTTCTGCAATTTCTACTGTATTCTGTAATCTTCTCTATATTTATTGGCAGTTCTACAATGCAGGGTTAAATCCCAGCTCATCTCTACATAGAATTAACTTTTAGTTCAGCAGTATGCTAAATAATCTGATATATGTATACAGCAGTTTAAAATGCCTTTATAAAGCAGGACTGAATACAGTTTCTAAGAAAGACTATTCTGGGGTCATTATTCTTTGCCAGGTACTGACTTACAAAAAATCTCTACTAGACCTATTTCATAAAATCTCCAACACCTTGTCTCATAGAGTACCTTGTTCATCAAGAAAAGGCCAAGGCACTGAAGATCAGACTCACTGAAAGTTATTGAGAAAAAACTGCTTCATGGTGGTCATGTTTCTATTGAACTTGCTAAGGATTTATGATCTGCTGTTCTGTCTGCTGGACAAGCTGTTCAAAGTTACAGCACTTCAGATCCTCTGTAGGCTTTTTCATTTTAATAGCTTTGCCACTATTGTGGCAACAACAACATTTTTGAAAAACAATAACAAAAAGAAGAAGAAAGCCATTGAACAAAAAAAGAGATATTAACCTTTGTGCAAAGGCGCATTAATTATGATCAAATAAAAGGCTCATGAATTCTTCAAGTCCCTCACCACAGGGCAATCAGCACTGTATTTAATTAGATATTCAGGGAATGAAGATTTGGAGTGAAAGAAACATAACAGACTTTATATTAAGCAAGCTTTGATATTGATATATTTGATACTGATAATATTCTATACGTACACCATCAGCAATATAAAAGGCAGGATGAGTCCAGGGTTAGAGGCATAACCAAATACCTTCCCAAACCAGGAAGGAAAGTCATGCTCCAGAGTTTCTGATAAGACTTCAAACATTCTAGTCTTCCCACTATTAAACAGAAAAGTTGACAATATATCACATAAAAATATCATGGCAACATCAGTGCAGTAGTATGAATATATAGGTTAGTCACATCACATCAAACCTGGGAAAAGGACAATAAACTATTTGTTAACATTTTTTAAAACTTGACATTCTGAAAGGAATATTATTTAAAGTAGTATTTATGTATTTTAAGGGGGAAAATAGACACCAATGTTTTTATTGTATGCTAAAAGATTTTGCCTGCAGTTACCACCAAGATTACTCCTGAAAGAATCAGTGTACCAAGCTGTGAACTCCATACCACCAACCAAAGATTGAAGTGCAATTTGTGTTCTATGAAGCCCTGGTGAAAAATTCAAATCCCATTTTTGTATGGTTGATAGGCAAAAAAATGGTCTGCTTGCAATTGGTTTCTGTTCAGCATGGTTCAGCCTAATTCTCTTCTCTCTTTGCTTTGTACCAATGCTATAGGATTCAGTGGGTGTGTTTTAGGAGATTTTTGTTATTATTACAGCAATCCAGTAACCTTCACGCATAATTATTCCATGGCCAGCTTATCTAGAAAGTATTTTCTCCCTAGACCATTAACATTAAGTTTTTCTTGCAGAAGCATTTTAACAGATGTTCCAAAAGTCCCTTCCTGTCCATTTTGCTTTTGGCTGTGCCTCACAATATAGAATTGGAAGTTTTTTGCCTGAACAAGACCAGAAAAAGGGGTCTTATGTGCACTGAAAGTAACTGGTAGTTTTAGTTGGTTAAAGGAATTGTCACCAAATTGCCACTTGATATTCCAGTCATTGAGGTCTCCTGTCACATCTCTTCCGTTCTTGTAAACCATTCTGACAACTGGGTCTTTTTCTTGACCCATTGTTCTTAAACATAGAATCATAGAATCATAGAATTGTTTAGGTTGGAAAAGACCTTTAAGATCATCCAGTCCAACCATTAACCTAACATTACCAAGTCCACACTAATCCAATCAAGGGTAGACTAGACTAAACCATGTCCCAAAGTGCCACGTCTACCCGTTTTTTGAACACTTCCAGGGATGGTGACTCCACCACCTCTCTGGGCAGCCTGTCCCAATGCTTGACTATTCTTTCCATAAATTTTTCCTAATATCCAATCTAAACCTCCCCTGGCGCAGCTTGAGCCCATTTCTTCTTGTCCTATCACTAAGTACTTGGGAGAAGAGACCAACACCCACCTCACTACAACCTCCTCTCAGGTAGTTGTAGAGAGCGATAAGGTCTCCCCTCAGCCTCCTCTTCTCCAGGCTAAACAACCCCAGTTCCCTCAGCCACTCCTCAGAAGGCCTGTGCTCCAGACCCTTCACCAGCCTTGTTGCCCTTTTCTGAACACGCTCCAGCACCTCAATGTCTTTCTTGTATTGAGGGGCCCAAAACTGCACACAGTATTCCAGGTGCGGCCTCACCAGCGCCAAGTACAGGGGGACAATCACCTCCCTGCTCCTGCTGGCCACACTATTCCTGATACAGGCCAGGATGTTGTTGGCCTTCTTGGCCACCTGGGCACACTGCTGCCTCATGTTCAGCTGGCTGTCAACCAGCGCCCCCAGGTCCTTTTCAGCCAGGCAGCTTTCCAGCCACTCTTCCCCAAGCCTGTAGCGTTGCATGGGGTTGTTGTGACCGAAGTGCAGGACCCGGCACTTGGCCTTGTTAAACCTCATACAGTTGGCCTCGGCCCATCGGTCCAGCCTGTCCAGGTCCCTCTGCAGGGCCATCCTACCCTCCAGCAGATCAACACTCCCACCCAACTTGGTGTCATCTGCAAACTTACTGAGAGTGCACTCAATCCCCTCATCTAGATTATTGATAAAGATATTAAATGTTTACCCTCTTCCCAGTAACCTATAAAGGTTGTAGATAGAATTCTTCTTCAGACCAGTTCTTTCTCTCCATTTCCCCCACCCACCCATGGTAGATGAGAAATTCCATTCTGTGCTCTCCTTTCTCTTTTCCCCAGCATGCATAAAGCTTCTTCTGTTGCAACCTTGCTAATTCTGTCCTGGCTTCCCTACTCCTGGCAGGACTCTGTTGAGTTGTATATGTTGCCTTTAATGATGGATTAAAACAAAACAAAGAAAAACAAAACAGAAAAAAACCCAAGAGAACCTGAAGTTTCACAATAGATAGCCTTAGCTAGTATTACCTATACCCATGTTGAATGAGCCTTCATTAGTTTCAAGTCCTCCCCCATTAAAAGTTACATTGAAGATTTCGCATTTTTTTTGAAGAGCAAATTATGTCTGCATTTGACAGAGAAAAAGTTGCAGGCACTATTATCTTTCTCATTTTGAACAGTAATCTTACCAGTTCAGTAATATCCAAATCAATAACTGCAGCTACTCAGATCTGACTCCAGATGTCTCCCTCTGTACTTTCTTTGCTATGACTCAAATAAAAAAATCTTACTTTGCATCACTTTCTTTATCATTGCTTTCATAAATTCAAGCAATTTTCTGTCTCATCAGAATTTTTGGCACATCATGCAAGTCTCCCTTTTAGGCAACTGTGACTATTGCAGGTAGCTATAAACAATCTCCCAGATATTTTGCCTTTGGCCAAAGTTAATGTGGCAAGACTTCTGCTCCTTTACAAAGTGCAATGGGGATTATGCAGATATCATTTTACTCACAATAGTAATGTAATCTTCAAACCTTTCATTGGAATCACGATGACTCTTTTACTATTCTCCTACTCTTGCTTGGCTAATACTTTGTTAAATAACAAAGACTAAAGTATTTTTAAAATTTTAATTTCATATATTGACTGTTGTTGTGTACTCATTATAGTTGTACGTCATGCTACCTGGCAAGTAAGGATGACGAAAATGGTCCTGGACTTTCCAGGTAGGGTGCACAGAAGGAGAAAGTGTGGCAGCATCTAAGCTAGTGTCCTGGTTTCAGCTGGGATAGAGTTAATTTTCTTCCTAGTAGCTGGTATAGTGCTGTGTTTTGGATTTAGTAGGAGAAGAATGTTGGTAACACACTGATGTTTTAGTTGTTGCTAAGTACTGCTTATGCTAGTCAAGGACTTTTTCAGCTTCCCATGCTCTGCCAGGTGCACAAGAAACTGGGAGGGGGCACAGCCAGAAGAGTTGATCCAAACTGCCCAAAGGGCTATTCCATACCATATGACATCATGCTCAGTATATAAACGGGTGGTAGCTGGTCAGGAGGCTGCGATTGCTGCTTGGAACTGGCTGAGTATCGGTCAGCAGGTGGTGAGCAATTGCATTGTGCATCACTTATTTTGTTTATTATTATTATTATTATTATTATTATTATTATTATTATTATTATTATTATTATTATTATTATTATTATTATTTCCCCTTCCTTTTCTGTCCTATTAAACTGTCTTTATCTCAACCCACGAATTTTACTTTTGGGGTTTCCCCCACCTCCAATTTTCTCCCCCATCCCATTGGGGAGGGAGTGGAGTGAGCAAATGGCTGTATGGTGTTTAGCTGTCTACCAGGTTAGACCACAACAGCTAGCTTGAATGCAAGGCATATGTTTGCACAGGCAAGACAGGCCTAAGTTTTTAGAAGGGTCTAATGGGCTTGGAGGTCTTGAAGACTTCAGAAACAGAATCAGCTTCAGGGTGGTAACGCAGATGCATGAAATACTGTGTCAGTTGGAGGGGGTCACAGCAGTCAAAGACTGCACTACCATATGTTTAGCACACCATAAGTTCTGATATGCCCCTTCTCCAGGGCATATGCAGACATTTCCTGAAAGCCATCATTCTCAAGCCAGGAGACCAGAGATGCATAACAGGTCACTGCTCTATTCCTTAAGAATAATTCATGGCTTAATTAGAGCAGTAATGACAATGTTTTACATTACAACTAACTAAAAGAAAAGATTTTCTGTTCTATACATCAGATAAAACTTTCTAAAGAATTATTCACTTTTCTAGGATTCCAGCCTCAGGAATTAACCCACAATGAGAAATGTGATACAATTAAACACTCAGCCTGTCAGGTGCTAATGCTTATTATAGAAGTTCTTTTTCATTACTGCATCATTCACCATGATGGGATGAGGTGGTGCATTACATCAATAACAAAAGATGGATGTAAAATGCAAAAAACCTGAAAGGACCACAGTCAAAAGATGGTGGGATGGAGACAATGGTGTACACTGCAGGCAGTGTGGAGAGAAAGAGGATGAAAAGCAGCATGGCCATGTAGAAGTTATTGGATCTAGAAGCCTTGAAGACCCTCTCTTGGGGGACATTGCAGCACATCACTGCCCAGCACTGCAGGTACATTGAAGTGTGGAGGCGGAACACATTGATCGCTGGGAGACATGGAGCATAAAAAGATCCCATCCTAGAAAAGAAGCAAAGGAAAAAAATAACCACTTTGTTGGAGGACTTCTGTCTTCCTAGAAATGGCACCCATTCCCTATGTCAATGTGCTTTGCAGCCATAGCATCATAGAATCATAGAGTAATTTAGGTTGGGAAAGACATTTAAGATCATCAAGTCCAACTGTTAACCTAACACTACCAAGTCCACCACTAAACCATATTCCTAAGTGCCACATCTACATGTCTTTTAAATACCTCCAGGGATGGTCACTCAACTACTTTCCTGGGAAGCTTGTTCCAATGCTTGACAACCCTTTTGGTGAAGAAATTTTTCCTAATATCCAATCTAAACTTTCTCTGGTGCAACCTGAGGCCATTTCTTCTTGTCCTATCACTTGCTACTTAGAAAAAAAGACCAACACCCACCTCACTACAATCTTTCAGACAGTTGTAGAGAGCAATAAGGTCTCCCCTCAGCCTCCTTTTCTCCAGGCTGAACAACCCCAGTTCCCTCAGCCACTCCTCATAAGACTTGTGCTCCAGTCCCCCTCATCAGCTTCTCTGCCGCTTTTTGGACATGGTCCAGCAACTCAATGTCTTTCTTGTATTGAGGGGCCCAAAACTGAACACCGTATTCGAGGTGTGGCCTCACCAGTGCCAAGTACAGGGGGACAGAAAATAGCTTCCCTAGTCCTGCTGGCCAGACTATTTCTGAAGCAAGCCAAGATGCTATTGGCCTTCTTGGCCACCTGCGCACACTGCTGGCTCATACTCAGCTGGCTGTTGACCAGCATCCCCATGTTCTTTTCTGCCCGGCAGCTTTCCAGCCACCCTTCCCCAAACCTGTAGTGTTGCATGGGGTGCATGGGGTTGTTGTGACCGAAGTGCAGGACCCAGCACTTAGCTTTGTTGAACCTCATACAGTTGGCCTCAGCCCCTTGATCCAGCCTGTCCAAATCCCTCTGCAGAACCTTCCTACCCTCAAGCAGATCAACACTCCCACCCAACTTAGTGTCATTTGCAAACTTACTGATCCCCTTGTCCAGATCATTGATAAAGATACCAAACAGAACCGGCCCCTATATTGAGCCCTGGGGAACACCACTTGTGACTGGCCACCAACTGGACTTAACTCCATTCACCACTACTCTTTGGGCCTGGACATCCATGCAGTTTTTTACCCAGTGAAGAGCATGCCCACCCAAGCCATGAGCAGCCAGTTTCTCCAGGAGAATGCTGTGGGAGACGGTGTCAAAGGCTTTACTAAAGTCTAGGTAGACAACATCCACAGCCTTTCCCTCAGCCACTAAGTAGGTCACCTCGTCATAGAAGGACATCAGATTAGTCAAGCAGAACCTGTCTTTCATAAACCTATGCTGACTGGGCCTGTTCAGCTGGTTCCTGTATGTGCTGCATGATGGTACTTAAGATGATCTGCTCCATAACCTTACCCGGCACAGAGGTCAGACCGACAGGCCTGTAGTTCCCCAGATCCTCCTTCCAGCCCTTCTTGTAGATGGGCATCACATTTGCTAACCTCCAGTCAGCTGGGACCTCCCCAGTTAGCCAGGATTGTTGATAAAGGATTGAGAGTGGCTTGGTGAGCATTTCTGCCAGCTCCCTCAGTACCTTTGGGTGGTTCCCATCCAGCCCCATAGACTTGTGAGTGTCTAAGCGGTGTAGCAGGCCGCTGACCATTTGCCCTTGGATTATGGGGGCTTCATTCTGCTCCCTGTCCCTGTCTTCCAGCTCAGGGGGCTGGGTACCCCAAGAACAACTGGTCTTACTATTAAAGACTGAGGCAAAGAAGGCATTAAGTACCTCAGACTTTTCCTCATCCTTTATCACTATGTTTCCCCTGCATCCAATAAAGTATGGAGATTCTCCTTAGCCCTCCTTTTGCTGTTAATGTATTTATAGAAACAGTTTTTGTTGTCTTTTACAGCAGTAGCCAGATTAAGTTCTAATTGGGCTTTGGCCCTTCTAATTTTCTCCCTGCATAGCCTCACGACATTCTTGCAGTCCTCCTGAGTTGCCTGGCCCTTCTTCCAAAGGTCATAATCTCTCCTTTTTTTCCTAAGTTCCAGCCAAAACTCTCTATTCAGCCAGGCCAGTCTTCTTCCCTGCCAGCTCATCTTTCAGCACATGGGGACGGCCTATTCCTGCGCCTTTAAAATTTCCTTCTTGAAGAACTTGAAGTCCAGTCTTCCTGGACTCCTTTACTCTTCAAGACTGCCGCCAGCGGGACTCTTGTCAACCAGGCTCCTAAACAGGCCAAAGTCTGCCCTCTGGAAGTCCAAGGTAGCTGTTCTGCTGGCGCCCACTCCTTACTTCTCCAAGAATTGAAAACACTATAATTTCATGATCACTGTACCCAAGGCAGCCTTCTCTGTTCATAAACAACAGGTCTAGTGGGGTGTCTTCCCTAGTTGGCTCACTCACCAGGTCTGTCAGGAAGTTATCTTCCACACACTCCAGAAACCTCCTGGACAGTTTCCTCTCCACTGTATTGTATTTCCAGCAGGTATCTGGTAGGTTGAAGTCCCCCATGAGAACAAGGGCTAGCGATTGTGAGGCTTCTCCCAGCTGCTTATAAAATATTTTGTCTGCCTCTTCATCCTGGTTGGTCAGTCTGTAACAGACTCCCACCATATCTACATTGTTGGCCTTCCCCCTGACTCTTACACATAAACACTCAACCCTATCATCACCATCATCAAACTCTAGCCAATCAAAACATTCCCTAACATACAGAGCTATCCCACTACCTCTCCTTCCTTGGCTATTCTGCAGAGGGATCTGGACAGGCTGGATCAAGGGGCTGAGGCTAATTGTATGAGGTTCCTTGGCTATCCCTTCTGAAGAGTTTATAGCCATCCATTGCAGCACTCCAGTCATGCAAGTCCACCATGTTTCTGTGATGGCATCTATATTATAGTTTTCCCGCTGCACAGTGGCTCCCAGCCTCTCCTGTTTGTTGCCCATGCTGCGTGCACTGGTGTAGGTGCACTTCATTTGGGCTATTGATCCTGCCACCTTTTTGGGGGGAGAAGCCCTAATTGCGACGTGGCCATTCTCAGACAGTTCCATGGTTACCAATGCATCCATACTCCTTGTGTCTTTGCTGCTGCATGGATCTCCATCCCCTACCTCCATTGCGATGGCAGATCAGGACCTTGCTAGCACACTGTCCCTCAGACATTGGTGCGCTGTCCCCAGGCTTCTGTCTAGTGGGCCTTGTTTTATCCCTTTCCCCCTTCCAATCTAGTTTAAAGCTCTTTCAATGAGCCCTGCTAAGTCCTGTGCAAGGATCACACTGTACACTCAGAAATCAAGTTCGTAAAATCATCTTCATATTTTTTTCTGGTCTTGTCTCTTCAGTCTTGCCTTAAGAAGAACTGGAGGTGTATGGAGAGGATTCTCTGTATGAACTTTTTGCTTCAAAGTTACAAAGCCCTCTTTCTCTGCAAATTAAACGATCACCTGGTGAAACGTTATCCACTCTTACTTTGTCCGTTTAGTTCAGGTAGGACCTTACTTGTATAAAAAAGCATAGCCCTAAAGCTAGGTATTACCAAAATAATCAAGTTTATTCTTTATTATTTTTCTTAATATACTAACACCATTTTAGGAAGGATATTTTTGCCAAGTTGACATTTGTTTTACTTCTATTACTGTGGTTATTATTAGTGCTACATTCCATTTATGGATTCTGCTAAATATGGTTTTTTCCTTATTATGTGTGGTTGCATGGTTATGACACTGAAACAGCTGGGACCAGTTTATTTTTATCACACTTTGTTTCTTGTGCCATACTGACTGAAGAGCAATAGCTTTCATTTGCCTGGTCAAATGGTACATAATGTAAGAGATCAGGAACCTACTTTTTCCTTAATCATTGTCCAGGTGACGTGGGCTGAGCTGCTTTGCCTCTGAGTGCCTCAGTTTTTCTACTTAAAAAATAAGAAATAGATCTACATGGTTGGAAAGACCTTCCGAGTACAGAAATATTATGACAGACTCTATTATATTAATATCTCTCCTTCCTCTTTTCATATATCTTCAGTGAAAAGATAAAGGGTTTGCCACTCTAAAGTTGAAGGGAGAAAGCACCTCATGGCCCTGTTCCTTACCCTCATGGAAATCAGTTGCAAAATACTCTCCAATTGCAACAAGTTCTGAATCCGCGTAACTTATGGCTGTTATCATAATATTTCAGTATAACATTTATTGTGTGGTAGACAAATTTTTGACAAAGCTTATTAATATGGAGAAGACTTACAAATTTGTATCCCACTTGCTTTGTGGAAACACAGAGAAAGAGAAGAATGTTTTCCTAACCACATGGTCTCTCTTGTACACAAAAATAAATGCACATATACATACCTCTTGTATCCTTTTTAGCTCTGTGATAGCACCAGCTCACCAGCTGCACCTGAAACTCTTTTATATTACATTTCGGATGAGCACAAGCATGTGCAACGGAATTTGTAAAGCTCAGATAAAATAGAAACCAATTTATCCTATGTATGTGTTAAAGATAAACATGGTTTTGGCAGTGTATGTTTATTATAATTCTGTCAACCTTTTTTTAGTCATCTGATATATTTGGTTTAGTTTAAATCATCAGACATTATTTTCAAAAACATTACAGCTCTAGTGCCTTACCTGGCCCTGCAAATATCATTTAGCACGTAAATGTGATCCAAACCTTGCAATAAGCAGTAAGCCAAAGGACGCTGTATCTAAATAATATCACCAAAGCACAAGTCACAGTTTCTGTGCCACAGTGTATATATTGGGGCATGGCAACTTAGAAGTCCACAGAGTCTGTGCATGTGTCCTGGTTTTGCCTGGGATAGAGTTAAATTTTCTTCCTAGTAGCTGGCATAGTGCTGTGTTTTGGATTTAGTACGAGAAGAATGTTGATAACACATTGACATTTTAGTTGTTGCTAAGTACTGCTTATGCTAGTCAAGGACTTTTCAGCTTCCCATGCTCTGCCAGGTGCACAAGAAACTGGGAGGGGGCACAGCCAGAAGAGTTGATCCAAACAGACCAAAGGGCTATTCCATACCATATGGCATCATGCTCAGTATATAAACTGGGGGGAGTTGGCCAGGGGGCTGCAATCGCTGCTCGGGAACTGTCTGGGTATTGGTCGGCGGGTGGTGAGCAATTGCATTGTGCATCACTTGCTTTGTATATTATCATTACTGTTATTATTATATTGTAATTATTACTACTATTATTTTACTTTATTTTATTTCAATTATTAAACTGTTCTTATCTCAACCCAGGATTGTCTCTCACTCTTACTCTTCCAATTCTCTCCCCCATCCCACCGGGGCAGGGGGATTGAGTGAGCAGCTGCATGGTGGTTACTGGCTGGCTGGGGTTAAACCCATGACAGCATGTAATGAAGTATAAAAATTATATTTATGTATAGATTTATGTTAGAGAATAATCAGGAATCGACTCCCTCACCCAGTCCTCAACTTCTCTCAGGCAGAGAATGATTTCCAACCTATCTTCCAAAGTGTTAATTACAAAAGTAGAAAGTATTAGTGCCATCAATTGTGTATCAAATTGCAAGCACAGTTTACGCTGCAGCCTCGTAATTTTGATGAACTGCAGCCTGAGAAATGTTTCCTACCATAAATTAGAATGCCAGTTCTAAGGCACATAGCAAGATGCCAGTTGCAAAGCTAAGCTGCTTTTCTGAGGTGCAAGACACAGTATAGGTGCCTTACATGCCAGCAGCAGGGCTGGGTTCCCTTCAGCCACACTCTTATGGCATGCCATCACTACGAGGCCATAGGTGGTGCTGTGCTCATCCCCCACAATATACCCTCCTTCTGAGCAAACCCACGGTGCTGCTGTTGGGGCCCTCAGTGATCCCCCCAACAGTATTTGGTTGCAGGGGCTGCAAGATATTTGCAGCCTCTTTCTTTGCCATATTTATGTGGCATTTCTTTGACATCCACATAAGACACAACCTTTGGACATTACAGAAGTGAGGGCTTTCACCAAGCAAAAAGTCTTATCAGCAAAGTCATATTAAAGGTGAAAAATTAGGACTTAGCAAGAACTAACTTTGAGAAGTCAACAAGGCTTGAGGAGGACAGCTCCTGAGGAAGACTGAGTATCTTGCATGAGGACTCTACATGCTGGTATTCTTTGCCACTCAAGTAAAGTCCAAAAATGGGATGAAACATAGATTACTTCTGCTCTAGAGCTAAGGAGTAATATTGCAGCAGTAACATTTTATGCACATTGACATGCCTGCACAGATAACGGTACATACATTTGTTTTGAGGCCTTTTTTCACAGGACATGTGGGAAAAGAGTGGTATGGTATTTTGAAAGGCTGGAATTCAAAGCAAAACAGTACAGGCCAGGTGCTTGCTCTAGCAAGCAGTCAGTCAACAAAAAGATAGCATTCATCCGTGCAGCTTTTTACTGTTTGGTCTTACCAGCTCATTGCAAAATCCTGATGTATCTGGTCCCATAATCTTAGCCCAGAACTAGTTTGAAGTGGCCCCACTGATTGCAGCATACCAGGGTTTGATATATATTGCTTTACACTTCCATCAAAATAAAGGAATGGGGCAGGATCAGCATTTCAGAAGAATCTTTCACAGATACAGCTAAATCCTGCAGTCCTGCAGATGCAAGACGCTTTGCCACACCTACCAGATCATGCCTTGGTTAAAGATCAGTCCCAGCACATTTCCACTTATATCGAACTCAGAATACGATGGCTGAAAGAAATAATACAGATGCTTTCATTAGGCTTGCACAAAGGGTTTTAAGATGACTTACAGTAGATTAAAATTGACACTTCCAATAGCAGCAGCATGCTGGCATTGTGTTGTAAGGCCACTTGTTGCATCTTATCAGTGAATTATGAAACAAATTCGTATAACTCAAGGCCAACAGGCAAACTTTAACACACTTCACGGTATTTTACTGAAAATCTTTTTGAGATTAGTTCAGCAGAAGGTGCTAATGGAGAATTAAAAATAGTTGTGCATACTGGGTAAATTTAAAAGAGTTCACAAATTTTCCATTGGAGTGGCTAGTGGTGGTCATCTAATGTGTCCTCCAATACAGTACCAGACATGAGACTGCTGTAATTTAATTCCTGTTTGAACTATAACACTATCTTTCATATTTTAAGTTTAACAGTTACACTGCTGAAGAATTCTTTTGAAGCATTGATAGATGTTGCTAATCATGGTCTTTCCTGCTTAATATGATTATCTTCTTTCTGAATTGAGTGTGTTTGATTCTAATTTTTACTTCAAGATCGATCCATGGGGTCTCATTATTGCTTTGTCTGCTGGAGAAAGCACTGGGTCATAAATTTTTGTTTCCAATATAGACACGTAAATACCTTAAACAAATACTTCTTTAGTCTTATATTTCTGCCCTATTCATCTGACCCTTTCATTCTGTTTTTCCAAATCTTAATCATTTCCACGTCTCTTCTTTTACCCTATTTATTAATCTCTAATTCATTAACACTTCCATCTGCAAACATTGAATACACTGCATTTGAGCAATGATTGAAATACATACATACATATTAGTTTGTGTGTATACACACCAGAACAAAATGTTCTGGTAAGAAATTGTGGCTATGCACTTTTGGTTTACACCTAAAAGTCTGATTCAAGTGTACTATTCATATGGTTTTGCATTGTCACAAGATTTTGTTTAATCATCTTTCTCATGAAAGAGAGTTTTTCTACACCATAGCTGGAGACTTACGTGATTCACCATAGTGGGTGGATGAAAAGATCATGAATAATGTATATCTTCCAGGCATTAATTACATGAATGACTGATAGAAGGAGGAAGGGGCATGAGATACAAAAGTAACTATTCCCTTATGGTTGAACCAAGATGAAGTTATTCTATTAAAATCAGCATTTAAAGTCACAATTTTGAATTGTACTATGTCATACTGTTGGAATATTTGGAGCCCCTACAGTCTTTCTGTGTAGTTTTTTGTATATGTACAGATATATATGTATATGTTTACAGCAAACTGCTATATTCATGCTGCATGTATTTATGGATCTGCTTCCATATGAGGAAAGACTAAATAGATTAGTAGTATTCAACTTGGAAAGCAGTTGCCTAAGGAGAGCTGTATAGAGGGATAGAGGGATAGAGGGATAGAATGTCATAAGTGACATGGAGAGATGAATAAGATCATACAGAATCAAATAATGTATGACTGTTTGTGGTGGTTTAACCCTGGCTGGATGCCAAGTGCCCACCAAAGCTGCTCTATCACACCCTTTCTCAACTGGACAGGCAGAGAAAATATAACAAAAAAGCTCTTGGGTTGAGATAAGGACAGGGAGTGGTGACTCAGCAATTACCATCATGTGCAAAACAGACTCGACTTAAGGAAAATCAGTTCAATTTATTACGAGTCAAATCAGAGTAGGATAATGAGAAATAAAAATTAAATCTTAAAACACCTTTCCCTCACCCCTCCCTTCTTCCCAGGCTCAACTTCACTCTCAATTTTCTCTACTTCCTTCTGCCAAGCAGTGCAGGGAGACAGGGAATGGGGGTTGTGGTCAGTTCATCACACATCATCTGTGCTGTTCCTCCCTCCTCAGGGGGAGGAATCCTCACACTCTTCCCCTGCTCCAGAGTGGGGTCCACCCCCAGGAGACAGTCCTCCACGAACTTCTCCAATGTGGGTCCTTCCCACAGGCTGCAGTTCTTCACGAACTGCTCCAGCGTGGGTCCCTTCCATGGGGTGCAGTCCTTCAGGAGCAGACTGTTCCAGTGTGGGTCCCCCACAGGGTCACGAGTCCTGCCAGCAAACCTGCTCCAGTGTGGGCTCCTGTTTCTCCACGGGTCCACAGGTCCTGCCAGGAGCCTGCTCCAGTGTAAGCTTCCCACAGGGTCACAGCCTCCTTTGGGCACATCCACCTGCTCCGGCGTGGGGTCCTCCATGGGCTGCAGGTGGATATCTGCTCCACCATGGACCTCCACTGGCTGCAGGGGCACAGCCTGCCCTCACCATGGTCTTCACCACAGGCTGCAGGGGAATATCTGCTCCTGTGCCTGAAGCACCTCCTCCCCCTCCTTCTTCACTGACCTTGGTGTCTGCAGAGTTGTTCCTCTCACATATTCTCACTCCTCACTCCAGCTGCAGTTTGTGTCCCATTGCATTTCCCCCCCCCCCCCCCCCCCCTTTCTTAAATATGTTATCCCAGAAGCGCTACTACCATCACTGATGGGCTCAGCCTTGGCCAGCAGCAGGTCTTGGAGCCAGCTGGCATTGGCTCTATCAGACATAGGGGAAGCTTCTAGCAGCTTCTCACAGAAGCCAGCCCTGTAGCCCCCCATTACCGAAACCTTGCCATGCAAAACCGACACTGTTCTTCATAACATATAAAATAATGCAAAATTCAATTTTTAACAAACAAAAGGAAGTGTTTTTCCACACAACATGCAAGTAATTTCTGGAATTCTTTGCCAAAGGATATTTTGATTGTCAAAAATATTTAGGGCATAAAAAAAGTCTAAAAATTAATGGATGATAGGTACACCATGGCCACTAAACACAGAGACACAGGTATAGCTATTTCCTGGGAAGATTTTGAGCTCAGATATTTCAAGAAGTGCAATGATTTCCAGTTTGCATTTCCACTTCTGGCTGTTGTTTCAGGCAGCTTACTGGACCTGAGGACCATAATGGACCAGACCATTATAGTCATTCTTACATACTGCCAAATAAAAATATAAATAATAAATTGGTTTCAGCATCCCCTACCAGCAGATATGTTGTTGATACTTTGAGCACAATAATATGTTATGGAAAAAGTGTCCCCTCATTGCTGGATAAACATGCCACAACCTGCATTAACAGTGTTGAAGACCTTGTGTGTGGGCTGTGAGGTTCACTCTCACTGCTTATCACCTCTCTCTATGTTCTTTACTTTGTATATGGATGAATGGCTAGCAAGAAGGATGGTATCTGTGCGGCTCTTTAGTCCAGACCCTTAATTAAAGCTCTTTCCTTTATAGGCTCTGGTTTTTTGATTGAATTACTGTATTATATTCTATTAACACCCCTAATGGTAACAAAAAACAAAAAGCAAAAATTAAGTCTGAAGTGTTAATGGATGAATGTATGCATCTTCATTTGCTAACCGGCATTCCCAGTTCAAGCTAAGCTGTCCTACAGTTCACTGTGTGGCTCCCAACACCAAAAGACTGCAGGCACCTCCCAAAAAATACATCTAGTAGCTCCGTCCAGCTGTTCTGCATACCCAGGGTCATCTCAAATAGCACTAGGCACCTGTGGTTGGGCAGGTCATGCAATAAAAAGTCCCTGCATAAAAGGCAGCTGATTCAGAGTAAACAGCAAGACAGAAGAGGCTTCAGGAAGTCCAAATGGAAGCCAAATCATCCTAGGTAAAGAGTCTGTCCTATAGTCTTCAGAATGGCTTTCAGGCTTGCATTTATTCAGGCTCCTTCATTGATCACGGGTATCCTGAGAGGGAAAAGATCCAGGATATCACTTCAACATCTTTGGAAAATATGACGTCTGAGCTATTTCCTGTCAGATGTAGCACTGGATAGAATAATTCATGTGTTCCCCACATCCAGCCTTAGCTATTGTGGTGGCTGTGGAACATCTGAATATGTGAGGAAGCTCCAGATGCAATTTAAGTATATGAAAATACATGGTTCCACAAGCTGTGCTGGCTCTCTGCCCATGCTGTATTCAAATTCCTGCATTGGATTTTGATATTGCAAGGGTTATAACTTGTTTGACCACAGCCTAGCTGGCTGGTAGTCTTTGCCTCCAGCCCTACACCAGTTCTGTTTGAGACATGCCATAGAATTAACAGGCAGAAACCTGAACCTTGCTATAAAGGCTGAAATTTCATTGGAGCCAGCCAATAGCAATGAGATTGCTATACTGGAAAACTGTTTTTTCTATAGAAAACACCAAAACTTTCTCTTCCTCTTTAAAATTATAATTTCCTGGGAGGCTGCTTTTAGTAAAACAAGAAATTTGTACACGTGTGAAGACAAAATTTTGAGGAAAGGAGGACAAAAAGATGGCAGAACAGCTACAATGGCTACTTATGCAGATGTATCCAAAATAGCTTTAAATGGCCTAGCTCTTTTCCATACCTCTCAGTAAGTACAAAAGAGGCTTCAGGAGCTTCACAAGCTTTGCCAGTACCCTGACTACTATTTAACAGGTGAAAAAGCAGGATCAGACCTTACAGTGTAGGTATTTTAGCTGGCTAAGTTAACCTAGCTCAGATCTGTGTAAAAGAGAGAAAGTCTCAACTTTCAAGTGAGGTTGAACACACGAGTGAAGAGCTTTACACCTGCTTATGTCATGGGACTTACTAACTTTATTTCAGCTAAACTAATTCAAGCAAAAAATATATATAATATGATTTCTAGAACAAGTTCTTTCATATTTTTTTCCATAAACACTGTGTGCTAGAAGACCCTATCCGAAGTCCTATAGACATCAATGAGTTTTTATTCTGTGGAAGAGAGAATGAGTCTTCAGATTGGAAATGTGTGAAGACTGTGTACCCAGTTTTCTTACACAATCAAATGAAAAAAAAACCCACCACATTTCCTAAAGTTACCAAGTCTAAAGAATAAGACAATATTAAGGCATAAGCAAATTCTGAGGAAAACTAACACAATGTTGTTCAGGGATTTTGAAGGTGATGTGTCTAGCCAACAGCTAACTCTGTAGGATTGAAAAGAAAATGTAATTTACTAGAAAAATGTGAAGTGATAATCTGACAAAGACATTTAAAATAACAAATCAGATACTTACAAATCCATACTCCAAGTCCCAGCACCAGCAGTAATTGAAAAACCTAACGAAGACGGCTCTCAAGAAATCGCCAATTAGAATTGTGATGTATGTTGTCATCGTGTCAGAGACTGTCAGCCGCACAAATTCCTGTTAGAGCAATATTTTATTTTAAGAATATATTTAAGCAATTAATAATTACAATAATAATTAAATACTGGACTAGATCCCTAATTGTACTTACCCTGCTTCAACCTGGAAGACTCCGCTCTACCTTTACATTCACTGATTCTGAAAAATGCCAGGAGAAAAACTGCCCCTCGTTTACTACAGGTATCCTTTGTTCTAATTCATGCTTATATTACCAGATGTGTCTTCCAGGGTATGATTAGATTAGGAAAGGCTTCCAGCCAAGATTGCTGCTGTGACAGAAATCTGAGCTGGTATCTTAAATTGCTTTTGATCCCTTTGACTTCGGGAAGATTAAAAAAAAAAAAAAAAGTGAATGGCTTGCTTTCTCAAGGAGCACTACCTCTTAGTGAATAAGGAGAAGAAAGAAGAAAATCCTAATGGAAATCCTCACTCCTCTACTTTTATTTTAGTAAGTCCCACTAAACCCTACTGTAACAGGCCTTACCGCAATAGCCCAAAAGGATATTATTCTCCATGATCTGAAATTAAGGAGAAAAAGTGCAGGGATGAGCTCTTGGTGTTCTTAGCTTATTACTCAGCATCAGTGAAAAGAATAGAGGGGCTGGTTTTCCTGCCTGTCTGCTCCCTGCTAGTGATTTATTCAGTCAGGAGGTGAGATTGTCAGAGTGATAGATCAACAACAAAAGTTGTGATTAAGTGGTGAGTTCATTCTCACACACAAAACAACAACAATGGGGTATGATCAAATAGACAAAAGGGGGATGCTAGAAAATTCTTTGAAAATTATATTTTAAATTAATAATTAAATAAGAATAAAAGTTCAACTGAATAAAATAAAATGACAGAGCAGCTTTACCATTAAATCACTATTGTTCTTTTGCATTACATTATTTGGCTAAAGATAGAGATGCCTTCTCAAAAGCACGCTGCTGTAAATGTTACCTTACATGTATTTCATTGTTGAGCTACCTTTTTTTATCTTTTCTATAGGTCTGTTGTAGTCAGAAACTGATATTGCCTGATCAAAATTCTAATTGGAATTACCACTTTTATTAGGGATTGTGACAAATCCAACTTTTCAAAATTGCTAAACAGGTTTTGCAAGACAAAGATGGGATGAGGAAGAGGAAGGTAAATGAAGAGAATAGTGAAAAGGAGGGGGAAAAAGAGAAATGCTTTCAATGCTGTCAGCTACCAGGAGAAAGAATTCCCTACTAGACAGCGTCCAAAGAAACTCAAATAATTTTTTCTCAGGAAAAAGTCCCACATCTGCTTTTCCTCACATTTTGCCACCTTAATGCCACTTATTAGCAGAAATAAAGAGGGTTTAGATATCATATCTTGTAACAGAGTATGAACTATTTTCAAATATGAGCTCAAAGCAGTTACATTACCTGTCCTACCATGGTTTCCCAGCACGGCCCTCTGGGGACTTCTGCAGGGTCCACCTGTATTGGAGGAGCAGTCGAATTTTCTGGAATAGTACCATTGTACAGACTGGCTTCCCATATTGACATGTTATACTTGACTATCTTTTCTTCTTCCAACTAAATAAGGAAATAAATTGGGAAAAAAACCCAGCATGAGCTTGTTACAATCTCTCAGCCTTCTGTAGTCCAAGAATCCCATTACCAGCTCAAGCATGGACGTGAATTACAGTACGGAAAGAAAAAAACATCTTTCGCTGACATATCTGTGACTGGCTGGAAATCCTCATCCTTGCCCAGCTACATGTTAAAAATAGTGAAGGGAATTAAATAGCTTGCCTTGAGATTGATTTCATCCATTAAGGCGATAATGAAAGTGTAGAGATTGCCAAGAAAAAGAGCAAAGATTCGTCCCAGCTGCCATCTTAGAGCTATTCGAGGATGGTAGTTTTCCAGAGAACTGATTACATCAAATAAAGTTGGGCAGAACATTCCTAAAAGTGACATAACCATGTTCACCTGAGAGGGGGAAAAGAAAAAAAAAAGTTTACAGTGAAACATTAGAAGCAAGTTCTTTTATTATTTGTTATTTGGGTGGAGACTGTATTTTCATTACTACTTTCTATTTGGATTTTGGGTTTTTTTTTTTTATGAAAACCAAAATCCAAATCTGGGAGTCACACGTTGTTTTCACAAAGGAAGGAAGGGATGGAAAGTAAGTGGTAGTCTACTGCAGATGGATATGAGAGATCTTTTTTTCATTTCACTTAAACCTCTGAAATAATCAAATGTTAGTTATTCTGACTAGAACCTACATTTTAACCAAATGCTATTACCAGAGAGTACCAGAGAACTTAGCAAACCCTATTTCCAGTACTGTTTTATATTATGTCTCTACCACATCTTCCCAACAGACACACAGATGTTCTATAAAAAGCATTCCTACAAAAATACTGCACTAAATTAAATTTATCTGCAATTTTACCTGAAATTAATTCTAGATGTCACAAAATCATAGAATCACAGAATACCTCAAGTTGGAAAGAACCCATAAGGATCATCGAGTCCAACTCCTTGCTCCTTGCAGGACTACCTAAAACTAAACCATATGACTAAGAACATCATCCAGACACTTCTTGAAATCTGACAGGCTTGGTGCTGTGACCACTTCCCTGGGGAGCTTGTTCCAGTGACCAACCACCCTCTCAGTGAAGAACCTTTTCCCAATGTCCAGTCTGAACTTCCCCTAATGCGGCTTCATTCCACTTCCTCGTGTCCTATTGCTGGTCACCAAAGAGAGGAGATCAGCACCTTCCCCTCTGCTGCCCGCCTTGAGGGGCAAATGTGTGCATAAGAGGAGATGTCCTGGGTGACACCAAAGGTTGGCCTAGCCCAACAGATGCCCAGGGATGAGTAACAACATGGCAAACATATATGAATAATAAGTCCTAGACTCCAACTATATTCAGTTTGGGTACTTGTTCAGTCAGGTGTGGTTTTTATGTATTTACTAACCCCCAGAGAATTTCTCTTTCATTCGTTAGATCGGTCTTCCTTCAGACGGATGTAAATTTTGGCATTCGTAGCATTGGCACCCACCATCTACCATCCTTACCTTTTGCTTTTTCTGAACCTGGCTTCTGCTCAATTTATTTGATGTCCCTTAGTTCTCATACTGGAAGACATAGTGAATATGTATTTTGGAAGAAAATGTTTGTCCTTTGGGCAGTTTTAAATATAGTACCTGCTAACTTCATTTGAAAGTTTCCTTATTGCTGCGTGGGAGAGGCAGGACAGGAGTCACTGCTTTTCTTTCTCTTGAACTTTCAATATTTTCCATATTTTTATTATGTTCTGCCCTTTTTACCACTTATCTGAAGCCAGCATATTCTTTTGTATTTGCTTTCTATCTGCATTTTTCCATGCCTTCACTATTCATGCTCCCCATCTCAAGAGCATTTCTAATTCTAGAGAAAAGATGTTATTAAGATAAGAGGTGAAATAAGGCACAGAAACTTGCAAAGCTGAAAAGTGAGAAATTATTACAACTAAAAATGCAATGTTTTACTGAGACAAAATATAGCACATTTAGCTTTCAAAATCCAAAAATTATGATGGGTTCTATATTTCAAAAGCATAAACATTTCTCATATAGTTTCATAGCTATATTATCATTAGACTTTCAGTTTCTTGTGAAGGATTTCGCTGAACAAAGAAATCTTCCGTTGAATTGTCCATTGGATTTTAGCCACTTTAATCTAGTTTGATTTCAGAAAGAAGCTGATTTATATTCTGGATTTCTTGACAACTTGAAGCTCAGGTGCTGGAGCAGATTTTCTTCCCCTGTTTTTATGATTGATGGTGCACTGCTCTTTATGACTTAAAAATTGTGGAATGATATGCCAGAAGAGGGGCAGCATGCCAGCATGCATACATGGTACAGTTATAGTTGATAGCCAATGTGGTCTTATATTCACTATCTATTGAATGAATCTCTAAAGCCCTCTCTGCCCTACTGAGAGAGAATTTTCCCTAAGAAAGGAACAGCCAAGCAGCACCCACTAAATATCAAAACTCTGGTTCAAAATAAAGTTTTTTGTCTCTCTGTGACATTAACTACTCCAGATACCAAGTCCCTGCATTACACTCCGAAAGCTAGACAATCACTGCCTACAATAGCTTTTCCAGCTGTTCTGAATCTGGTAAGAAATCCTGTGACTGCAATCACATCTAAACACCAGCCCCCCGGCATATTAAACTGTGCCAACACAACATTAAATATTGAACACTGACTGTTTGTTGGTTAAATGATAAGTTCATTAAGAGTAAGTAGTCTAGCTAAAATAAATCATATCTTCCACTAACAATGATTGCAGTAGTCATAGATTTGTCTACCATCTGCTGCAGAAAGCACTAATAAGGACCTATTTTTCTAGTAAATACAGTTTCATTTTTTAAAAAAATTAGAATTAGAAATTATATTTCATACTAATAAAAGCTGCCTGATGATTTCTAGAATTAAACAGAGCCTCACAACATGGTCTAATAACTTCAATATAAATGTACTCCATACCCACTATTAGGAACATTAAAGTAAACAGCAGGATATTTTTGGCAAAAGATCATGGGGTTGTTTCAACTTGCAAGATCTGAAATGTTAAAGCTATACTTTTTGTTGCTGGAAAAAAAAAATTATGTGTCAAACTTATTTCCTCTTTGCCAAAATGTTGTTATTGATTCTGATTCAGAAAAATCAGTCTGTCTCCTCGTAAGTTTTCTCTGCTTTTAAGTAGCTTTATTTTTAAACAGTACAGGAATATATTTGAGAAAACAGAGTACCTCAGTACCAGACAGATGCTCA
Organism: Pelecanus crispus; assembly: GCF_030463565.1. NCBI lineage: Eukaryota > Metazoa > Chordata > Aves > Pelecaniformes > Pelecanidae > Pelecanus > Pelecanus crispus. The sequence continues at coordinate 40,120,279 of NC_134676.1, forward strand.
TACTACCTTCTAGCTCTGCAAACTATCTTCTATCAAATGAGAAAAGTCAATTTTATTCATCAATTTTCACCCAATTTCAGAACACTTTACTAAGGGAATCAGTGGCATTATTCTTCATTTTCCCAAAATTTCCACAGTCATGGGGAAATTGTCACATGGTGCAGAATCATCATTCATCCATGACCAACCACCAGGCCACAGCCATGTATGAGGAGTGATGCAAAGGCTGATTAAATCCCTTAACAGTCCCAGTCTGCCTGTTTCCACCGATTTCCTGCTCTCCAGGACACAGTAGGCAATTTTATCTGAACTGTGATCTGACAGGACTAGGTACTGCTGGTATGGAGAGGGAGTTTAAAAATCTACAACATTATGACAGAGGAGGATAGTCAGAAAGAAAAGGTCTTGTCCACAAAATCACCAGTGGCGCTTTATTAGGCTGTGAGCTTTAGGAACAGATGATATAAAATTTATTTACCCTGGATTGCTCCAAGGACACCATAATTAAGTGTAAACATTTTTTAATACCTTAATACATCCAGTGTGATGAAAAGAAATTTTTTACAAAAGTAGCTTAATATTTTTATGAAGAATGCCAATTTTTACATACTGTTGCTTGAACTGTATGTAAGAGCTGCACTTTCATTTGCTCTAAGTAGGACATTAAGTGTTTATGGGTTTTTTTTCTGATCAAAATCTCAATTAATTTATTTATGATATGAACATAAAAGAGCTTGATCTAGAAGATAAGAAAAAAGTTTCAATGGCTTTTACATAGAAGCCAAATATATTTATGTAAATAAATATTAATATCCATCAAGTGCAATATTTTGTAACTCACAAATATGTTCATTACCTGTCAATGGGAAAAATTTTTCAGCCAAATGGTAATGCTGCCCTATCCACTCTCCTTTAGAGACTCACCTGTTCCAGATCTTATTTCTGTGATACAGAGTCTCCTTAGCAGTATTTTTTTGTAAAGCAAACAAAAGTAAAACAATGAGTGTAAATATGCATATGTTTAGCTGCTTTCCAGATTGCAGCATAAGCTAATATAACAGTTTTCGGTAGCACAGTTCTCGTTAGTACAAATCTATTACCGCACCTTTCAACTGAGAGAAAGGTGAATTCCTCCTGAACTGTCTTCATCTGCTAGTCTGTTGTCACACTTAGAGCTCGTGTTGCCTTAAGCCAAGCAGTTTTGTACACGACTTTTCTTTCCCATCAGATCAAAATGTAATAGTTTTATCAAGTAACTTAACCCAATCTCAACAGCACCATTTCTCTGGAATCCAGAGGTGGATTGTTGGAGCTTTTTACATTACTTTCTCAGTCAGATTTTGGTGTTGGAAATTAAGGATTGACTTTCCTCATTCCATTGTCACCCATCCCAGTAGCTTTCTGAGGCTAGCATCTTTTTTGCCTTACTTCACACTCCAGCTCAGAAGATGAGCTTTAAGTAACAAACAGCTAGTTTTACAACATACACGGCAGCATCTTTGCTAAGAAAGTAAAACCTGCCCAGGTTTTCATATAGCAGCACTGACTTCAGGTGCTTGCTGCACACTGTTAGAGCAACACAGTCACTATCACCATACATCTCTATCAGGCAGGGCTGCATCTGCTCTAGAAGAAAGCAGAATAAACACAAAAAAATGGTATTGGACTGGGCAGCTGGAACTGGAAGGCATGAGTTTTATCCTGTTGCTACACTGCAGAGTGGTATACATGAGGCGTCAAATAACTTTGGATATGGCCAAACACCAGTCACTTTGCTTGGGCCAGTCTCAGGAGCAAAGCAACAGGAGAGTGGCCTCCTTGAAGATATCTTGTGAATCCATAGAGTAGCTGGAAAAAAATCTTAAGAGCACAAAGGAAGAAAGGTAAAAGCCTCAGATGAAAACTAAATACAAAGGGAGATTTGAAAGAACCAACTGAGAAATAATTATTTTAATAAAGCAGGAAGCAGAGAGACAACAATTCTTTTGTTAGACATTTACCACCCACACTCAGAGTATTTAAATTCTCAGGGAAAAAGGCAACATGCAGAGTAGAGGAACACAGTTTCAAACCACATCTATTTTAGAAATGTGCTAGCACGAACTTCATTTCTTTCCCACCACCCGTAGTTCTCCAGACCTTCCAGGGCAAATTTCTGGGATCTTCTGACAACAAAAAAGATGAGGTAGCCACTCCCAGCAAGCGTGCATAGGGCTAAGAAGTTAGCAAGAACCCTCAGGAATCTAGTCAAGTGAATATTTTCCTCTTTTCGGCTCTCCTGCTCCTCCACGATAGCTTCCTGCACTTGTTAGAAAGAAAAGAATATTATGAGTGCTTGAATGGTCAAACCCCACATTGCTTCCCCAGTTGTTAGAATTCAGTTAAATAAATTACAGACATGTGAATGCACACCTGGCCATCATGTTTTGAGATGAGCTTATATTGTCTCATAAAATCTATTTTGGACCCTGGCAGACCCTGGTATTTTGGATCCCCAGAGTTCACTTTGCATCTGTTGAGTGTGTCCCCACTGAGTCTCGTTACACTCACACTCATGTGCCAAAAAGAAACTAGCATGTTCTGTCTGCTTGCAAGGTGCTATGAGGCTGAGTGACCCAGCAGGATAAATGTGGTTTTAGCTGCCAGAAAAGGAACTGTCACACTTTAAAAATGTGCATTTTTGAGAAAAAAAGCAAAAATTTTTATTCTGAAAGTCAGCAATTCAGAAAGAACGAAAAGACAGTTTAGATGTAGAAATGCCAAAAAAGGCAAATAGTGCACAGCTTCAGACTGCAGAATAAAACATCTGTCCCACATTTACCCTTGGCCAGGACTGATAAATACTAAGACTCTGGTGTAACTATAATTTCCACTTCCTACTTTTACCAGCAGAAAGAGCTTTTGCTCTGAAGTGTCCTCATGAAAGGGAGTTTGGTTACGGCTTCTCACTGGCATAGAGAGCAGTTGCCCAGAGGGGAAGATGAACTCCTGCATTGTAATAATTACTCTGCATGGCTCTGCTTTTCTTATGACTTGTATTTGTTACATAAATGAAAGGAGATTGCAGAAGCTCTTGAGCAAAACTCCCATGACTTCACCCAAGCTAAGACTTCACCCTTTCTCTCTGAGGTTCCTTGCTCGTTTGCAAAGATCAGAGTAAAGCTTCATGAGTTTATTTCTCAAAAGTAAGTCTCTGTCTCAGCTGATTTGTATTCTTCTCCAAATATCTTTCAGCAACTTAGTAGGCAGTCAGGGAAAGCTCATACAGTTTCGGAGCTTTCAGTCAGTACTTCTTCAATATTTGTTTTCCTGGGAGCTTTTCTTTCTACTGAATTTGAATGCAGTTGTCCTTCATGCCTCCAGTTGGGAGTCTGGCCAGGCTGAGGTGGTATATTGGCTATACCACCACTGTAGAAAGGAAGGGTGTTGCGTGTGATTGGATACTGCAGTTAATGCTTGGTCCTCCAGCTCCCATGCTGTATGTTTTCAGTGTGACTGCAAGTCTACAATCTTGTTCATTACCTGGCAACACCTTGCCAATGCATTCCCTGTACTTTATTACATTGAAAATTAAGTTTTCCTTTACATGCTGTACTGGTGTGTCCCAGTGATCCCGGTGTAGAAAGACGTTCTTCAACATACCCTATAAACTGAAAAGAGGCCAAATAACACTTTGTATTGCCTTGAAATCTGGGTTATATTTCATAATTAATTTGAAAATAAAAACTTTATATTATGCAAGGAAAACAACCCTTTTTTTCTTACTGAAAAGCAAGTATACACTCAAAATTCTGAGGCCAATTCTTCTGACATGATGAATAGCCCTTTATAGATGATCCTATTGCTTTATCTTATGGTATCTTTTCAGTGTAGCAAGGGAAGATGATAATGTGAGGTTGGCAAAATGTCACCAACATTTAAAAAAAATTTTTCAGACAAGCATCATAGAAACTGGAATCCATCAGAGATGAGAAAAAGGAAAATATTATTTTTACAGTAGAATAATTTTTCTAAAACTAGTACTGCAGTCACAGAGGACACAAAAGATGCCATTAATGCTTTTTCTTCCACAATCAAAAGGAAAAAAATAAGATGCCAAAGCACAAAGACACAGACTTAGCAGGATATAGATCTGCCAATTCTAGTTTAAGTTTCTAGGCCCCAGGCACAGCTAATACTTGACCTTAGTTCCATCTGATTCACACCAGTGTGAAAGACAAATCAGGTTACCTCTCCTTAGTGAGTTCTGTTTTACCTTAAAGCTTGTTGTGATGGAGGCAAACTTATTATCGGCTGTCTCAGGATTGCCAATCAGGTAGTCCCAGCTTGTAAACATTTTCCAGCTGAAATTAAAACTAGTATCATCCCCACCACCTTCTTCATTTGCATTCTTTGCCATTCTACAAAAGCCAGAAAGACACAGGAAGACCTTGTTAGAACTAGTTCTGCTATGTGAGCATGATTTTTAAATTGTTCCTAAATTCTAACATTGTTCAGAAAAAATGTATATTATTATTGCAGTCAGACATGTTATACTAAATCTGGAAAGTTCAGTCTGAAACAAGAGAGAAGGACGGAGATTTTCATATTTAGACAATTTATAAGCTCACAACACACATTTTGATGAGAACGAATGAATTTGTTTCATTAACACCTCAGAGAAACTCTGCTGGATAAGAAACTCAATAGGAAAAAAATATCAAGATCTCTCAAATAGAAAGCTGCAGAGAATCCTGAACTGCAATAGATTTTATTAGAGACTTCACAAATAGAAGAAAAGAATTCTAAAATAACAAGCCAGAACAAAACCTGGTTATACCATATGAAAGTATCATTAGTATAGCTTTCTATCTTCCCTTTCATCTCCTATGCACTTATAAACAAGATTTATAACAGTATCCAGAAACATCAAATTATTTCTTCAGTGATTTGACTTAATCTTGACTACTAACTTCTCTATTTCCAAGTGTTGTCATTCATGCAATAATAGTGGTCTTGCTTCTGCATACTTTATCACTTAATTCAAATCATTAAGCACAAGGATGGAGTATATCAGTAGGGTACAAATCATTTAGCCTTCCGTATTGTATCGATTTCTTGGTCAGGAAAAAGCAATGTCTATTTTAAAGCTCACTAATGCAGCAGAGTTATGTTATTAATATCAATACATTCTACAGATCACATTTTTAGTAGTCCAGTAAAATACGTACTCTCAAATCTCAGAAGAGAATAGTAAGTAAATAATACAGAAAATCCTTCTGAGCTGTCATAAACCAATACCAGTGTTGTTTTTTTTTTGTTTTGCTCCTCATATACAGAAGGGACAGAGATCATGAAAGGTTCTTGGTGGGATCTGCCCTGCTGCTGGTTTCTAGACTAAGATAATTCCTTCTCAAGAGTTCCCAACGAAATAGTGAACAGTCTTGTGGTTGGGATATCATTTCTTTGAGACCAGTAATGTTTCCATTTTATGTTATGGACTGGAAGAGCTGAGGAGAGAAGCCTAAATCTAAATATTTCCCCTAAATAGAATAATAGTGCTTATAATCCTCGCTGCCTCTTTCACATAAACATTCCCTTTCCCAGATCTCAGTCAACAACAGAAAAATGGTAACAGCTCCTGTTACACTGCTTTTAGTTTCCGTGTTGCTTTCTGGAGAAACAGCAAAGGGCAGAAGACTGCAAGATCTGCTTATAAGATTACCTGAATATTAATCAACATTAGTGTCATGCGGCCAAATGGGAAGTTAGCACGTACAGTGTATTTTTTCCTCAAAGATATTCCTTTGTTTGGGCCACAGGGATTTTCTGCTAGAAGGAATTTTTTTTTTCTTTTTTTCAGGGTGACAGTCATTGAAATACAGTTGTCTAAGATTAAGACTTTCCTAATCTTCACACCTACATTATCAAAAATATTTAAAAATATATTTTCAAGCTAAACCAATTACTTTTTTATCATAGTAGTTTGTTCCTCCTCCAAAAATACATATATGTAACTGAAGACTTTTTTTGTTCCTTCCAAAATGCTTCTTGTCCTATGCAGGAAACCATGTAATATTTGAAAAATAGTGCTCATGCAAGTGAAAAATACTGACTTCAGCACAAAACAGTGGAAATAGATTAACTGCAGTTCTCTCTATGTTCATGAGTGCCCTTGAATCTTGATCTGCAATGCTCTGATTTTTTTCACCATAGGCATCTTTTAAAGCCACCACTATAGCTAACTGTATTATTGTGGTAGGTGGTCACCTTGCTTGAATCAAGAGTATTAAAGATTATATTCATTAGCAGCCTATCTCCTTAGAAACTACCAGAATTATCACAGTTTATTCCAATAGTCAATCTGACTATAAAATAATAATTTCATTTCATTTAAATTCTGATCCTAAGACAAAATTCAAGTCCGGAATTTGAGATCCAAAAGGCTAATGTTATCACCAGCTGTACCACCTAGGACCTGTTTCACTTACCCTTATGCTTCCTACTGTTTCAACATTATGTTCTTAACATTATATTAAGCATAGTTTTCACACTGCTGGAGAATATTTTGCATTCCACAGAACATTAAACTCTTACTGTGGCCAGTAGCATTAATTCTACACCACTGTGCACTATAGTCTTTTACTGCTGACTGTGAGTTACACACAGAATTATTTGCCATATGTTTCTTTCTTTCTTGTCTCCTTCCTTCATAAAAGGATAAATCCCATAAGGTATCATTAAAGGTAGAACAACTGATTTCCTAGATGTTAGCTGACATTCTGCTAGATGCAGAGTATTATGAAAAGATGGGCTGACAGCTCTGTTTCTTACTTTATGCATTCATTTTTTCATTTTGAAGTTGCAGGTAGGAAGTGTTATGTTATTTCAGTAAAGATTTTTTCCCATTTCCACAACACTACAACACAGCTGCTGGTGCAGGAAAATAGATACAGGCTGAAGAAATCTTACATGGCTTTGACCTTGCATTCAATTTTGCATTGTCCTGCCTTTACAATTATCATATTTTTAAAAAGATAGTCTCAGTGGTCAACAGTGGAATTATCTGCCTTTTTCAATGTACTTTATTCCAGAGTCAAGGAGAACTTACGTTCGAATGACAATCATGAAGCTGTAGCCAATAGTCCCAACTCCAACAAGGAAATACGAAAGAGGCATCCTGAACTTGAGCCATCCAATTGTCCTCTGGTTATTGTAATAACCATAAAAGAGTACAGAATACTGTGCAAAGCCCTGAAAAGCCAGCAAAAATTATAATGTTACATCTGTTAAATATGCTTGTATTCAGAAATTGTACCAATAGCAATGTACTGAAACATTCATTTAAATGCATTCAAAATAGTTATAAGCATCACTGTATTAAATCTCACAGGATGTAAAATCTCTCATTTCATTTAAAAAGATTTAGAATATTTCACATCAACTTTCAAATCTTTTATCTTTAAAACTCTTCATGGCCACTCCATCTGTGATTTAATGAGCCAAAACTTTTTTATCCACACACTTCTTGCTGTAAATACAAAAACATTTCAGTTTACAAAATTTGTTTTACAAATTACTTGCAGATAAAATGCCAGATTTTAACTTAATTTTCACATTTGTAAAATTTACTTGCATAGCCTATTTGATATAAAATTCTTATATGCCTTCTCTGCCTAGCAATGTTGTCTACTGTTCATTAGGTGATCATTCAATATATGTTAACCAATAGTGCATTTTATGGATGATTATTCATTATGCAGGGGTTTTTAACACTTAGACTCCAAGGCTGTAAAAAGTGCAATGTAAGTGTACCTTCTTTCTCAGCAGTTCAAAGGGTATCTCCTTTTCTAAAAATCTTAATGACAATTACCCTCTCTTTTATGGGTTGGATTGCTGATTTGTCAAAATAATTTACTAGTACTTTATTAACTGTAAGCAATTGCTTATATCGAAAATGATCCAAATAGCTAAAGCTTCCCGATAATCCTCAGGTTAGAGCAAGAACTCACCTCCTAGAAGAAGACTGTATCCAGAGCTTTTACAAGGACAGCTCAGCACATGCACAGCAGAGGCAAAGCTCCAGCTGGATGTAATGATTCCAAGTCAAATACAGAGTATTTGACCATGTAATTGGTGGAGAGACCATGCATTATTTTGACACTAATACAGTCAGATGAGGGGTTTGTGAATTTAAAAAGCCATTTACTTCCCTTCTGCTTTTCAGTTGCTCATTTTACTTAAAATAAATAACATCTTTCTCTCATATATTACTGCAAAACATGCACTTAATTTATTGTAGCTTTTACTATATATACAAAATGAGTCACAGAGTTATCTGGAAAAAACTAATTTGCAATTCTAAGCTGAAAATGAAATATTAATATATGATAAACAGAAATATTATTAAAAATGTCTTGATTTGGTAATCAACATATCTCATTTTTCTTCATATCAGACTAGCTTTGAAAGATGTGCCTACACATAACAGACAGTAGTATGTTCTTCCTTATAAGGGAAATATTGTTATAGAACACATTTATTACTAATTACTAGTTAAACATCTACACCAGTCAGGACACGTTCAAATTCAATAGTATGTCTTTTTCACCTTTTTGCTTATTAAAGCATCCTATAATTCCATTTTAGACCAGGTTTCAATACAGCCTAATGAGGCTCTGGAGATCCTTTTGGATCCCTCAGATTATTAAAATGCTTTTTAAGTCACTGTGTTCTGCAAAGTCAGAGATAATTCCTCCAATGTGTGTCATTTCTTAGTGTTTCGTGAGCTTTGCCTACTGCATTTCACCATGAGACTTGAAACATCTTTAGCTGTGTAAAGGCAAGAATGCATGGAAGATCTCTTTCACTCCTTTCTAAGCCTAACATAAAAGAGAGGTGAGATAAGATTAATGGTCAAATGCTTTATTGTAATGAGACTTGAGAGGCATTTTTTTTAGGTTTGAATTATTATCTGGACTGTAAAATATACAAATGTTAAAACTGAATTCCAAGTAAAATATATCAAAATCCAAAACTGTTTCCCTTTGCCATGTCAGTAGAATTAATAGAATTTCAAGCACGCAAAACCAAAAGATATGTTCAGCTCATCTTTTCTTTGCTGTCTTAAAGATTGGTGGGGCTTGGGCGGTTTTTTTAGGGTGAGAAAACATTTGCTGGTGTGAGTTCATTTACTTGTAACTTACCTAGTAACATACAAGAACTGATAGCAGATAAAAGGTACTATTTCCTGTACTGTTTAATTAAAGACGTCATTGTCTTCAGGGATATTCATCAATCTGACATGCCTCAAGAAAATTCTCTTTTCCCCTCAATATTTCAGGGGATCCATCTCTTTCACTTCCCTATTCTGTGTTTATTACCTTTGCATTTGCTCCTTGTGTTAACTGCTATACCTTATTCTTCAGAGCTGTCAGATCCTGTTTCTGCCAGTTATTATAAACTTCTCCTCTCTTTCCACCATCTGTCTTCATTCATCTTTTCTCAGATACATTTCTTTTAAAAACTTCGTTCCCATTTGCTGCATAAAGCTCTTCTAGTCTCTATTGTTTTTACAAAATCTCCAAGTTACCATGATTCCTTTTTCTCCAATATCTCCCTGATGTTTTAATTTCTCATTTTATAATGTCATCATCATTATCTAACGTCCCAGCTACATGTCTAGATGTATTCTTCCTGTCACTCAAATATACAACTCCTGATGAACCAGACTCAACATCATCTTATGCAGCAGTCATTGCAAAATTTACATATGTGTTTTTTTAGAAAGATCTTTCTATCCTTTTGTATCTAAGGAGGTTCCATCACTTTATGTGGTGAACTAAAGCAGAATTAATCTGTTCACTTTTGTCATGGTTTAATCCCAGCCAGCAACTAAGCACCACACAGCAGCTCACTCACTCCTCCTGCCCCGGTGGGATGGGGGAGAGAATTGGAAAAGTAAGAGTGAGAAACACTCCTGGGTTGAGATAAGAACAGTTTAATAATTGAAATAAAGTAAAATAGTAATGATCATAGTAACAAAATAAAAATAAAAATTAATAATAATAATAATAATAATAATAATAATAATAATAATAATAATATACAAAACAAGTGATGCACAATGCAATTGCTCACCACCCGCTGACCAAAGCTGCTAGCCGGCCGACTCCCCCCAGTTTATGTACTGAGCATGACATCATATGGTATGGAATAGCCCTTTGGTCAGTTTGGATCAAGTATTCTGGCTGTTCCCCCTCCCAGTTTCTTGTGCACCTGGTAGAGCATGGGAAGCTGAAAAGTCCTTGACTAGCATAAGCAGTACTTAGCAACAACTGAAACATCAGTGTGTTATCAGCATTATTCTCACACTAAATCTGAAACACAGCACTATGCCTGCTACTAGGAAGAAAATTAACTCTATTCCAGCTGAAACCAGGACACCTTTACATACCTTTATAGTAAAAAACCAGACAAATATTGTAAATTCTAGCTATTGTTATATTATTTTCTTTAAATTAAGTTGTCTACAGTTAATAAGCCTGAAAGATTTGCTTGTAAAATAGAAAATGGGTATATCCACTCAAGTTTTTCTGGTGTGCTGTTGTCTTACAACCTGATTCTTCCTCCGCTGATAGCTGAAGATTGCAAATAAAGCCAAGGAAGCTAAATAAAGGATGAAAATCTGGCATCATCTGAGTCTCCACATGAAGGTATTAAGCCACAAACCAAGGGATTCTGTTTGACATCTGCATGTCACACGATTAATGATCTCTCCACACCTTAACCATACTAAAAAATGGCAATATTAATGAGAAGCATAGACACTGTACCCTTTTTATGTTTTTTTCCAGGAGAGATCAGAGCTGGCCTCCTGTTGGAAAGGGGACAGGTATGAAAATCTGCTTGTGACTCTCCTGGGCATGCCTGTGCAGAGCTCTGCAGCCTGCAGAGTTCTCCCCAGCAGCGCAGGTGGAGCAGGACCTTACATGGGGCAAACGTACATGGAGAGGCCACTTGTAGATGAGTCATTCTGCAGACAGCTGAAGAGGCTGAGCTGTAAACTGGAGGAACCTGCGCCTGAGTTTATTCTTCAAAAAGACTGGTCTGCTTCCAACATTATATTCATGCTTGCTGTCGCTAAAACAACTCAAGTGCTAAAAGATATGTATATGCATAACTCTTTAAAACTCTTGGTAATTCTTGCAGAAGGGAAAGAGTGCAGCAGATTGAGGGAGAAATCATACTTAGTTCAACGGATGCTGCTTCCATTAATCTGAAGGAAAAACTTAACTAGATGGTTGCACCCTTTCACAGGAGAAGAGTACCTTTTGATGACATTGACTGCACACCGTAGAGAAACCTAACAACCTTCTACACAATATATTGTAATACCAAATTTATCATCAGCTGACTTTATGCAAAGTTGTATCATCTTTATATAAAGAGGCTGACTACAGAGACATGCCACGTGCAAAATTAGATAAAACTATTTAAATTGTTTTTAGGAAGAAAAAGCAGTATGACATATTTAGGAATATAACATTAGTTGTCAGTACAGAAGGTATAGATTCACAGGCTAGACTGGGCATCCCATCAACAGTAAAGAATGAAGACATGCTTCTCAATTCAGCTAAAGTATCTGTATATTCTATAAGACTGAGAAAAAGTAAAAATAGCATTCTTTGTTTCAGAAAAAGCCCACAGAGCACATTATTGGAATTTCTTTTCTTTTTTTTAATTAATGCTGCAACCTCAAATTCAGAACCTTAATCACGTAAGAACAGAGGACCAAATTCACCCATAAGAAATGGAAAGTCAGTACTCAGGGATGTGGATCCAGCTTTGAGACTTTTTCCCATGTGTCCTTGGATTGCTACATATACTGAAATGTGCGTGTGGACATTGAACTTCATTATGTGTTTTGTCTGAAGGAAACATCTATGCTCAGAACGTGTGAAAAAAATATGTAAATTAATTCTTTTGCCATTTTCTCCTGAAATATTTCATATTAAATCTCTGAATATTAAATAATGAGGTAAAAGCCCATAATAATCAGTCATGTGAATATGTAGTATTGCAAATTTATGCACTTACACTAAAATCCCACAGAGTAGCAAAGTTCATAGCACTTGCTTCTTCAGCTCTTGGGACAGTCTTCCTAGGTATAGAGCCGTATGGCTTCCCCATCAAAGCCTGGAACCAAAAAATGAGAGGAATTTACATTTTAAAGCAAAATACCAACAAAGGAAAGGGTCAGTGATCTGTCATTTCTTAGGAAGACTTGTTTTATGGTCCTAAGCTCCTTAGTGAGGCTGACCTGCTTCTCTAATTCATTACATTGCTCCTCACATTAATGATTGAGGCTATGTTTAAAGTATGTATTAATGGTGTTTTCTAAATTTCAAGTGATGTTCCACTAGTATCCATGGCTTGTCAAACTGTGCCTCTTATATTCAAAGGCAACACAGAAGTCCAAATTCCTCTGATGAGTGGTGTTTTTCTTACAGACAAGGCCAGAACATTCATTTTTCTTGCATTATGATTTTTTGGGGTTCTTTTAATTGAAATGTATGGGAAGATGGGATTCAGTTTTTGGATTCTGAGAGTCCCACTGCTGCTAGCGAAATGCTCGCTCAGCCATGTCCTCACAGCGTCCTTTCCAGGCTTTACCCTGAAAACTGTTGGGCATTTTGTCTGTTTTGGCTTCCATGGGAGATGAGTCATGCTATTGAAAAGCTGTACTAGGAAACTGTTGGAAATTCCTACCTGACTCTTTCCCATCTGCTTACTAGAAGCTAAGTAAGAGGGTGTGGAATAGTGAAATCAGGGAGATGGCACAATACTTTTAATTCCATATAAGCCCTCTTTTTAGGAAGATAATAGCTCAAAGGAACTAGAAAAATACTACCACTCACAGAAGTGATTTCTGCCTGAATTACATCTGCTCTGAGCAGTAGTAACAGTGATGCTGCACACAGCACAAAACATGAGGGGTCTCCCTTGTGACTTTACAGCCCTGTTGGGCCTTATCAGCATGTGAGTATTAAGGCAACTGAAAAGGATCCATGGGGCCTCAGAGGCCTGGAATGTATCTTTCTATTGCAGTGCATGTTTTAGTCAAGATACTCCATTTGGCTGCTGCTTTCTCTCAGTTGCTCTCCTTAGTTCTCTACACAAAAAAGAGTTAGCACCATCCCAGACCATGGGAGAACACTTTCAGGACACAACCCTATATATATTTTTCTGTCATGTCTATTTCAAGACATCTCTTTGTAGAGACAACTGTCCACAAAGAAAATACATCTTTACAGCCCTAGTACACCTTAATACTTTTAAATGGAGCATAAAGAGATTACAAATTTATTTAAAGGTCCAGTCCTATGAAATCTCACTGCAAAGACAGAAATTCACATAACAATTCTCAATGATAATTTAAAAGATTCCCACCTCAGGCACCATTACAAGTCCAAAGGTCAGTCCGAAAAGAATCATGTTTATTCCATACATCCAGCGCAAGAATATGAAATAAGATGCTACTGAAGAGCCAAAGTGACCTATGAAAACGTAAGATGTGAAAAAAGGGCAGATAATTTAAACATCAAAACCCCCACAGCAGATTCACCTATTTCTGATGCAAGGATGCAGCACAGTAGAGCTTTATATCTGTTATTCTGAAGCTGGGCTCCTTGTGCTAGAAAGGACTCCCATCTTGATGCAGGGAGCCTACCTGAGACAGCCCAGCACTTCATACTGATGCCTGGTCTTTCAGGATAGCTGGCAGCCTGGAAGAGTCAGACCTAAATGAAGAGGGCTGTGCACTATTTGTTACAGTGGGGAGCATTATGAAACTAAGCAGAGGTTAAAGATGCTTGCTAGGGCTTAAATGTAGTTAGTACTGGCAGCTCATGGCTTGGATGGGTGTAGTCTTCGCTGGGTAAAAAACTTGGTTGGGTGGCCGAGCGCAGAGAGTAGTTGTAAATGGAGTTAAGTTCAGTTGGCGGCCGGTCACGAGCAGTGTTCCCCAGGGCTCAGTTTTGAGGCCAGCCTTGTTTAATATCTTTATTGATGATCTGGATGAGGGGATCGAGTGCACCCTCAGTAAGTTTGCAGATGACACCAAGTTGGGTGGGAGTGTCGATTTCCTCGAGGGTAGGATGGCCCTGCAGAGGGAGCTGGACAGGCTGGATCAATGGGCCGAGGCCAACTGTATGAGGTTTAACAAGGCCAAGTGCCGGGTCCTGCACTTCTGTCACAACAACCCCATGCAACGCTACAGGCTTGGGGAAGAGTGGCTGGAAAGCTGCCTGGCCAAAAAGGACCTGGGGGTGCTGCTTGACAGCCGGCTGAACATGAGCCAGCAGTGTGCCCAGGTGGCCAAGAAGGCCAACAACATCCTGGCCTGTATCAGGAATAGTGTGGCCAGCAGGAGCAGGGAGGTGATTGTTCCCCTGTACTCAGCACTGGTGAGGCCGCACCTGGAATACTGTGTTCAGTTTTGGGCCCCTCAATACAAGAAAGACATTGAGGTGCTGGAGCATGTCCAGAGAAGGGCAACAAGGCTGGTGAAGGGTCTAGAGAACAGGCCTTATGAAGAGTGGCTGAGGGAACTGGGGGTGTTTAGCTTAGAGAAGAGAAGGCTAAGGGGACACCTTCTTGCTCTCTACAACTACCTGAAAGGAGGTTGTAGTGAGGTGGGTGTTGGTCTCTTCTCCCAAGTACTTAGTGATAGGACAAGAGGAAATGGGCTTAAGCTGCGCCAGGGGAGGTTTAGGTTGGAAATTAGGAAAAATTTCTTCATGGAAAGGGTGGTCAAGCATTGGAACAGTCTGCCCAGAGAGGTGGTGGAGTCACCATCCCTGGAAGTGTTCAAAAAACGGGTAGATGTGGCACTTTGGGACATGGTTTAGTCTAGTCTATGCTTGATTGGTTTAGAGTAGACTTGGTAGTGTAGGTTAATGGTTGGACGGGATGATCTTAAAGGTCTTTTCCAACCTAAATGATTCTATGATTCTATACTTTCTTTTTTTCTTCTCCTTTTTATTACTCTCTTGATTTCTTTATTATTTATTATTAAATGACATTGTTCATTATAATTATCACAGGAAGAAAAATTCTTTCAAGAATTTTAGTATCTAACCATTAACAATCCCCCTGCTGCTTGTCCATAGGCCCACCAGAAATGATCCCTGTATAAAGTTTAAATGTGTGGTTAATGCAAGTTTGTAGTTTAGGACACAGTATGAACAGTTTAAAACAGGGGTGTGTCTTCTCATGCCAATATTAATAATGATTACTAGTGAATAATACTTATTTATTTTTCCTATACTCTTTTGTAGCATGTCTAAGGCACATTAATGTAACTGTTGAATATCTGATGATGTGGTCAAGGTGGTTCCTGGGTATCTACAAGTGGTCTTGAAATGAAATCAGAATTGTTTCTTCAAAGCAGACAGGAGCACTTAGATTTACCTATAACATCAGCTGGTCTCCTTCTTAGACTAGTCTGACCTATCATATAGGAGCCCTTTGTTTATCAAAAGTATCTTCCTGACGTCTGTTTAAATTTTCCCATCAAGCTGAAACTATGCTAACAAGAAAAGCTTGATAAAATTTGTGTCTTACAACTTGGGAATTCCCAGGCATTCCAACACAACTCCAGATACAGAGAGTTTACTCAGTATGAAGCACGCTGTTGACCTTGGCACACTGCTGGCTCATGTTCAGCCGACTGTTGACCAACACCCCCAGGTCCTTTTCAGCCAGGCAGCTTTCCAGCCACCCTTCCCCAAGCCTGTTACCTTGCATGGGGTTGTTATGACCGAAGTGCAGGACCCGGCACTTGGCCTTGCTAAACCTCATACAGCTGGCCTCGGCCCATCAGTCCAGCCTGTCCAGGTCCCTCTGCAGGGCCATCCTACCCTCCAGCAGATCGACACTCCCACCCAACTTGGTGTCATCTGCAAACTTACTGAGAGTGCACTCAATCTCCTCATCCAGATCATCGATAAAGATAGTAAACAAGTCAGTAGTGTTACTGTCATTTTACAAGGGGTTGAATTGAGGCCCAAAAGACAAAGCTATTGGTGCTAGGAGTCAAAGGGAAATAGGGTCCTCAGTTTGAAGCCATCTGGAAAAAAGCCTCCCCCTGCAGACTTGCTGCTTCTGCTTCTTTAACACAGTTGCATGTCTGAAGAGAGCAATTGTTAAGAACATTTCATTCCCCAGAGTTCATGCATACAAACTTGAAGCTGACTGTTGAAAAGGTGGCTGCTCCTCCAATATGTTCTGTATTAGATCTCTGATCAAATCTGGAGATTTTCATCAGAGCTTGATATAAAAAATGGTTTTACAAATGATCTCATACTGACTGTGTTAACCTGAAATTTGGAGAATGAAGTGTAATCCTTTACTCAGCACAGTTTGTTAAATGCCAAGAAATAGAGGATAACTCTTTCCCTTTTACTAAACTTGATACCATATGACTACTGTAGTGCATGTTGTACCTACATATAAATTCAGATGACAATTATGTTTCTAGAAAAAGTTGAAGCAGCAGGTTTTTGGTCTCTGTGACTCAATGTGTCTTAATCTCTACTCTTCCCTTACACACAGATTAGCTTTTTTCCATTTCAGTTTCCCTCACTTGTCCTTTTTTAATATCTAAAACCCTTTTTCTGGTGGGGACTTGGCACCTTTATCAGCGTCATCATTAAGATGATCTTGATCTTAGTACTACAAATTTGCTAATATGAGGTAAATGTTGAGAGCTGCTGCTTTGATTAACCAGAATCAAACAAATTATGACTTAGAATTCTTTTCCTCAGCAGTATTTCAGAGCTGTTCCCTTGAAATCAAGCCTTATTCTAGACTATAGAGTTTTGGACCAAACTGTGGTATAACTGGACTTCTTAAATTACTAATATTCAGACAGAGGATTGTTTCTGCAAGTAAAAGCAATGGCAGCTTGCCTTAGCAATGCACTGAACAGAAAAAAAAATTAGTAGAAAAAGAGTAAACGTCACACTCTTACCCCTTGACATTATTAAAAGGTACTACTACCACTGTGATTTTGGGACCTTCCAGGTGACAGGAAAAATGTTATTCGTTTCAAATGAAAAAACAAATAGATATAAAAGCAGGACTGGTGAAAAGACCCTGTTCTATTTTTGCATTCTGATTTTACAAGAAAAGAAATATGTCTGTTGGAAGTTACTACTAACAGAACAGCTTGTGCCAGGACTACTCCTTTACAGAAACGTCACTCTCACAAATAAATTCTCAAGATGTCTATTATGTGTTCAGACCAGCAAGAGAACACGTGCATCTTGCTGCTGAGTTTGATTTTAACTACACATATGCAGCAACTTCTTTCTAAACTCCACCTCAAATGAGTAAATAATCTGTTCAGCAGTCTGTAGACCATATGTTTAACAACATTATATAAGTTCTCGCCAACTCCACAAAATTCACAATTTATCATTTTCCTGTTCTTATACTGTTCTGGTTATTGTCTTCCAATGCAACCCACAGCTTCTTCCACAGGCAACGTCTCTAAAATCAGTTTCCATTGCACTTTCATCTGCACTTCATCAGTGGCAGAGCCTCACTCAGGTACCCATTCAGTTAAGCCAAATTTCCTTCAGAGAGAGGGCTGCAGTTTAAACTCATCACTGGAATCAAAAAACAAAACTGACTTGTACCAAAAACCTACTCTCAAACATACCCATAGTACTAACTACACTGTTTTGTTCATATTTATGCCTAATGTATGGGGACATCCAAGACCACTATTGTTTCTCTGTGTTGTATTATATGGTTGAAAATGAGAGAAATAACACCAAAATACCTCTTACGTAAGACTCAAGATGATGAAAAAACATCACAGAAATAATTATAGTATAAATACAGACAAAATAAGGTGAAGGTGGCCAATAGCTAAGTCACAGCTCCACTTTTCTAGGATTAACTTCAGCATGGGGTCCTGAACTGTTACCTGTGTATTGAGGATTTTTACCTGTAAGGTGACTAACACTCTCTCAAGGAAATTTTCAACTAGCTGTAATATCAAGCTCAATAAATATTAACAAAAAATAAATATCACTTGATTTTATACTACACATTGAATACAGACATGTATTTCTAAAGTATCAAAAAGTATCAAAAAGTAATTTACTATTTTGGCATGCATCAGGAATATGATACTAGATACTACTCTTTATTACCTTCCATAAGTACTTACTTTCAATCTCCTTAATTTTCATTTCCCAGGGTATGCAGGCTGTCTTAAAATTCTCAAAATCTCTTTGAAATTTCATCCATTTCTGAAAAGGGTGAAGATAAAAAAATCCCACCATCATCTCAGTGCCCAAACACTCAATTTCCCCTTGAGCTAATGTAACCCCTTAATCATCCACAGTATCTTTTAGCAGAGCCCACTGCAATAGAAGCACTAGCTTATGAAGAACCATCTCTGTTTGTTCTGAATGTGTCTCCTACTGGCTTTATGTGAAGTTTCTATTTCTTCCACAATAATGATTAAATAATCCCTTCCTAATGCCATACATTTATTTGACTATTGTTTCTGAGAATTTAATTTGTTATTTCCTTTGCTATTCAAAATTCAGATCTGGAGCTCAAGCTTTGCCATTTAATTACAGTTACTCTACCCAGTAGTTTATCTATTGGATAAGTATAACTTCTGTAAATGAGCTTCCTGTGCCCAGCTGAGTTTGAAAGCCTAATTATTTTTTGTAAACAGTAATACTCATGAGATGTGACTACAAAACTGCTTGCAGAAAATCCAGTCTAACTAAGGGTAAACCTGGCCATAGCCAGGCCATAGCATATATTCTTAGCATCATTCTGCATCAGCATCTTAATTTGGGGCAAGACTGTGCTTTTGAAGTTAATCTCCCAAACCATCTCAATTTACCCTACTTACATTTGCACTGTAAAGCAGTGTCAGAGCATAACACTAAGTCAAAAGATGTACTTAGGGAGTGTACTTGAGGAGCATGCTAATCCACATCAGTTACAGGACTTAGCCCAAAGACCTGCCAGAATGCATGTTGTGTGGACTTTGGGTCCTCAGCAACCACTGTTTGGTCTTTTGGTCACAATCCTACAGAGCCATATTGCTTCCTAGGTTATACATCGCCCTAGAACCTTGGCTCAGTGGAGATGCCTACAGTATTTTTGCTGTCGGGCAAAAAGACACTTTTTGATCTTTCACAGAGGGCTGTCTCAATGGAAAGACTGAGCTTTGGATTCAGTCCACAGAAAAACCTGATCTACACCAAGAGAAATTAACTTTCACAAGATACTAAACTCTTGCAAACTCTTGCAAAATAGTTGATAAGCTTTTGATTTTTGTTTTGATTACAAGTCTCAATCAAAATGTGAGCTTGCATTAGAAATCTTTTCATGTGAGAGCAGGGGGAAAAAAAGTGTTAAAATGCAAAGGCAAGGAACTCTATTTTGGAAGATGGGTACACATGGCAATAATCTGCAAAAGGTTCTCGGTTTGTATTAACATGAAGTTAGAGAAATTTACCTTGGTCATCATCACTTTGTATGCATAGAATTTTTTTCCTTTTCCTTTTCCAAGAGCACCTTCAAACTTTTCAACAAAAAGCTGGGCTTCCCTGGAAAATGAGGGCAAAAGAGAGATATAGACGATACTATGATAAATTTGACAATGTGTCTACCATAGCAATGTAATTTTTTATGTGTTCCAGCTCCCCATAGAGTTCTGTATAATATTGTTCCTTTAGTAACATTTAGAAATAAAAGCTCTGAGATTTTGTATTTCACAGAAGACTAATCATATGTAGTGCAAACAGAACAAGCAACTTCAGTCATCTGCTCTAATCCAAATGCATTTGGAGTTCTGAGATCTGCCTACTTCCAGTTAATACTATGAAATATTTTTAGTCACAGTGACTTTCTCTTGCAGTTCAGCTGCTGCCCATTTGTGCCACTCACAAACTGTTCTTCCTCCTGGTTCCATCTAATATAAATTTTTGTCCAGCTACCTAAGGGAAATTTATTTTCATTTTTTATTTTGGAGATATGTATGCACTAGAGCCTTGGTTCCCCTGTGTCTACCCTTCTTAAGAGTAGATTCAACTCTTCAGAATTTGCGCATGTATCATCTCTAACTGTACCATTCTTGGAATCATTTCTTAGAAGTGTAGATTCAGTGGTGCCAAAAGACTAAAATTTTGCTTATAAAGATATGGTATTCAAATAATACCCTAGTAATACAAATATGAAAGGAAGATTTTTTAAATTGTTTTAAAAAGGCATAATATCCATGGATTAAAAAAATAAACAGATGAGATCAAGAGCAGACTATTTTTTCCTCCATTTCATCTAATTTTCATTTATAAGTATGATATTAATGTATGTCTCTGTTGAGAAAATGTGCCTTAAAGGCTAAATGTCCTGATCTAAAACACTGTAAAATAGAGTAAGAATTCTTGCTGTCAGTGTATGCACAAGACTGTATAACCATTTTTTGTGAAGAAGGCTATTAGCCGTGTCATAATTTCTCTTAATGCATGGTTAAAAATCTCAACATCTTTAAAAATACTGTGTATTTTTAGTAACTGCAAATGCTTAGGGTGATCTTCATACTATTATTTGAAGACCTATCAAAATCTTTCCCCATTAGACACCCACTGCACCAGTCTCTAGCTTGCAGTACCAAGGCTCTGAACAGCATTTTATTTTCTATGCTTTCCCAAGACAGTGCAAAACTGAGCTACTGAATTTAGCTTTCACTCTTTGAGAGCTCTTCCTCTTTGAGGGCTCTCTGAGTGCTCTCACCTTCCAAGTGCTCACACCTAAACACAGCTGGTGAGACATGAGGACCAGTACCTGTTCACCTGACCTCCCCGGGAGTTCAGCATGCCTTTTCCCACCATCCAAGATCCCATTTTCTCCTTCAAAGACACAGGTTGGCAGAAGCAAAAAGCCACACACAATGACATGAATCCCAGTCCAACCACTCTTTTTTTTTTTTTCTTTCCCTGTGGCACAAGGCATGCACAGATTCAGATAAAAAAGATAAAATACCCAGACACACATCTTATCTTTTCTTCAATTCAAAGTGTTCTTTGGGGATTGAGTCAGTGTCTTTTTGAGACTCTAGATCCCCTATTCTGAATTCTGCATTTCTGGATCATGTTTGTATTCTGGATTTTGGAGTCTGATCTTTCTGTACTTCAGATACCTCTGACACTGACTGAGCCTTCTTTATTTTCCAAGCCACTTTGAGTCCTTCAGGGATTTTCTGGCTCAGTGCTCACATCTCATTCTTTCATTTTGATTCTCAAAAAATTCTACTCTTAAATTGCAGCCCTCTCAAATAAGTCAGAGAAAACAGATTGTTTCAGCTTCAGGAAACCGGTGTCCAAGAGTATCTTTTAAATCCATGTCCTCAGGATTTAAAATCTTGTTGCACAGTCAGGAGATATAATGCAGTCCTAACAGCAGATGGCAGCTTCCTCATAAACTCAGCAGTCAGTGCTGGAGCAGTACTATAAAAGCAGACAGAATCAAGAAATTGGACACATACCAATCTCCCAAGTCAGCATATCATATTCTGGACTTCAGAGGAAAACCTTCTACCACCACTTCTGTCGCGAGGTAATTCAAGCATTGGAGCTTGATGTTGAGATTTTAAACCATGAGTTAAGAGAAATTATGACACAGCTAATAGCCTTCTTCACACAAATTACTGAAATCAAAACCTACAGAGCTGTAGAAAACCTGTGCTTTCAGTCACTAATTTCATGCAGTTATGCTGCAGAATATGACGATTTCAAATTGTAGGTTGGTTGTTTTTACAGTGAAGCAGTAAGTTAGAAATTTAAGAGGATAATATGAAAACAGCCATTAACACATTAAAAATCCTCCTTAGTGGATATGAACATATTTTATATCTGTAGCTGAACACAACAGTTCTCCACAAACATGTTCTGCTGTAAAATTAAGCTAATCCAAAACAAGAACAAACTTGACACAATGAAAGTCATAAAAAGATTTATTTTAAACTTTTAATCCAACCCTTCTGTTCACTTGTTTGAAATGTCTTTTTACAAGGTTTTCTACAAAAAATAGTATTTCTTATCCCTCTCTGCCTTCTGGACTCTCCATCAAGCAATCTTTCAAGTTAGTGTTAGCAGTATTTAAGCTTTTTCTCCAGGAAAAACCAAAACATTTCTTTTTGAAGGTGGTGATCCAGATCTCCAGGTTTAATGCCACCGACTCTACTGAATGCTTCCCTGGGTTTACTTTGCCAGTGGTTGAGGTTTCTTTTCTCCCTGCATCTCTTCTTCCCCAACACAGCCCCACTCCAGTGTGGGCTGGTTACAGAACTGTTATTAGCCGTCCCTAAATGTTACTGCTTTATAATCTGTTTTTCTCAGATTCTTACTCCATTGGCCTGCATTGGACTAAGTTCATCACGGCAGTACAAACAAACCAGACGATGATCTGATACCAGTTAAACTTCTTAATGGGTAGTTACACATGCAGTCAACTGAGTTACACGACCAGAGAACAAAACCAGTGAGATCCATACATGCCCAGTATTTGTGAAGCTCTTTCACATTTCATGAAAGAACTATGAAGCAACTCCTTTCATTTTTTAATATATTGCTTTCCTGTACTTATAAATTTGTTATATAAATCTTGAAAAAAATCAACTGAGTCCAAATGGTGGACTTACAGTATTATTTTAGTTTTCCATTACACTGTATTTGCATTCTAGTCTAGTTACAATACACTGTGAATTTCAGAATTAATAGGGCTTTGGCATTAATGCATATTTTACACTGACCATCACAAGAAGGTGTTTCAAACATGCATTAAAACTGTGGCTGTTAATATTTCCCATTCCAAGTCAAAAATCTCGCATAGTTAATAAAAATGTAGCACATGCTATATGGCCCAAAGAGTTGTGGTGAATGGAGTTAAACCCAGTTGGCAGCCAGTCACAAGCAGTGTTCCCCAGGGCTCTGTTTTTGGGCCAGTCCTGTTTAATATCTTTATCAATGATCTGGATGAGGAGATCAAGTGCATCCTCAGTAAGTTTGCAGATGACACCAAGCTGGGCAGGTGTGTTCATCTGCTTGAGCATAGAAACGTTCTACAGAGGGATCTGGACAGGCTGGACCGATGGGCTGAGGCCAACTGTATGAGGTTCAACAAGGCCAAGTGCCGGGTCCTGCACTGCGGTCACAACACCCCCATGCAACGCTACAGGCTTGGGGAAGAGTGGCTGGAAAGCTGCCTGGCAGAAAAGAACATGGGGATGTTGGTCAACAGCCAGCTGAGTATGAGCCAGCAGTGCGCCCAGGTGGCCAAGAAGGCCAACAGCATCCTGGCTTGTATCAGGAATAGTCTGGTCAGCAGAACTAGGGAAGTGACCGTCCCCCTGTACTCAGCACTGGTGAGGCAGCACCTGGAATACTATGTTCAGTTTTGGGCCCCTCACTAGAAGAAAGACATTGAAGTGCTGGAGCACATCCATAGAAGGGCAACAAAGATGGTGAAGGGGACTGGAGCACAAGTCTTATAAGGAGCATCTCAGGTAACTGGGGTTGTTTAATCTGGAGAAAAGGCAACTGAGGGGACACCTTATTGCTCTCTACAACTACCTAAAAGGAGGTTGTAGTGAGGTGGGTGTTGGTCTCTTCTCCTAAGTAGCTAGCAATAGGACAAGAGGAAATGGTCTCAAGCTGCACCAGGGCAGGTTTAGATTGGATATTAGGAAAAATTTCTTTATGGAAAGGGTTGTCAAGCATTGGAACAGGCTGCCCAGGGAAGTGGTTGAGTGAACATCCCTGGAGGTATTTAAAAGACGTGTAGACGTGGTGCTTAGGGACATGGTTGGACTTGGCAGTGTTAGGTTAACGGTTGGACTTAATCTTAAGGGTCCTTTCCAACCTAAATGATTCTACAATTCTATGATTATTATGCAGTTGAAAGAAAAGAAATTATCTTTTAAAAAAAGAAATTATTTTGTGAAAGAAAAGAGTGAAAGTCCTCTTCCACTCTTGGAACAAATGAAATCAAGTTACCTTTGATGTTGACCAGCGGGGTTAGCTCAGTTGATTAGAACATGGTGCTAATAACACCAAGTTCACAGGTTCAATCCCTGCTTACTGCAGGGGGGGTTGGCCTCGATGATCTCTCAAGGTCCCTTCCAACCCAAAAGCTCCTATGATCCTATGTTCTACAAGCATGTCTTACCCTTTGGTGTGTGGTGGATTTTTACCAATAACATTCCAAATAGCATTTTCATACCGCTCATTTAGAAATACTAAGTCTTACAAGGGAACCCCACCACATGCAAATATACAGAGGAGTTATTAAGTGCCCCACAGCAGCCTATCTGTTAGCTGCATCCATGAATATTTGCATGACTTAAAGATCTTATTTAATTGGCCATTAAATGCAAATCTCAACAACAACTTTGTTCTATGAAAAATTCCCACTAGAGTTTTAATGAAATATCTGAAAAGCAAATTCAGTGCAGAAGCAGAGCTTGAGAAAGCACCTATGGGTAATGAGGATGAAACATGTGTGCAAGGAAGTAATACAGAAACCATAACTACCAGACGATGCTGGAGCCATCAAACAGAACATATTTTCCTTCTGCCCCTCAGCTTTTCTTCTCTCACCAGCCCTTCAGCAGGTTAGTCCCGCTGGGTTAGTCCTGACCTCTGTGATTTGTAGGTTGAGACCTTTCCCTGACTTCTACTTAAGCTTCCTGGCTTTAAAAGTTCAGCAACAAATTGGCACCATTCAGTCTGGCAACAGGCTTGCCATGTCCTTTCCACTTCTGTGACACATGATCTTTTCTATTAAATACAAACCAATATGTTACTTAATTCAGGTTTCTACCTTGATGTCTAAATGATCTGACTGAAAGACCTTTATTTGTACATCCCTCCAGACTTTTGCCATGCTTTGGTCTTTCCTCTATTTCTTTTGTGCTAAAAATAAAATGTGAGGACAGGAAGAATGATCAAGCAATAAAAAGTAGTCCTAAACCCATAGAACTGTTTTAGAAACCACAATAACCAAAACCACATACATACATATATATATATATGCATGCCTACTTAGAAGTAATGCAACTTCACTAACATGAGGATGTGTCAAAAACAACACAGAGTGACAAAACTGAGCTTTGTAATCAGTGGTATCATGTGTTATAGGTAAATTATCTATATCACAAGGTAGGCCAAAGTGTGCCCCGTTAGCTAACTGTGAATTTAAAGAAGCTTCAGAGAAACCTTATTAATTGAATTACAGACACAAGGAACTAATAAATGTTGCATGGGGCTGGGCATTATTGTCCCAGAGAAGCCTGAGTTAATTATTAATACTAGGTGTGGAGTTACAGCTTCCAAAGTGCTAGGTGTACGGTACTTCGGGCACTTCAGTGTTGCAGAGAGGATGAATTACAGCTCTCAGAGGTTGTTGTTAATGAACGGGATTCAAGTGGATTGTTCACATTTTTCAGTAACAGTTCATGAAGGTTTCAGTCTCCAAGATCTAAAAACTCATTAAAAAGAAATATCATATTAATACTGATCATCCAGGACTTCTCCAAGTCTTAAAAAGACTGGCTAAAAACTGACTGCAAAACAACTGTTGTCAGGCACAGCTCATTTGAAAAAAAGTTCATGAGTAATAATGGGCAAATTATAGTGTTATTTAATACCTAGCTGGCCTGCAGGATATCCAGGCTGGCCTCCAGGACTGCCAGTATGTCCACAGTAAGAGAGATGAAATAATGATTCATTGGAGTACAAAGAACACATCCAAAGATGACAAATTTCTGCCATTGCACATATGCACCTTATATATCTTTGGGTTTTGTATACTTATAAAATATTGTGTATCCATTTCATCTGCCTTGATGGGTAATCTAAGCTCTGTAATAAAATAAATGATGCTAAAAAAATACTGAAAAATTGCCACATTATATTCTGTCCCTGGCAGATGAAGAGGAGACTGCTCTGTTCTGCTCCATTTTTCTTAGAAAAAACATAAAGTTCTTATGGCTCTTTTTATAGTGTGTATTTAACTAGAAGTCCTTTAAAAAGCCTAAGCTTGACATTTGACTGCCATTTTTTTAATATATTGTCATTTCTCTTGTTTTGATAGTTTGCTAACTGGCTTGTGGTACAGCTTTAAATTGGGACCACTGTTGGCACATTTCTGGATTCTTGTGCTGAATTCTCTGATTGTAACGGGTAGATGTGGCACTTTGGGACATGGTTTAGTCTAGTCTACCCTTGGTTGGTTTAGTGTGGACTTGGTAGTGTAGGTTAATGGTTGGACTGGATGATCTTAAAGGGCTTTTCCAACCTAAACGATTCTGTGATTCTATGGTAACATAATAGGCTTTGCTGGTAGATATAAACTACATAGCTGTTAATAGTCTGCTTTTTTACAGCACAAAACTTTGGCTATCTAAAGTGTTATGTGCACTAACAAGGGAAGTGGGATTAGTATACCAGAACAAAACACAGTAGCACAGCTTTTAAACCTTCCCCTTTCATTCATATCTGTGCAAAACCCAACAGAGAATGCACAGACAGGGCTGCAGTCCCCAAAATCAGACACTCAGAGGTAAATTGGGATAGCTTTCCCTGGACGTTTCCCAGCTTGCAACAGCTGAAGCTGTGGCCCATGAGTTTTGGGTTTTTATACCTTTTCCTAGTGCAAAAATCTTTTCAATAGTTACTCCCCCTCTCTAAACCTCAGTCTTGTAAATGATGATTGATGGTCATTATCATCTGATGGCACTTCAGATAATTTTGTGCTGGCCTAAGTAGGCAGTATCAAGAGGAAATTTGCACAAATTATCATCTCCCATAGAAAAGGCACAACAACAGTACTCACAAAACATGTAAACCAGTGGAAGAAAAATGAGAAAACTCTTCTGAAAGAGAATATGTGTCTTGGAAATGAGAAAAAGTCTGGACTCCAGGCACACTCATCCTCTTAACAACACAGAGCACTATGTTCCCAGCCTGCAGCCTAACATGTCTATTGTTTAGGGCCTGGGAGAGTGGTGATGCTGTTTCCTGCATAACATCTTTTCATTCCTCTCCGTGGTTTCTTCCTCACTTCTTTCACATCTCCACAACTGTAAAGATCTGACCATGATGTCTCAAGATGAGGTTAGAGTCTGACAGTGCCGGTACAGCTTAACTTCAAACTGCAGGGGGACGCTCTGCAGCAGAGCAGCATCCTCAGTCATGGTACTTCAGAGAATAATCAGGAGCTGTTTGAAATGCATCTTTCTGGACACAGGGAAGCAAATGAGAAATTAAAGCTGATCTAATTTACCAGTGTGGCTCTATTAAGAATGCCATTTCAGCAATGAGTATCTCAGACAGGTTTTGACAGAAGGCATTTTCTACAGAGCAACTAGTTCTGCATCTGTGTTCTAAAGTTATTGTTCAGTCATGTATTTTCAGAACAAAAGGATGAGGGAAAAAGTTTATTCTACAAAGTAGTCACTAGAGCTAAGTCGAAATCATCTTTTCCACCCTATACTTTTTAAGCTATGAAAAAATGCTCTCTTGGGAGAAACTGGTTTTGAATCATCAAACTGAGGGGGGTGTTCAGTCTTGAAAATGCTTAAACAAAATGTTTCAACAGTTTAAAATTTCTTATTGCTTTTTTTAAAATGCAAAATTTAGTAGGAATTAAATCTTTCCCCAAAAATAGTTTGTTCTAACAAATTAACACTTCTTTTAAAAAAATAATATTTAGAATGAAAAGTCCAAATCAACCCTAATATTCACTTTTCAAAATAATATCAAAAAAGGGGAGGTGGTGGTTTTATTTTGTCACGAATATGTAACAGATCCCTGAGCATTCCTGGGGAGCATTTTTTCCATTCTTGGAAAAAAATAGGTGCTAATACAGAATAAAAATGGAAATGGGGTTTGGCTCACAGTAAAGAACATTTCTCATAATGCTGAGAAGAAATCTCCAATGAATTATCTCTCTATTGTGGAAGCTGGAAGACAAAGAATAGGGAAATTTCTTCTTCCACATCTAAGAAGATAGGCTGCTTTTTTTTTCCCCCACACATCCCATAATACTCTAAAACCTACACAGGGGAAGAAGCAGATGACATAGGGAAATACTCACTAATAATAACTGTTGAACAAAAGTTTCAACAGCAAGACATGCTAATATAAGAGTATTACATTCACTTGTTACTGGTTTGCAAGTTTAAGGCATTTAAAGCCAGTGTGTGTCCATTTTCCACAGGTACAAGAATAATGCCAATCTATCAAGACTAATGATTCTGGTATAAATCTTAAATAACTTGTTAAAATACAAACAAACTACATAGATACCCTAAAATGTACTGATATAGACACTTCTGCATTGTTATACCTACAATCATAATAGAGCACCCACTGATAAGATATTACTTCTTATTTTAAGCAGCATAATAACACCAGGTCTTCCATTGCAACTCAGTTTAACTTAGGCTCCAAAGAGCCAATTACAAAAACGGGACTCTAGAAAACTTAGTCTATGACTGTATTTTGTTATGTAAATGATTGAGTTTGATTTTTTTTAAAGGTGCTTGGTGCTTCCAAACTCCATCATTTTCATCTAAGATGCTAAACATAGATTTACATGCCTAATTCTCAGCTCACACATTTACAAATGTGACCATAAAAATGGCACATATTTAAAAATTATTTTTTGGCTTTTATTTTTTATTCCAGCTGTTTGCTGTATTTATGTGTTTTGTCTGATGAGATATACATGACTCTGTACAGAACTGTGACAATCTGAATGGGATTGCCTGGAATAAAAGGTGACTGATTTTGGAGTCTTATTTGACAGTGAAACATAGTAATAAACATAATTCTTCAGTTAATAAAAGTAGATTGAAAATAAACAAGCTAATCTGAAGAACTGTCAATTGCTCTTGGAATTTTTCTAGGGCAAATAAGCTGATAAAATGTTTCCAAGAGAAGGCTATAGCAAAGCATAGGAAAAAAACAAAGCATCGTTGCAAACTGCCATAAGAGTACATTGATGCATATTTTTTACTAAAATAAACCTTCTGATGTCAGCAAATAAAATTGAATAAATATCTAGTCTCACAGTCTAGATTTCATAAACATAAGAATTAAAAAGTTGATAAACTAATGGATGTTTAGGTAGAATTGCTGCCCATTCTGAATGTACAAGGACCACTTCACCCTGAGTACTAATAAAGAAATTGTTAAGGTAAAAAGGCCGAAAACAAGGCTGGGATTTTGAAAACCCACTATTGGCTTAATTGAGAAAGCCCACTTCAGAGAATTAAAAAAAGTGCAGTAATTTAGCAGTCACTGAGGATGACTAGAAGCACTCATCCAATTACAAACATTTCATAGTAACACAGATTATTAAGGCTGGAAAGGACTGACATTCCCTCTCCCTCTGACCTGGAAGGATGACACAGGCTGCAGGTGTTCGTAAAGGGGCTCTTGATTCAAACCCACAACTAGTGGCTGAGCTAAAAGGTATTATGTAAAAAATTACACATCTGATTGTAGAGGTTTGTATCTGTAGTTAATCACCATTCACATTCACTGTAAATATGTTTGCCAGTTGTCCTCAAACACATATTTTTTACAAGGTCATATAAGCAGACTGAGACAATCAGCTGTTGTTAATGATAGAATTATAGGCTGGTTTGAATGGGAAGGGACATTTAGCGGTCATCTAGTCCAACCCCCTGCAATAAGCAGTGACATCTTTAACTTGACCAGGTTGCTCAGAGCCCTGTCCACCTGACCTTGGATGTTCCCAGGGATGAGGCATCTACAGCTTCTCTGGGTAACCTGTTCCAGGCAATCCCATTCAGATTGTCACAGTTCTGATTGCCTTAATTTTCCAGCCTATTACATTAATATGAGACATTTCCTTTCTATCTCTACAAAAAGTTCATTGTGTTTTTCTGCATAAAATCCCTATTGACTTTTCCACTAGCATATCTTTTCTGTGGACATACATATATTCAGAATCATAGAATGCTTTGGGTTGGAAGGGACCTTTAGAGATCATGTAGCCCAACCCCCCTGCAGTGAGCAGGGACAGCTTTAACTACATCAGGTTGCTCAGAGCCCCATCCAACCTGACCTTGAATGTTTCTAGGGATGGGGCATCCACCACCTCTCTGGGCAACCTGTTCCAGTGCTTGACCACCCTCATCATAAAAACTTTCTTCCTTTTATCTAGTCCAAATCTACCTTCTTTTAGTTTAAATCCATTATTCCTTGCCCTGTCACTACAGGCCCTACTAAAATGTCTGTCCCCACCTTTCTTATAAGCCCCCTTTAAGTATTGAAAGGCTGCAATAATGCGTCCCCAGGGCCCTTTCTTCTCCAAGGTAAACAACCCCAACTCTCTCAGCCTTTCCTCATAGGGGAGGTATTCCATCCCTCTGATCATTTTTGTGGCCCTCCTCTGGGCCCGCTCCAACAGGTCCATGTGTTTCTTGTACTGAGGACTACAGAGCTGGATGCGGTACTCCAGATTGGGTCTCACCAGAGTGGAGAAGAGGGGCAGAATCACCTCCCTTGACCTGCTGCCACACTTCTTTTGATGCAGCCTAGGATGCAGTTGGCCTTCTGGGCTGCAAACATACATTGCTGGCTCACGTTCAGTTTTTCATCCACCCGTACCCACAAGTCCTTCTCTGCAGGAGTACTCTCAATCCCTTCATTGCCCAACCTGTATTGATACTGGGGGTTGCCCTGACCCAGGTGCAAGACCTTGCACTTGGTCTTGTTGAACCTCATGAGGTTCACATGGGCCCACTTCTTGAGCTTGTGCAGGTCCCTCTGAATGGCATCCCACCCCTCAGGCATGTCAACCGCACCACTCAGCTTGGTGTCATCTGCAAATTTGCTGAGAGTGCATTCGATCCCACTGTCTGTGTCACTGATGAAGATATTAAACAGTACTTGCCCCAGTATGGACACCTGAGGGACACTACTCATCACTGAACTCCATCTGGACATTGAGCTATTGACCACTAACTCTCTGGATGCAACCATCCAGCCATTAGTCCACCGTATCCACCAAGTAGTCCATCCATCAAATCCATATCTCTCCAGTTTAGAGAGAAGGATGATGTGTAGGACCATGTCAAAGGCCTTACAGGCTTTAGAGAAGTCCAGATAGATGACATCCATAGCTCTTCTCTTGTCCACTGTTATAGTCACTCCATCAAAGAAGGCCACTAGGTTGGTCAGGCAAGACTTGCCCTTAGAAAAGCCATGCTGCCTGTCTCAAATCACCTCCCTGTCCTCCATGTGCCTTAACATAATTTCTAGGAAGATCTGTTCCATGATCTTCCCAGGCATAAAGGTGAGGCCAATAGGCTGGTAGTTCCCAGGGTCCTCCTTTTCACTACTTTAAAAAATGGGTGCAATGTTTCCCTTTTTCCAGTCACCAGGTACTTTTCCTGACTGCCATGACTTTTCAAATATCATGGAGAGTGGCTTGGCAACTACATCAGCCAACTCCTTCAGGACTCTGGGATGCACCTCGTCGGGTCCCAGAGACTTATGCATGTTCAGGTTCCTCAGGTGGACCTGATCTTCTCTTACAGTGGGAGGGACTTTGCTCCGCCAGTCCCTGCCTTAAGGTCCGTTGACTTGAGAGGTGTGGGAAGAGAGGTTGCCAGTGAAGACTAAGGTAAAAAAGTTGTTGAGTACCTCAGCCTTCTCCTTGTCTGTTGTTACCAATTTGCCAGTTGTGTTCATCGGGTGGTACACTTTCTTTGAGCTTCCTTTTCTGGCTGACGTACCTACAGAAGCCCTTATTATTATTCTTTGCATTCCTTGCCACATTCAGCTCCAGCCACACCTTGACCTTCCTGACCCCTTCCCTACACAACCAGGTGACGTCCCTATATTCTTGCCAGGATACTTGTCCCTGCTTCCACTGCCTGTTCATTTCTTTCTTGCTTTTTAGTTTGACCAGCAGGTCTTGACTCATCCATGCCCATCTCTTGCTGTCCTTTCCTGATTTCTTGCACCTGAGTATTGAGAGCTCTTGCGCTCTATGGGTCCTGACTTTACTCTTTGCCTGTCCCATAACCCTCAAGAGTACAAACTCCACCAGTACCTGATCACTGCAGCCCAGGCTGCCTCCAATCTTGACATCTCTGATTAGCTCACTTGTGCTGGTGACCAACATATTCAGTATTGCATCCCCTCTGGTAGGGCTGTCTATTACCTGGCCTAAGAAGTTATCCTTGATGCGCTCCAAGAGTCTCCTGGGTTGCCTACAGCTTGCTGTGCTACTTTTCCAGCAGATAGCAGGATGTTTGAAGTCCTCCAGCAGGATGAGAACCTGCAAGCACAATGCCTGTTGCAGCTAGAGCCCCTGGCTTCTCTCTGTAAGACTTCAAATGTGCTCCAGTGTACCCAGCATGTCACAGAGCAACAGGCTGAGGGCCCTCGGTAGTACCTCATCCCTCAAACCTTGGTGCATTGTCTCATCACCTGATGTTATCCCCTTCCCCCTTCAAGTCTAGTTTAAAGCTCTGTCAATGAGCCCCACTAGCTCTTGAGCAAAGGCCATCTTCTTTGAGAAAGGTGAATCCCATCCAACACCAGCAGGCCTGGTGCAGTGTAAACCACCCCTTTACTGAAAAATCCAAAATTCTGTCGGTGACACCAGCCACGGAGCCATGTATTAGCAGACATCTGTGTCTTCCAGTATTGCTGCCTGCAACTGGAAGGGTAGAGGAAAAAATTACCTCTCCTCCAGCTTCCCTAACAGCTGTCCCAAGGCCCAGAAGTCTCTTTTGATCATCCTTGGACTACATGTTACAACCTGATCACCACCCACATGGAAGAGCAATAATGGGTAATAGTCTGAGGGCTGTACCAGGCTAGGAGGGTTCCTAGGAACTAGAAATTGCTAGGAATGCTGGGATAGGAGAATGGCTATAAAAAGAGAAGCTCTGTTCATAGTAAGAATACAACAAATTTTAACTTTATGTACATGGGTATCCTTCAATTATAGACTATGCAAAATGAAGTAATTGCTATCTGATTATCTGATCTGCTCATCTATTTTTTCTGAAATTTCTCTCACCTTCACAATGTCTCCACTTTACATGTCCTAGGTACTCTGTTCTCTTTTACCTCCTTCCATGTCACCTTCTTTCACAACATACCTTCCATTTCCTCTTTGTAACCATAGCTTTCCCAAAATGACCTTACCTATTGTAGACCTTCCACACCATATTTCATATGCTCTCTCCTACCATTATGTCCGCATTTTCTATCCATATCAAAAACTGCAGGAGAGACCATCTTTTCTCTGTTAGATGCATCTAATGAAATACAACCATACATTTTTTTTGGTGTTTGGGCAGTACTGCAGTAAATGAGTTATTCAAAACAGAGGAGCGTAACAGTTTTGGCAAAAGAATAAAGTTCTCTGTGTTTACCCAGTTTCCTGTGCTTAGTGGAAATTTAACTGTAAATGGAAACAATTTTTAGCCTTAATGAAAATGTAGTGATAGGTTTGCTAGGGAAAAATACAGTTTTATATGTGGCATACCTAAAAATACATGAAAATGTGAGCTCAGTTTCCAATCAGTTTGCTTTTTCATAAGTTAAAAAAAAAATCTAATTTTCTTTCCAAAACGTTAGACTAGAAAGAAAAATCCTCTCTTCCTACCCCAGTAATCTTGAGTATTCCTGAAATTGGATCATTTTGTTCGAATGAGATATCAAACTTGTCAATGGAAGAATTTACTAACATTAACCTAACCAAACAAAATGAAAGATTTGGCAGGGGGTATAATGGGAACTTAAAAAAGAAAAAGATCTGAGTTTTTCATATTTGATTTCAGGTCTACAGAGACAAGAAAGCACTGATCGGCAATGTCTTTTACCTCCCCTTTCTGTGAAAGCACTTCATGTGAAAAAGAGATTAGAGATCATTTGAAGTTAATTGTGTCAGTAGGTCTAGAAATAAAGTGCAAGTTCAGAAAAACAGTGCAAAGTGCAAATCAGGATGGCAGATATTCACTATGGAAATCAAACCATACTTCAGGACAGACAACTTCTTTTTCATCTTCCATGGCTTGTTTCGTAGCATGGCAATTAGTTTCTTTTTTTCCTCTACCTCTTCTTTCAGCTTGGCCAGTTCCTCCTCTGTAATTGGCTCCTCCTCAGAGTCAGAATCTGAGCTTCAAACAAAAGCAGGAACAAAAACCATCACCAAAACTCAGAAAGGACAAAAGTTTTCACTGAAGCACATACTTGCTATTAATTCTCGTTAACTTTGAGACCTTGATAAATGCCTTCACTGTTGCACAGAAGGGAGGACACAATTCACTTGGACTTGTTATTAATTTTAGTATGAAAGGCAAAGTCAGCACACAAAGTGCAGAGTCGCAGCTGAACCAGCGCTACACCCAGCGCATCCCCTGGAGAGTGGGCAGAGCTCCTGGGGAAGTGTCTGGCAGCCAATGAATGTTCCTGCAGGAGTAACCAGCTTCCTAAGAGTCCAACCCAAACTCACAAGAGGCAAGTGAGGACACTATAACTGCAGCCACAAAAATGAACTTGTTCACCCCACTTCACTGTGCCACAGGAGAGATAAGAGACACCACAGACACATCAAAGACAAGTTTAAACACCAGATGACAGCCTGTCCACTGATCAAGGCAGTAACATTTCAGAGATGAGAAAGATTCAAAACAACACTGCAGCAAGGCTGCGTTGTGTCCTAGCACTCAGAGTAAGCAGATGCAACAGTAATGGTATCTCTAGATCTGTTGTGTTTGTAACCTGAACTTATCTATGCAGTGGTTTATACTACCTTTGGAAAGCATTCCTAGAATCATAGAATCATAGAATTGTTTAGGTTGGAAAAGACCTTTAAGATCATCCAGTCCAACCATTAACCTACACTACCAAGTCCACTCTAAACCAATCAAGGGTAGACTAGACTAAACCATGTCCCAAAGTGCCACGTCTACCCGTTTTTTGAACACTTCCAGGGATGGTGACTCCACCACCTCTCTGGGCAGACTGTTCCAATGCTTGACCACCCTTTCCATGAAGAAGTTTTTCCTAATATCCAATCTAACCCTCCCCTGACGCAGCTTAAGCCCATTTCCTCTCGTCCTATCGCTAGCTACTTGGGAGAAGAGACCAAGACCCACCTCACTACAACCTCCTTTCAGGTAGTCGTAGAGAGCAATAAGGTCTCCCCTCAGCCTCCTCTTCTCTAAGCTAAACACCCCCAGTTCCCTCAGCCACTCCTCATCAGGCCTGTTCTCTAGACCCTTCACCAGCCTTGTTGCCCTTTTCTGAACATGCTCCAGCACCTCAATGTCTTTCTTGTAGGGAGGGGCCCAAAACTGGACACAGTATTCCAGGTGCGGCCTCACCAGCACCAACTACAGGGGGACAATCACTTCCCTAGTTCTGCTGGCCACACTATTCCTGATACAAGCCAGGATGCTGTTGGCCTTCTTGGCCACCTGGGCACACTGCTGCCTCATGTCCAGCTGGTGGTTGACCAGGTCCTTTTTGGCCAGGCAGCTTTCCAGCCACTCTTCCCCAAGCCTGTAGCATTGCATGGGGTTGTTGTGACCCAAGTGCAGGACCCGGCACTTGGCCTTGTTAAACCTCATACAGTTGGCCTTGGCCCATTGATCCAGCCTGTCCAGCTCCATCTGCAGGGCCATCCTACCCTCGAGCAAATTGACACTCCCACCCAACTTGGTGTCATCTGAAACTTACTGAGGGTGCACTCAATCCCCTCATCCAGATCATCAATAAAGATATTAAACAAGGCTGGCCTCAAAACTGAGCCCTGGGGAACACTGCTCATGACCGGCTGCCAACTGGACTTAACTCCATTTACAACTACTCTCTGGGCTCGGCCACCCAGCCAGTTTTTTTACCCAGCAAAGACTATGCCCGTGCAAGCCATGAGCTGCCAGCTTCCCAAGGAGAATGTTATTGGAGACTGTGTCAAAAGCTTTGCTAAAGTCCAGGTAAATGATGTCCGCAGCCTTTCCTTCACCCACCAGGCGGGTCACCAGGTCATAAAAGGAGATCAGGTTGGTCAAGCAGGACCTGTCTTTCATGAACCCATGCTGGCTGGGCCTGATCCCCTGGTTGACCTGCACTTGCCTGTTGAGTTCACTCAATATGAACCGCTCCATCCATTTCTGATTAAGGCAATGTCTACTTTCCTAAAACCTGCATAGATAACCTTTTCTGTGAGCAATCTTACATCTTACATAACAGCATATAGCAAATCATTAGGAGCAGGTGTTTCCTCCTCTTATGCCAGCAAACAGGAAAATGATAAAATGGAAATCATTAGACTCTGACTTCCTGCCCTAAAAGCCTACCAGTGATGACTACCACTAAGCAAGCTCTTAGTAAAAGCAGTTTGATGCATTTCTACTTGTTTCTTGTGTTTTCTTTTGCCTTTTTTTTTCTGTTTTGAATGTTTGAAAATGTACTGCAGGGGTTTTTTTAAATAGTTTTCTAGTTTGTTTTGGGAACCGTTCATTCAGACTTTATCAAGCAAGCAGTTTTCAGGCTGGTTTGCTTATAATTCACTGTTCTGAGAGCTTGGGGATTTAAAACTCACCCAGAAATAACTCCTTTCACCATGGAATTACCCAATGAAACTCACTACCAGAAATTAGCAGAGATCAAAATAATCAGGTTAAAAAAAAAAGAATCAACACAAAACTCATCTAGGATTCCTTTATGTCCTTTATGTAGAATAATTAGGGCATAAAGAGGTTTTCCTGATTTAGATGAAAAGTAGTAGGGAGGTAGAGGGAAACAGCACCAGATTCTACTGAACTGTACTGTGACCTAGCCAAAAAGGGCAGTGTTCACAGAGGTTAGCAAAATCCACAGTGACAGCAGCAAATACAATACTATCTCCCTGTGGAATAATATCACATTCAATATTACTTTTTGGTTTGGGTTTTTTTCAGGTTTTTTTCTATCTCAGCTTCTTATTTTACTCTTATCATGCTTTTTGATGCTGAAATATCTTGGCAATTAAAAAACTACAGCAGCCAGATGTACTTTTAAACAGTACATAGCATTTATTATGACAGATCCTCATGGACTTGCCAGACAGGCTATCTTTCTATGCTGCCACCCTTCTCTTCTGTCCTGAAGGTCTACAAATCTTTTATCTGAATCACAGCTGAACTGATCACCAGCCTATTTTTCTTTGTTCTTACATTATTTTTGTTTTTCTTTTAGAATTTTTAAAAAATATTCTTATATTTATTACTCTGCAATCTCGCCAGCTAGTGTCCTAAAAGTCTGAAAATATAATGTTCTTGACATATCTTCCAGTGCATCCTCAGTTTTTCCTCAAATGTTATGTTTATTACTTCAAGAACAAAGTCTTGATCCAAGTAGCAATTTCTAATTATTTAGCCCAAACATATGTATTCTAATGTTAAGAACTTTGGAAGACTATCCAAAACATTGTGCCCTCATTCCATTTTATATTTTCAGTGGTCTTTTTTTAATTAACACTCACTAGATGTTTACAACGGAAGACAATAATAAGCAAAGGAACATGGATTGACACATTCAGGACTGTTGCTATATGAGTACAGGAAATTGCACAGAGGGGTGTAATAGGCATCACACTGAAGAGCCAATGCAAAGAAAGATTTTAGGCATTCTTGTAGGGAAGGGAAATGAAGCAGAAGTATATTGAATTGGGATCATAGACAAATTAATGCAACAGCATGTCTTGCTGTATGTTTTTTCTTTCCTTTGACTCCTGCTGTGCTCTCCAACGATGCCTATGGGAAGACAAACAGCTGTAGCAAGTGCTGAATGGGGAGGAAGGGGAATCTCTCTCCCTCTCCACTGAGATAAGCATGCCTAGCTCCATTTGCTCCATTATACACCATTCCCAGGAGTTGTTTGCTTTCAATAGCACAAGAGGGGACAGGGAGCAAGAGAATGCCAGGATAGCAGAAAAATACAAAATAATTTTCTGAAGGGCTCCATGTCAGTGGGGTCTTCCAAAGATCCCAGGTTGCACTAAATGCTTTGGAAAAGTGAATCGTAATATTTCAGAGGGAGTGAGTAGGAGACAGACTGGAAAATCCCATCTCAGTCCTTGGTTCTGGGTTCCTGAAATTTTGGCACTGATGTTTTATAAAAAGCTGGCTCAAACTTGGCTGGGAAACAAGAACTCAATCTTGTGAAGGGTCAAGATTTTAGTTCTGTATTCGAAATAGAACTAGACCTTGCATCTTTGGAGGGTTATCAGCTTGGCGTTTGAGGGATTTTAGTTTTGGGGAAAGGAAAAAGCCAGAGAGATCTCACCTGTTATCACCTCTCGCTGTCATTTGCTCCCGTCTTCTGTCACTTTCACTCCCTTTCTCCAGAGAATGGCTCATCAACTTAAGGTATTTAACTACAGTAAGGGTGACCCTGGCTTGAGTTCCCATTCTGCCTGACCAGATTTGACCTAATCCTCAGGGTATCAGCAGTCCCAGAGGGGCCTGGCTGATAAGTTCCTCAGGTTCGACCCTGGACCTGTGACAAACCCCTGACTTTGTTCCACCAAAGTGGATATGGCTAAGTGGCTTTCTATTTTACTCAGCCAACTATTTCCTCACTGCAGGACAAAAAAATATCTGTCCAGCTCTAACTGAGCTGTAATGAGTAAGGGAGTCATAATGCCTTTTGTATTTCACAGCTATAAATGAAAGCAGGTTTTGTGTAAGATAACCATGGGTTTATATTTAAAAAAAAAAAAAAAAAAATTACTGAATTACCCAGATCCTGATTTCTTTTTGTCTTTTTTCTTCTTGTTGGCCTTCTCTTTTTTCCCTTTCTTATCAGGCTTTTTGTCCTGCTTCTTCTCATTTTTCCCTTTTCCACTTTTACCCCCCTTCTCATCTTCCCCATCTTCATCATCTTCCTTGGATTTCTGATTTGCTTGGTTCTTCCTGTTTTTTGCAGGGTCCCCATCAGAATCAGTGCCCTCATTTCCAGCTGCTCGTCCCCGTCCTCTACGGTTTCTATGCCTGCGATGCCCAGCTCTCCTTGTCCCATCTTCATCATCCTCATCCTCCTCACCACCATGCCTGGCTCTCCCTCTGACATGTCCCCTTCTGGTTCTCGGTGTTGCTGTCTTCTGCATTTTATCTGTTATGGAGGAGAAAAAACACATGAGAGAAGGCAGGAAGTTAGAGGGAGACCTTTCCTCCTCCTTCATTCATACAGATAATCAGAAAACATCTGTGTGTGGCCTCAAAGTAATCCACACTACTGACCTGTTCCTTTGACATTTTCTTCATTCTCAGCTGCACTGCCTTCTTCATTGTCAACATCACTGCCATCTGTGGAGCAAAATCAAAGGCCAGTGCATGTGAAGTGTGGATCAGTCATTAGGAATGCAGGGATTTTAAGAAATTCTTGGCAATTACTGCATTGTACTCCCTTACACCATTTCAGAAAACCAGCTTTTTGGATCATGGCAAATAGCTTGCAAGAAATAAGATGAAGACAGAAAAAATAGTTACACTTTTGTTCAGCACTCAAATAAATAAGCCCCAAAGTGATGCCATGAAGAACTCACTCTCATGGAAGAAATACATAGGACAGGAGAACCCTCAAAAAGAAACATGACAGCAATATGCTACAGTTTGAGGAAAAGAACAAGGAAGATGAAAATGCTTCTCAGGCAATTCTCAGAGATTTTCATAAACATATGAAAGATAAGCACTGGCTGAGATTAAAGAAGATTAAAAGAATCATCTTCCAATTTGACTGACTGGAGGGCATGAAGCTTCATAACTGCAGCATGGCTGAAGAAAGCAGTCCCAGAAGAAAGAGGAGACATACTCTCAGTTCCAGCAACTAAATCTGTAAGCATAGTGACAAAAGTTGACCCAGCTCACTCGTATGCTGTACCACAGTCCTCTTCTACCACTCAGGAGATGATAAAAACATTGGAGACTCTAGAGAGAGAGCCTATTTACAGAAGCAAGCAGTATCTCTGCTCAGAAACATCTTTGGTTTGGAGTGGATCTCTTCCTTAAGTTTTTCAGTCTCAGTAATTTCAATAAGAGATCGTGTCTCTGCTACCCATCAATAACAAGGAAAGTATCTAATTCATTTGCCTGGTACACTTTGAAACTGGGATCATGCATATATAGACAAGAAAGAAAAATAATCCTCTTTTCCATATGCATTATAACTATCATAATATTTAATTAATACACTCTCTGCAAATATTGGTATGAACACGTTATTTAACAGGTTGCTCCTGAAACTATTAGTGGTATTTACCAGCAATGTTTCTTCAGAAGCAATCCAACAAACACCTGAGAAGCCAGGAGCTAATAGGCTCTCTTGAGGTATCTTTGAGCTTGTACATGTGGCGCAGCACTTGAGACACATCAGTGAAATATATAGAAATACATGGTAGTAGGATATTAATGAGAAAACTGAGAAATATTACCATGAATAGAAATAGGCAGTTGTCATTCCACTCCTATATACCATGTATGTTCCAGATATATGTTGTCTAATTTCCCCTCTGTACAGACAGGACAGGAGACATGTCATGACCATGTCATAGTTGCAGTTTTCAGGCAAGAAGAAACTACAGTTATCTTCCTTCTTTGCTCATCTTTAATACTTTTGATTTTTTCTTTATAGTCTGTCTTTCTCCACCCATTCCCTAGTTCCTTTTATGAATTTTATTAAGCCACTAGTGATTCATTGAAAATGTATACACAAATTGATTTATCTAGGGGCTGCTGTAGCTAACTATGAGGCACAACTTCTCCCCTTTACCCAGTATCAAAGAAAAGCAGTAAAATATGTAAGCCTGCAAAAAGGAAGGAACCTAGGGTCTTGTTTCACTGTGTGCAATAATGGGCAAAGGGTTATTATCCAGAATTTCACAGGCATTTTAAAACTGGGATATATGTAGGGAGTCTAAGTTCCCTCCACAAAACATTTCTTTGTAATTACATTTTATATCATTTCCACAGCATCTGCACAATAATTTTTTAAGACTGTGCAAAAATGTTATCATTCAATATCATCAGCTGAATGTGAA
Organism: Pelecanus crispus; assembly: GCF_030463565.1. NCBI lineage: Eukaryota > Metazoa > Chordata > Aves > Pelecaniformes > Pelecanidae > Pelecanus > Pelecanus crispus. The sequence continues at coordinate 40,161,439 of NC_134676.1, forward strand.
AATAAGTGCTCCTTTGTTCTGTTTGAACATACGCCTTCTGCTGCTGACAGTAACAGGATCTCCATTTGACAAAGATCATTACATTGCTATTGAAAGCTTGCAAAGATGAAGACAGACTCTTTTAAAGAGATACTTTGCATGCAACAATAGGGCACAGTCTTTTATTGCAACTAATGTTTTTGCTGATCTCCTCCAGCCAAACAGAAATACCCAGGAAAGCACTTCAATGGTACAAGATTGGCCTAAGATTCTGATGAGCACATACAACAAGCAAATAGCTGGGGGTTTATCGTATCTACTGAAACATGCATTAGCAGTGAAAGTGTATCGTGCTCGAGTTGACATCATATTGACATAATAGTGAAAGTGACAATGGACTATGCAACGCGGAGGCTTAGGCAGGGAAGAAGGTAGCTTTTAGGGTCTAATTCTAATAGCATAAGGGTAACAAATGCTCTAGTCTGAATCCAACATTTCAGGTAAAATAAAGTGTTAAACTAATTAATAGATTTCAGGCTGCTTGAAGAAAGTAGAGGGAACACAGTACCAGAGAGAAGTGTATCTGAATAGTGACTGCTGCGTGTTTATGTCTTTTTTTTCATCTAAATGCTCAGGCACATGAGTGATTAAAAAAAAAAAAAAAATTTTTTAAAGACATTAATAAAAAGCATAAAATCAAACAGAAATATATATTGCCATTAAACAAGCCTAGAAAAAAATGACCCGTGATTACATGGAATCATGCAGCTAGAAGAGTAGTAGGTACTACAGACATAACCAACAAGCACAAGTATAGCTTCAAAAGATATTTCTGCAAAAATTTAAAATTATAACTCCAAACTGAATTTCAGAACATTCTTGCCTCCACAGCCCCATGCTCAGGCAGAGATGAAATGTGTTGATACAAAGGATGTTAGAGTTTTGTCCTTCTCATGCTGGTGTATCCACAGAATAAAAGATCTCTCCCAGGCCTTGGGGTATGATGCAGAAAGCACTGTACTAGCATTTATTTTTAAAAGAAGCTGGAAGCCAAGGACTACCCTCCAATCCTCCAGTTTCCTCTCACTCTATGCCATGAGCTGTGTCACTAGTATAAAAGCTGAAGCTCAGGGTAGAACTAAAAGTTAATCACTTGTGTCAGCTGTGATAGCAGTTGGTGCTGTTTAGGAGGAACAAAGTCACTGAAGATGCCGAATGAAGGAGCCCTTTACCACCCCTGAGGTCTGTCCTGAACAGCACTTATGCATACATTCGTGTAAGCTACCCCACGCCGCACCCACATTACTGCTCTCTCTGGAGACTTTTAATTCAGACAAGCTCTATTAATAATTATATTTTTGTGTTTGGGGTTTTTGCACATGTCATTAAAAGACCAATGTTGTTAGTTGGTTGAGTATTTGAGCAATAAGAGAAAGAAATAATCATCACTGTGTTTAACATTATTATTATTATTATTATTACTACTACTACTACTACTATTATTAAGCTATTTCAGGTCATTAACTCTGTAATACTTTTCAAAGAGGAAATAAAGAGGCTAGGCAGCTCATAACTCAGCACTTTAGTGGCTTGTGGAAAACCCTGTCTTACTGAATTATTGGAGAAGCATTTCAACAATACACAAATTACATTTCATGGTGACACTAAATCTCAATGCAGTTTAGCACTAAATTTAAATGTTCTTCTATAAACCACAATATAGAAAAACAGTAGAGCGTATTCCTCAGGCACTGTATTATCATCCTATAGGAAAACTGAAGAGCATTTTTGATGCTCTGGTTTGTTAAAATAGAAATATATAGACTTTCATGCAAGAACAAAATCATCATTATGTGGCATTCTTTTAGGTCTGTATACTTGTCTTCTGCTTTTTTAAACATATCTTCATGCAATCCTACTGTCAAAAGTTCAGTGAATCCTCCACTAAAATCAACTAAGTCTCACTAAAGCACTGTCTAGAATAACTCATTGTTCCAGAAAAGAGTTGATAGGACCTCTTTTCTTCATGGTATTAGTATCCATAGGGCTAATGTCAGTTATTAGGCTTTGAGTCAGCTAACTTGACTGTAAGTGGCCCAGAGCAAACTGTTGCTCAGCTGTTACACCTTCCAGGATACATCATCCTGCCCCAGCGATACATATATCATTAGGTATATTTGGAGCTATAGTCCATAACTTCTTATGCCCTAGGAAACCAAATTACTTTCTGATCTTTTTTTTTCCACAGTAGTTTAAGGGAAACTTTCTCATCTTTCTAGACTAAGGGCAGGGAAAGTGTAATCTGAGTAAGCTATCATTTTACTTGAAGTCTTATTTATGTTTTAGACTATAGCCAGAAATGAGCCAACAGGACTAAAGGAGGGTGTCCTGAATATGGGCTCAGACTAACCTGCAAATCAGAGACTGCAATGAAGACAGAACATCAGACAGCTCAGGAGAGAGCTCAAAATATTGACATGTTGGCTAGTGAGGAAATTAAGGACAGAAAAAAATTTATAAAACCATAGGAGTCTTTGCTATATGAGGTGGCCATTTAGCGGATTGTGGGGGCTGTTGTATCCTCACCTTATTTTCCCCAGTTGTTTGTATACCACTTATCAGAGAGTACTACTCAGATTTCATGTTTTGGTTTTTTTTTTTAAACTTGTTTTATACTGACAAAGTTTCCTTGATTTTTCGCTGAGAGAGGGATAATGACTCTTGGAACTACCCCATAAAATACAGCTCACTGTTGCAATATTACTGCTTACATTACTACTATGCAAAACTGACTGCTGCTAAGCAATTTTGCATGCTGGTGCCTTTAAAAAAAAAAGAAAAAAATCAGTGTTATGCAAAGTAATCTGTAATTCAAAAAATGCTATCAGAATTTTTGTATATGTTATAAAATGATTTTCTACTTTATTAATTAATTGTCAAGTCAATTAAATGGATCACACGTAGACAGAGCCTTGCAAGCAACTGTTGTGTCTTCCTCTGGACTGGACCATGCTGGACTTTTTTCAGTGCCAGAAAGACATCAGCCTAAAGAGCTAAGAAACTGGGTGCCCAACATGTAGAAATGTCAGCAATGCAAGATCACATTAGACAACAAATCCATGTGAAGTAGTCAAAAAGAATAGGAAGAATTGTATAATATTCAGTTCTAGGTATTTACATCCATTTCCCTACTATTCTTTCTGATCACGTAAATTTGAGGGTGTCTCACAACACTTCTGTGAGGATAAATATCACTAGAAGTAACAGCTGTGAAACATACCAGACATACCAAAATCTCACAGAAAGTCTATGGCAAGAGTGAATTGGTGCAGACTTCAACATCCAAGATCTGAGACTTTAATACTATAGACCCCATCCTCTTAGTGTATTTCCAAACATAGAGAAAAACAGCTTGGCCTACCTTGTGCACAGGAGAACGGCACTTGAAACACCGAAATTACAAATAAAAATTGCATTCATAGAACAACCAGAACACTTAGTATTTGAGACCATGCTTGATTTTTCTTCTGTTTTTCCCAGCTAGTGTTGCATTTTTTTCTTCCAATGGACTGAAATAAAAATCACAACCCCAAAAAACCATCCTTTCCAGCAATAGCTATGAATTTATGAAGTAAAATAATAATTCCTATTCAGTTACACTCATACTAGCAAATATAGTGCTTATTTTTCTGCACCTGAATTGACAAGGTTGTAAATAATAAAGTAGGCAGAATATTTATACTACAATGTCATAAAGCCACTAGTGTCTCAAAAGACTTGTTAGTCTTAATGTATATAGTGTGGCCTGCAGATTTCTGCACCCAAAGGGTTTCCAGAAGTACGCTGAGGGGCAATAAGCTTTCTCTCTCTGCAGATTGCCACTAAGGAGAATTTGCCCAACTAACTGCAGTCCAGTCAACATTTGAAAATTAGAGATGGGGACCACAGGGAATAAATAGAATCCGTTCATTTCACATCCATAAATTTCTTGTATGTTTTCCACTGGTAATTAAAAATTACAAATGCTCTACTAAAATGAGAGACTGAGCTCTCATAGATCAAGTTGGCACTGTGGCTGGCATTGGGCACATCATCTGATTACACTCTCCTCTTTCTCGTTTCCTTCTGGGCTATGCTTACACACCATCAGGTTTGAGTGTTGTGTCTCAGTTTGTGGGTCAGGACTTCTCTTAAACAAAGTTCCCCTTCAGGGATAAATAAGTTTATTGCATGATTTCAGTGCAAGAATTTTAGGCCAAATTGGATTTTGCTATTATAAAACCTACAGAAGGCAGAGGAGGAAGATAATTCAGTGGGAAACCCCTCAGTATTTCACCCTCTTCAGGAACACATAGATAAAAGTTTTCAGGCCACTGTGTCTTACACTATCTCTGTGGATACACCCACATTTCCCTGCCTATCCCAGACAAAGACCTAACCATGTAGTGCTTTGTCCTACCCAAGACTAGAGATCTGAAAAGCTTGCAGGACCCATTGGTTACTGTAATAAAACAAGAGGAAGCCACACTTGCATTGTGTCTTCATCACACAGTTGGCTTGATGATCGGCAATTTTTCATCTTCATTGCAGTCTTTAGTGCAAGAATTAGGATCAGAATATTAATTTTCCAGTGCATTCTGGGAAGTGTGAGACTGCAGTAAATCATACCTATCTGACCTTTTCAGGTTCTGAAATATGATTTACTTAGCTTATTGTCATTCATTCATAGTACTGTTAACAAGGGAAGAACACATTAATATGGAGAAAACAGTTTACGTTCAAGATACAAAGGTAGCATTCTTAATGGATCTGAAGTCAATTGTATATTTTAGAACCTTGTGAGAAGACAGCTCTTTTAAGGTTGATACTGACAGCTGACCAGCTCACCACAGATTCTCTTCATTATTTTTAGAGGATAATAGGCACCTTCCACCTGATCTTTTTTAAATATACACTCTGAAGATTTGTGCTCTAAGTCACCTTTTCCTGTATGAGAAGCCTAGAACAATGAATTCACATTCATGAACTTAGCGTAAGAACCATACATCTCCTACTATCATAGATTTTGCAGAAGACATGTTATGAAACAAGAAGAATGGTCAAACTAGGCCTTCACTAGAAATAAAGATCTCAAAAAGCAAAAATGTATGGCCCTAGACTGCATTTTTGTAATTGTTGGTTTGGTCCAATATTTGCAAGAATATTCCTCAGGACAGTCAGCAATGATGAAGCAAAACCTCATGTAAAGAAATCACAACTAGATTAATGCCTGAGCTCTGTGCTGACTAATTCCAGCCCATGGAACATTTTAAGGCAAAAGTGGACTCAGAACCACATTCTGAAAGTGCCTCATAGTTACTTATAGTGCAGCTCCAGCTTTTTAAATCTTCTTAAATCAAGACTGAGACTTGAAATTACTCACACAATCTCATATCCAAATGTACTCATAACTGGCATTAAGGTAGTTAGATTTTATTATAAATTATGTACAGGATAAATTTTCATGCAAAGTGTGTCAGAATGATCATGATTCTGCAACCTAAAGATCTCAACCTTCTCCAGTCAAAAGATTTTTTTCTTCACTGTGGGAATGCTAACCTCTGTACTTTGAATGAATAATAAAATCACTGAATCAGAAGATCAGTCAATTCAGTCAGATATCTGCAGGTAGAAGGCAGGTGTTTACAGTAAACTTAGAATCTTGATATTCCAAGAATTAGTTTGTTAGAAATTGTTCTTAAAAAATGTCTGTTCTATGGTCATGCTCCTCTTGTTTCTTATCAGGTGAAAATTCTGCTGAAGCTGGCAAGTATTTTGCCTATGCTACATTAAATTCTGTGCTTCTCATGTTAAAATGAGATCCATTAGCAGGTACTGCTTGAAAATTAAATTGGTCAGTAAAGGGACTTGTAGAAAAAACTGGTGGAAAAAAAACCCAATGAAGGTACTCAGACAACGAAAGAAAATAAGGACTCTTAAAATGAACATGTTACATTCTGCCAAAGTGCTAAGTAGTCCCTTCTGATGTTTTCTATGGAAGCAGAACCCATTTTATTGTTATTGCATGTTACAAGTGTAGATTAAAAATACAGAATGCACTGTTTAGCAGTACCAGCCCTGGTACTTAGCAAGACCTAATGAATTTATTCAGAAATCATTCTAGAATAAGGTCTCTGGCAATTTTCTTCCATGCTGAAGATCAGAAATGTCATACCTGTTCCATACAAAAAGATCCGTATTTTGGAAAGAGTGGTATGGCCCATGAGAACTGAAAGCACTTCCCATATCACAGAGTTGCCTTGCACTTCGCCAGAATAAGCCATTAGGCATTATCATCCTACAAAAACATTTCTTACACCCAGAATGTTGCAGTCTCAGTAGAGAAATATTGTTAATCTTACTATGAAGAATGTTTGACATTTCATACAAAATACTGAAAGCAACAAGAAAAGGAGGCATTGCCTTTGTGCAGCTTACAGAAGCCACAAAATACCCTTGTTTTCTTAATCTTCCCTATAAACTACATGTAAATTTAAGACAGTAACAGGGCTGTGGTTGCACACTTTTGATTTACTAACCAATGGAAAGACACACTGCTATGCTACAACTAGCTAACTTACACAGCAAAGCTGCTTTCAAAAGCCAAGTAAAATACATTTCTGAAAAAAAGATAATGAATTGTGACAAAGGACATTTTTTATTATAATGAACAAGAAGAAGACAAAACTTGCACACTGTTGACCTACATGCAGAAAATGAATATGTGCTTAAGATGCATAATAATAGTTGTAATTACCATTTCCTTCAATGGTGGTTGGCATTTCATGTTTAGGCATCGTGACTGTATTTCACAGGGCTGCTCCAGCTGCTACCTATATAAGAAGGTTGGGTGGTTCAAGATGAAGTGTACTACATCAACATCGTCCTGTCTGTCACTGAACGGACGGCGCTGGTGAAGTTTCACTGACTGAAATATAAGAAGATACTAATTTCCTAAGTGATTAATCTTTCATGAATGTTTAGTTTACTATTTAGGGTTGGCATGCTAGGGTCAAAAGAATGGAATAAGTTGTTCACCTTCTTTATTACTATCATTGAAAAAAGAAAAAATCTCATGCAATGTACTTACTTATCACTAACGCTAATGTTTACATGCTCAAGTGCCTTACTGAGCAAGGATGTTGCACATTGTCCACCTGGGCATACTCTGATGCTGTATACACATCTACACTTCAGCATGTGGAGGATGTTACTCGGATTTTTTTTCTCATGAAAGACAGCTTTTACCTTAGATATATCTAAATTGCATAGCTTTAACAACGTGACACTGATTTAAAACATCTTAGCAAAAGGAGCTGGATGCTGATACATCTGCTGGTTTATATTTGCATCTCCTTGCAGTTTCATTAAGACTCTTTGCTTCTGCCCTTATGCAGATATTACATCCTAAGTTTACCAGTTTTACCCTGATTCACCTTATATCTACAACACCAGACAAGCTTAATGGTGAAACAAAGAAAAAATTTAATTAAGAAGACAGGTCAGGCTTGCAAGTGAAAGATTTGAAACAACTTGCTACAAATAAAACATGTTACAAATAAAACAACATAAAATGCAATTTTGGATCTGTATTTGAGTAGATAATTCCTTCATAGCTTCCCCAGTATTCCTCATCCGGAATTATTTCAGTGTGACCCAGCTTGAAAAAAGGGGTAAGCATCTGCAGAATCCCCACATTCTTAGACACTCCTGAGTGGTTTCTAGATCCTCTGACCCACATGACTATGAAAGCCATTTGTTTTTCTTTGGAGCTGTCATTCAGATGTCTGAAAGAAGTTTATCTGGAAATTTATCCAGTGATGAAGGCTGCCTTACCTTTTAATTTTCAAATTTTAGCATCAGTGTTTTTTTGGAAACGCTGAAAATGTTTGTGGGTGTTGTTTGGACTGACTCGAAATTCAGTTCACAGACAAAATACGTCCAGGTGTTTAGTCCTATTTCTGTTGGAACATTAACATGCTATGTTTCAAATATCCCCAAAGAGATTAAGTCTACATATACAATTTTAAGAGTCCCTACACCTTTGTCAATAAAACATGTTTTCTGAACTATTATTATTTCCTTTACTGCATTCTCATGCGAGTCATTATATAACATCCTAGCTTGCATGTTTTTATATACTTGGGAAAGACTCCTAAGGCAAAAAAGAAATGCAAGAAAATATTCAAATCATCTCTGAAAATCCATAGTTAGTCCATTTCTAATAAACCATGGTTTTAAGAACTCAGAAAAAGCATAATCATGTTCTAAAAATTCAGTTGGCAGACTTCTGTACTTCTTTAATAACAGAAAGAACAACAGCTTGGGAGGAATGATAAGCATGGCATTCAAGTTAATGGTTCTGCAAGTACTTGCAAAAAGAAGCAGTGAAAGCATTGTAACAAGATGTTTCACCGTTGCAGTCAAATCAGGACCATAGTCTTGATGGAACTGTATAAGTCTTCATCAGAAATTTTGATTAATAATACCTCACTTTCATTTATTAGCCACACTGGAAAATATTTGACTGGCTATATGAAAAGGAAAGGGACATACGTTGAGGGCTGATTTATTAATCTTACCAACAAAATTGACATTACATTAATATCAAAGATGCAAAGGCAGTATTAAAAAAAGATAGATAAATAAAAGAATTAAGGTCATACATGCAGTCTGAATGTGGTCTCTGGATGAACATTGGCTATGATATAGGTGAATTGCACACTTTATTTTATTTGTTTCTCAACATCTTTTGACTCAGACAGTGATCAGATTTAGTTAAATACTTTTACCACAGTGCAAGTTTTTAGTGTACACAAGCCAGATCCAGTCTGGTGGCTTCAGGAGTTAACTTTCTCCATGAATTCCACCACTTGCTGCCCTCACCGGTGTACCACTAAAACTGTCCATGGGGCTGCCCTGTAAACTGGGTCACTAATCAAAGCAAATAATCATTTTCTTAAGTCAGCTTAGTGCAGTGATCCCATCCGCAGCACGGTCCCACAAACAGTTGTATTAGCAGAGAAGTGGGAGTCAAATTGTGACATGATGTGGGAAAGGGCAGCTAGGGTCAGGAGGCAGAAAGAGGGTGCAAGCCTTTGAAGACAGACTTGCCACTGGAGATAGCATATCATGGAGCTAAGTCCTATGTTTCTGTTTATCCTTGGAGACCAAATACTAAGCAGAGATTGAGGAAAAACTGTACCAATTTAACTTCATAGCAACCTACTGCTTCTCTAGCACAAATATAAATGACTGCATAGAGAGGATGGACAGTCTTCATTTATTCAAGGTTCTCTTTACAGCACACCGGTCTTGCAAAAAAAAGGCCTTTAATTTAATTCAGCTCTATTTAATAGCAATAAAATCAGAACAACACAGAGGAGTTTTAATATATAATAATAAATTATTAAAATGGCCCCAGTGCAGACAGGCTCAGAGAACTGGGCTCATTCATAAATGAATTTGTTGAACACTGCAAATATTTCTGTTAGCGAATATGCCACGTTTTTGTTTCTTTGTTCAAATCTGTATCTTCTTGTGAGAGACACTTACTACATATTCAAGGTGCTGAAGCATGCGTGGTGGACAAAAGATGAGGATGGAAATACACGATTATCCCTTTACCACAGCTGAAACTCATGGAAAAACCTGTAATGAAAGAGAAGTGGAAAGTACTGGTCCACACACCCTTCCTCATACTGCTAAACTGATAACCTGTTTGATAGCTCTCTGCCAACCAGATAAATCCATCCAAGGGAAATAAAGATGGCACTAAAGAACAATGACATAATTATGTTTGGTACAAACATTAGCGCCTCAATAAAGCTGCAAGCATCAATTTTGCTTGCAATCATCACTTAAGCTACAGTGCCACAAACTACTCACAAAGAATAGTGAGTATGTAATTTCTTTCCTGCCACTTCCTCCCATCAGCTGCAAACCCTTTGTACCACAATGAAATGCCTTGAATGTTAGTTTTTCCGTGTTTCATGGTGCATTTTCCATGAGTTTCTAAACATACTGCAAAACTTAGGGCAATAAATTATTTTCTGTCAGACTTTGTTGCTAAAGGTGACTCTTTTCAGGATGGGATTTTAAAATGCCATTCTGTTTGAAGGCACACAAAATGTATATTCTGCCCTGTTGAAGCACATGGTAAAATCAGGCAGTTCTGGAAATAGATACAAAAACAAGCTGAAGTCATGGCACTGTAGCTGTGCCAGTGAAAACGCCTTTTTCTATGTAATGTAATACTTACATTGATCTTTCCCTAACCTGCTGCATCCAAATGAGTCAGATGAGCCTGAACAGCATTAACTGGTAAGTCTGTGCCTACTGTCCTCATTATCCCACATATTTTCACAGCTGACTGAATGGTTATGCTGACCGTGTCTGGGAGTGGCAGGAGGCTGCACCACGAGGGACCCAAGGTGGGATGGGGGTCAAAACTTCCCCATGGGGCACCATCCCACAGCAACACAAACAGAGCAGGGCGCTGTAAGTGGCACTGGGGGGACCCTGGTGAGGGTGGGAAGGCACAGTCAGATGACAAATCAGATTGATTAATTACATGCAAGAAAATTTCAAAAGCCGACTTGCATCCTTTTAGAATATTAACTCCCAGATCAACATGTTCAGCTCTTGAACCCTGATTAGGGAATGCCATGTAACAGAAACACAAGTAACCTTGTTCTGATGCCACACTGGTATTCACAGAGAAAACTGCTACAGCTTAAATCTACTTGCAGAAAAAAACTTATTTGGGTAGAGGTCTCTGAGCAGCTCATGAAAAGGAAATCTAACAGCTATGTCAAAAAACTACACAAAATTCCAACAGACTTCTGTAATTATTGTTTCTGAAGCCATTTGTAGCTTTTCTGACATTTCAGAAATACTGTATTTCAAGTTTCTCTGAAAAGCTGGAATTTAAGCCAAAAGCACAGAGTAATGTATTTTTCATTATACTTAGGTTCTTTAGACTCTCTGGTAGACAAGATCACCAGGTTCAGAGCAAAAACATCAGAGGTCTCATGAAGAAGCTATTTTTTTAAATTTTCTAGTCAATTATGGGGATCACAAGAAATTAGGGTAATATATAAGATTTAGAGGAATTTATCTGAATTTCTCTTGATCACAGAATCTATCCTATTCCATCATTAATCAGAATGTTTTATTAAAAGTTCAAAACCAGCTTTAAATTCCTAAACATTCATTAGAATTCTGCCAAATGAATTTTTTATTAGAAAGGGAAATATTTAGTAGAGTTTCTACATATCTATATGCTCTGTTCTTTAGACCACTTCTGAAAATTTGTAGCTGCAAGCGTTTGGTAAGTTCTTCTGAAGATACGTGTATATGTATTTCCTCTAATGATAATGCTACTTAAATAATTCTACTTAGAATCATATTCTTGTCTTTATCCCAGCCAAAATGAATGGCTGACTGAATGGTCATTAATACAGCTGCTTTCTTTAATAATATCCAATATCACACACTGCAGGCTATGTCTGACAGCTCGCAGTACCTGCTATGCTCACAAATGGGCACACTGCTCAAATAATTTCATTTGCTGCTTAGCTGCGGCTGCACTCAATGGAGGGACTCCAGATTTACTTCTCGGTGCAACCCTTTACAGCTTATTTGTTCTAAAATTACATTTAAAAAAAACCACTAATTTTTACATGTCTTGAAGGACTTATTTCCATAGTAAGTGCAGCTGCAGCAGCCAAAAAGGGGTGAACAGAAGTCTCAGCCTGCACAGACAGGCTGAGGCAATGTGTACTTGGGAGCACTAAAATCCTGAGACTTTATGACTCCATAGTCATCAATGCCCCATGTAAATCACAGATGAGGTCCTCCTAAATACCACATCCATTTTAATGTACTCTACTACACCAGATAACACTTGCACAAGCCATTATCACTCAGAGAACATAACATTCAACAGTGACCACTTTCCACTCCAAGGTTTCATTGCATTTTTCAGGCAGCCTGTTTGCAAAGGACTTAGCAGGCACAAGTGGCACAGCTCAAAACTTTCTTTACTACTGCACATGCCAGAGGAAGTGAAAAGGTTGTAATCATCTTCAGGGACTCCTCTCTTTGGACTTTGACCATTGCATGTTCTTGGAGCAGACCTGTCTGTATCTTACGAAGGCACTGGGATCATAATGAGCTCTGCATATTCCCCAGCTAGCATCTGTACCCCACTCTGGTTCCTCTGCTGTCATGGCAAGTGATAAATGCTATACAACCAATAATGACCCCACCACCTTTATTTTTTTTTTTTTCAGGGGAATCATAGAGCAAAGGGCACCAGAACTATGTTCCATCAGGGAGTTAGAAAGTAAAATCTTGAATGCGAAGCTTCAACAAAATAACAAAACCCTGAGGTAAAAAAGCAAATTCTGCAGAATGACCAAGGGCATGGTGCCTTTAGCCAGAGGAACCAGTCTATTCATACCTCTCTGTTTCATGCTGCCTGTACAATCAAGTGAATATAATACAATGAAAGGCAGGAGTCCAGGGAAGAACAGTGTAACAAGTAGTCAATTCAATGACAAATTCTTCAGCCACTGAATGAAAGATTATTAATAACACTGCCTGTAGTCCTCCAATGCACTCAATCAGTGCCTGCTCCTAGGAGGTAATAAGTACCCTGAGAGGACAAGGTCAAACAAGCTAAGCACACCTGCAGTCTTTATTGTAGTACTGGGAAAAGCCTGGTACTAAAAGAATAGAAAGAAAATTGTTTTCATGAAGGGGAAAAAAGACCCCAAAAACATACTACTTATAGTCTTTTCAGATACTCATATGGCAAAATTTCCATAAAACCCATTTGCCTCAGCATTGTTATGAGAATATGAACATATGACTGAAAAGTTATTTTTTAACTTCCATACACATTCAGCCTTAGTTTTGTGAGCTGATATGCCAGAATAGATGCCAATCAGTGTCAGTGATAATATCAGTCTTTGATATGTGGACAACCCTTCAATACAAAATATTTTGAAACTATTAACTCATTCTCTGCTGACCCCTTGAACAGCTGCTGTACAGTGATAAGTTTTATTATTTCACAACCCTGGACAAACTCATACAATAGGCTAAATTTGTAACAGGTTAACTGCAGGCTAAGCATTTCTAGACTATTAATGATCTCTTGAGACACAAATCCAGCAATTCAACTGATGAGGGAAATAAATATGCTTGTATCAAGTGAACACAGAACAAACCAAGGATAAAATAAGATAAAATGTTTTGAAAACATAACATGAAGGCCTGCAAAAATACACACATGTACAAGGAACAATGACTGCAAAAATACTAGTATGCTCCAACCTTGGGCACACAAACAGAGGCTTGAAATATATGCTTGAAACCATAAAATCACATTCTCATTTAAACCAAAGCTATAAAGATAAGCACCCTTGAAAGAATGATTTGCAACATCAAAGATGCTTTGAAAAAAATATCAGTAAATGTAGCAAAGACTAAAGCTTGTCTTAAAATTACTATGATTTGGGCAAAATGCAGATCATCGACTACTGAACAAATTACAGAAAACTACACCATTATGACCTGCAAGTGAGCTTTTCTTTGCATAAGCTTTGGCAGTTGCTGAAAGACAAAGGCAATTTTGCATGAGCTTTTTCAGAATACCCTTGTCCTTGTTCCTGAACACAGCAATATTGTGTCATCATTTATTGAGGGAAGATCCTTGGGAAAAACAAAGTTTCGCACTCCTGAGCAGACACTACAGCAGCACCGCCATGATAAGATGCCACAACCAAAAGCTTAATATCAGTGACAGTCCTGGTACTCCAAACCCTGGGTCAGCCTTCCAACCACCCCCAAGAGGAGGTGAGGCAGCTGAGCACAAGGCATGGAAAGGGGTTTCTTTTCTTCCTAGTGTTTCTTAATGTCTTGGAGTTTTCACTATCCACTTTCTGTTTCTAACATGCCGTTTCACACAGTCCTGGCCAAGGCCACTGGGCCAAACTCTGGGAAAGAATATGACAGTTTTATTAGCGCATACTTGTTTTTATTATGTGATGCAACACTAACCCATTAATTTCATCTCTCCACATACACACACACATATCTGTCAAATTATATTAATTTACTTAATTAATACACCTAACTTCTGCAAAAGTAGATGAAGATTATTTGTTTATTGTTGTTGTCATTCTTTGACCATCACAATAATGAAAAGTGTCAGGGAAGAGCCTTCATACATCTTCAAAATATCTCACTTAGTTTGTAAAATTATGCAAAGCTAGAAAAATAGGCAGTGTTCATGAATGATATGTCACATCTCTAGCTTCTAGGTAGGTAGGTAGGTAGGTAGGTAGATAGGTAGGTAGGTAGGTAGGTAGGTAGGTAGGTAGATAGACAGACAGACAGACAAACAGACAGAGGTTCTTTTAAACTATTTGGATAACAATTTGCTGTGAGAAACTCCAGGCCTTGAAGAGCTCTCCCGAGAAGCTGCAGTTTCAGCTGCTGTCAGCAGATGGCAATGCATGTGAGTCAATCGCACCTTGAAGGAAGGGCCCCATTCACAACAAAACCTGAAGCCAGAGAAAAATACCGTCTCATTACTTAAGAAAGCAGAGGACCACGCAACAGAGGTTTTGCTTAGAAGTAGCAAAAGAGAGACAACGAAATTAAACCACATTACTCTTGCACCGTGTCAGTTATGTCCCTACTTTCTATGACCTGTTAGATTTAAATTGATCAACCATTTGGATGACAGAGATAAAATACGATTTTTGGTCATTTTGGCAATGACATAAACAATGTTCTCTTCTGTTTCAGTGTGTTTATATGGCTTAAGTGAAACAAGTTCAGAGCAACACCTGGATTGCAGCTAACTACAGGAGATAAAGGCTCTGAAGACAGTCCACTTTTGGTATTACACACATATCTTGTTTCTTTGGCTGTTGTTTCTAACAGTAAATGGATGCTGACATGCACAAAATGCACCACTCAACAATGTGAACTAGAAAGCAAAGCAAGAAGATATGTCCAGCACACAGCTAGACAAGTCCATAATACATTGGGTGAGTAATTGGCTGATGGGTCAGGCTTAAAGAGTTATAGCAAACGGAGTTACATCAGGCTGGCAGCCAGTCACCAGTGGGGTTCCCCAGGGCCCAATTTTAGGGCCAGTGCTCTTTAATGTTTTTGTAAATGGTCTGGATGCAGGAATCAAATGTACATTAAGTAAGTTTGCCGATGATATTAAACTAGGAGGAGCTGTGCACTGCCTCGAGGGTAGAGAGGCCTTCCAGAGAGATCTGGATAGACTGGAGAGCTGGGCAATCACCAGCCATATGAAAATTAACAAGAGCAAGTGCCAGATTCTCCACCTGGGATTGGATAAACCTGGTTATACACACAAATTGGGGGTCAAGAGGCTGGAGACCAGCCCCATAGAAACAGATCTGGGGCTTGGGTTGATGGCAAGTTGAATATGAGTCAACAGTGTGCCCTGGCAGCCAAAAAGGCCAACCATGCCCTGGGGTGCATCAAGCACGGAATAGCTAGCCAGTGAAGGGAGGCAACTGTCCCACTCTGCACTGCACTGGTGACGCCCCACCTTGAGTACTGTGTGCAGTTTTAGGTGCCTCAATATACGAAGGGCACCAGACTATTAGAGTGTGTCCAGAGGAGGGTGACCAAGATGGTGAAAGGCCTCGAGGGCAAAACTTATGAGGAACAGCTGAGGTCACTTGGTTTGTTCAGCCTGGAGAAGGGAAGGCTGGGGGGTGACCTCATTGCAGTCTACAACTTCCTCAAGGGGGGACAGCAGAGGGGGAGGTGCTGATCTCCTCTCTTTGGTGACCAGCAATAGGACACGAGGAAATGGAATGAAGCTGCATTAGGGGAAGTTCAGATTGGACATTAGGAAAATGTTCTTCACTGAGAGGGTGGTCAGTCACTGGAAGAGGTTCTCCAGGGAAGTGGTCACAGCACCAAGCCTGTCAGAGTTCAAGGAGCATCTGTACAATGCTCTTAGTCATATGGTTTAGTTTTAGGAAGTTCTGAGAGGAGCAGGGAGTTGGACTTGATGATCCTTATGGGTCCCTTCCAACTTGAGATATTCTATGATTCTGTGACTAGCTGTTTTGCCATTAGCTAACTATGCATATATTGTTCATATTCCTCAATGCAGGCACTTGATCTTCTGTCCCAAGATACCTTCAAAGGCAGCAGAAAGGATAAGGAGAGGGAAGAACCATTACAAGTGAAGAACTAGGATGCTGAGATATGTATGGTGTTTGTCTGAGGACCAGCATGAATGCTTTGTAGGTCTAGGAGCTGGGTGCAGGTCTCTGGGGGTGTGGGTCCTGCATGCAGTGGGAGATGTGAGGGTCCTCCTTGGGATGCATGGTGAAGAACTTACCCTACAGTCCTGGATAAAGTAACCCCCACCACTCAAGCTGGCAGTGAAAGCTATTATGAAGAAGCTAATATGAAAGTACTTGTAAGAAAAGTATGACTGTCTATATGACATAAGGAAAGTGCCAGCAGCTGGCACTCAAGAATATGTAGCACTTTTCCTGGGATTGTCAAGGACAGATAAAACTTGCTGTTATACACGTCTACAGGTTGCTGTGCACTGCTTGTTACATGCAGAGGGAAATCTGAATTTCTTAGGGATGTTGCAAATGCAGGCGTAGGAATGAGGCATCTCTATACCAGTCCATACCAGTCTGTTTCTGGAGACCTCCATGGTCCCTAATGTGTTGGAAGGATCTTGCGGCCTCTACCCTGAATCGCCAAAGTTTCACTGCTCAACAGGGCAAGCTGCAAAAGTCAGTTAGTCAAAGTCAATGTGCAAATCAGAGTAAGTGTTAACAGAGGAAAATGTTTTAGAAAAATACCAGTGGAGGATAGCTGTGCTTTGAATGCACAAACCCTTGTTATCTTCTGGCAGGATCCAACTTTTTGTAGCACTTCTTTAAAGGGTGTTCTTTTACCAACAGCAATGAGTTCAAAATACAGCTGACCATGTTTTTTTCTCCCTTGGGGCAGCAGTGGTTGGGCTGTACCAAAACAGCTGAATGAGCAGAAGCAGTGTGCTGAGGATGCAGCCTGCAGTGCCTGGCCACATACCTACCTGGAGGGGGAGAAGTAGCACTGGAGCAGCCCCAGGCTTCACCGAATCCTTCCAACGAGCTCTGATACCCTCAGTGAAGAAATTGACACTAAAATGATCATAAAATCCAATTATTTCTTTAATTTTGTGTTTCATGTAGCAGCTAAATAAAAAAATTGGGGAGGGGATCAGTTTTTCTGTCAAGTATCATGTTTCTTCCATAAGGTCCTTTATAAAACTTTCCATGTTTTGTCCTTTTTATTTTTTTTTAAATAATGAGATCTTGCTGAAGGCTTAAATTTCCTTTAAATTTTTATCTTGTTCTAATTATGAAGAATATTTTTCATTGTCTTCATGTAAACACAATACATGAATCTAAGATGGAGAAGCTGAGCAGTGGTGTGGTGACAAGGCCTTTTTCTGGAGATTTCTGGAAAGGTTCTGCAAGTAAAGCAGACTTGGAATATAAGTCATTTAAATGAGTCTGTGTTTGAAACAGAGTTGAAATCTTTCAGATATTCAAGGTATTAGATCTAGGGAACTTAATTTTATTTTCACTGGTGTAATCCTACATACCCTAAAGAACATACCTAGTAAACTGTGCAAATGAGATCAGACTTTTGTCATAAGAAGGAAAGACATGAAGTTCATTACCACATCGGATCCTTACTAAAATTTTTGTGATGTTCAAATTCAGGATTTTCATTTAAGTCTGCCTTGGGGATATGCATGTATATTTATGGGTCATGTTCTGCTCTCTGCAGTATCACCCATATACAAAGCAGTCTTCAGTTTCAGTAATGTAAAATGTAAATGAAAGCACATTTAACGCAGATGACGCTGTCACAGATCCTTTAATATAGACGCTAGCACCAACCAGTAACCACAAAACCAGCTGATTCAAGTTAGTCTGCCAAACATAACCTTTTTCACAGCCATGTTGGCAACAGCCATGGTCAGTTGTAGGCACTTCCAATTCACTTAGTGATTACTGTTTAAGGATATTCTCCTTGTAAATCACAAAGGACCTCTTCATTGTGGGATTTCAGCACATTTATGTTTCTAACAGATCATAGCCAAGTTCTTTACAAGTTTTTTTTTTTAAATTTAAAAAGACACAGGTTTTGCTTGCCCCTTCTGCAGAACAGAACTGCGGACTGAAGGGAGATAACCAAGACACTCTGCCTTGTAGGCATTAAAACCACAGAGGCAACCTCTTTGACACACCCATCTGTGGAAAGGGTTTGCTTCCCAGCAGACACAGGCCGGCCTGTCACTGGAATGCACAGAGATGATGGCTTAAATTAAAACATTCATGTCTATCCCATAGTTCAATCAAGTTTTATGATGTCCCAGAGTCTTTCTCTTGTCATATTTTAATTGCCACAGTAAATGGGGCTACATGTTCCCCATTACACACAAACCTAAAGACCTGTAACACTATGAAAAAGTGCAATTACCAGAAAATATGCACTGTTCCCACTGAATTAATGTGTCACACCTATCCTGAGTATGGTGGAACTCACTTCTACAGCTGATACAGAAAAATGGGTCACTTTCTTATGTATAGCTCTGGGGAGCTGTTGCATTTCAAATTGTACATGCTCTATACTTATTATAAATTGATATAATATCTGTAAACTTTTAAGTCATTTTGGTTCACTATTCAAACTGAACAGTAATGATGAGGAACAAAAGTCCTGAACTGGTGCCCTTTTTTTAACTAAAAAAAGCCCCTTGCATCAGCAAAGAAACCTTAAATGTTATAAGAACAGATAAATTTATAAGATCTCCAAATCTTCAAGCCAGGCCAGAAAAATTGTGCTCTTACTTTTACTATATTAGCATTTCTTTATCCTGACCAGGCAAAATGGGCAATACAAATAAAACTGAATAGCAATTATATATTTTGGAACTCAGAAGATATATATGTTCGATTCAATTTTGGCATAGACAAAAATTATTTTGTATTTTATTCCTCTTCTTTCTTCCATCCCTGCTTTTTAACTAGTAGCCAACAATAACATTGCTACACTGTCAACTTATTTTGAAGTTCCACAATACTCAGTATTTCTTAAAATCATTGATCTTCAGTCATCTGAACATAGCCTCTCTTTCAAAAGAATTGCCCTCATAATAAGGTTACAAATATGTTCTTAGAACTGCAAGTGCTAGAAGGTATATGTAAACATTCTGTATGTTGCTATTTAGACTTATGATTTCAGAACAGTTCTGGCTGGCATGCATTAATGAGATGATGATGCTTATTTTTAATTGAGAGCGTATCAGACTCTGAGTTTCCAAGAATTCTAGATGTGTCTAAGTTATCACTTCTGCTTTTTTTTCCAACTTGCTACCATTCACTGCTTCTTACTCTTTTCCTCATACAGACAGAAATCCTGCTAGATTATCTATTTGTCTATACAGATGCCGGAAAGTATTTGGGAGTGACTTTGGCCTGCTGTATGGAGAAGGGACTGCTACTGTTTGGAAGACTTGGATCTAATATCAAAATGCTGGGTGACTTTTGGCAGAATATCTTACCACTCTATGCTCTTGCTTCCTCATCTGCTACAAGGGGATACCATGACCTTGAGACCTAGTGATAGAAAACTTTGTGCAAACTAGGTTGTAGTACACAAAATACAGCCAGCATTCCTCCTCCAGAGAATGTGCAGACTGGCTACACTGGTACAGGGTGAGTAAAAGAATACTGCAATCCTTTTTTTCCTTCTAGTTCTACTTCTGCATCTTCTATTTATATTTCACAGTGGGTTTTTAGGAATTAACTGAAGCATACAGTAATATAATTTTTTCTTCTGAGACTCTGTGAGCATGAAATGAAGCTTTCAGAAAGTGTAGAAACCTTCTCATGTGCTACAAAGAGCCATTGTCAGCCAGAGCCAGCAGACTGCAGTAGAGGTTGCTTGGATGACTAGTGGAGACCCTGTTTCAGGTGAACATCAAATCACATGCTCACTCTGAAGCATGTGAGCAGTCTCATCCAGGAAAACAATTAGGCATTAGATGTTTAAATCACTAACCTTGTTCCTGCTTACCAAGTGGCATAAGCATGAGGTGTTTGATTCTCAGCAAAGCCAATGGCAAACCCCTCATGAAGAGCAGGCCACATCAAGGTCAGTGACTAGGGATCAGCCCAACCACATGCTCCAAAGAGTGCCCAAATCAGACTGTCAAGGTTTGTGGGAGTCTTCCCACAGATGGCAGGGCACTGTTGCAATTCACCATTTCATTATTTTCATTTTGGACATGTAACTCCATTGAAAACCAGTTTTGAATCTATAAAACTGATTTAATTCAGTGGTAACCAAATCTCAAATATTCTGTGGGAATTATTTTTTCCTTATCTTAATATTTTACTCAGAACTAATGTAAGTTTCTCTCTTACCTTCTTTTCAGCTTATTCTCTTATGAGAGAGTGGTCTCTCCTTTGCTCCTTTTGCTTTCACTCCTTTTTCTTGCCCTCATAATTTCATTTTTAAAAATACTACACAGAGCATATATTTTCAACCAAAAAGATTGATTTTTGGTAAGATGAAATATCAATAGATTTCATGATTAAAAGATCTGAAGAAGTTGCACAGTAGAGCCTGCTAAATCATAAAATGCACCAGGAGAATCTTGCAAATTTGTAGTGCTATGTTTTATGCTAAGGCCTACTGCATTTGTTCAGACAGGACAGTGGACATGGACAGACAAATAACCAAAAAAGAATATCAGTATATCAGACAATTTTCACAGCTAGAACTTTAAACTGAGCCAGACTAATACAAAAGCTACTTTTGTACAAATATGCTACTTGTTCATTGGATTTCATTCTTAAAGTCAAAATTTCATTGATATAATTATATAATGCAGAAGGGAAAAAAATCCTACAAAATCCCATTTTTGTGGATGACACTGTTTATGTATTATGAGTATATATTTCATTCAAATTTCAGTATCTATATTAATGAACTAATATGATCAGTTTATCTACCTAGGAGAGAGAAAAGAGATGGTCCTCCATTAGCAGAAGCCTAATAGGTGTGCTCTGAATTGGTTAGATTTAGTATAACATTGGTGATTGTTTCTCTATTAGTTTGCTTTATACTAACCATTTGTATTGACCTTGCATGGCAAGGTTTTGGTAGTGGGAGCGTACAGGGGCGGCTTCTGTGAGAAGCTGCCAGAAGCATGTCCGAGAGCCAGTGCCAGCTGGCTCCAAGATGGACCCAACACTGGCCAAGGCTGAGCCCATCAGTGACAGAGGTAGCACCTCCGGGATAACATATTTAAGAGGGGGGAAAAGTTGCTGTGCAACAGTAATTGCAACTGAAGAGAGGAGTGAGAATCTGTGAGAGAAGCAGCCCTGCAGACTCCAAGGTCAGTGAAGTAGGAGGGGGAGGAGGTGCTCCAGGCACCGAAGCAGAGATTCCCCTGCAGCCTGTGATGAAGAACATGATGAGGCAGGCCGTACCCCTGCAGCCCACGAGGACCCCACACCGGAGCAGGTGGATGTGCCTGAAGGAGGCTGTGACCCTGTGGGAAGCCTGCGCTGGAGCAGGCTCCTGGCAGGACCTGTGGACCCGTGGAGAGAGAGGAGCCCACGCTGGAGCAGGTTTGCTGGCAGGGCTTGGGACCCTGTGGGGGAACCCACGCTGGAACAGTCTGCTCCTGGAGGACTGCACCCCATGGAAGGGACCCATGCTGGAGCTGTTCATGAAAAACTGCAGCCTGTGGGAAGGACTTAGATTTGAGAAGTTCATGGAGGACTGTCTCCCATAGGAGGGACCCCACTCTGGTGCAGGGGAAGAGTGCGAGGAGTCCTCCCCCTGAGGAGGAAGGAGCAGCAGAGACAACGTGTGATGAACTGACCGCAACCACTATTCCCCATCCCCCTGTGACACTCAGGGGGAGGAGGTAGAGAATTAAGGAGTGAAGTTAAGCCTGGGAAGAAGCGAGTGGTGGGAGGAACGTGTTTTAAGATTTAGCTTTTGTTTTCTAATTATACTACTCTGATTTTTATTGGCAATAGATTAATTTCCCCAAGTTCAGTCTGTTTTGCCCATGACAGTAATTGCTGAGTGATCTCCCTGTCCTTATCTCAACCCAAATTTTGTTATATTTTCTATCCCCTGTCGTGTTAAGAAGGGGAGTAATAGAATTGCTTTCATGGGCATCTAGTGTCTAGCCAGGGTCAAGCCACCACACCTTTAAAAAAGAACTTATTCATATACACACACTGTTTGCAAGGGTATGCGCCTGGATTCTGTGCCTCTCAGACTAATTAAATCATTACTGTCAGTAAGTCAGTCAAACCAGTTCAGGGCATACAGGTAGTGTAATATTGCCAGTGATGACATTATATCAACCCTCAGTTGCTTTTATAGTGGGCATGCTTAAGAAAAAACATCTTCTTAATTAGCAGAAAACCCCAGAAGAAAATTGTAACCAGGAGTTATCATTTGTCGTCTGCCTCCAGTTTCTTACAATTTAGACAGCAAACAATCCAGCACATGAGTTTTGTTTTGTCACAACAAAAACTATGAATTTTATAGCATGGCTCTCATTATTTGTGCTGATTTATTGTGAGTCAATATAAATGGCACAACCATGGTAAAGCATGCTTCAAGCTAATTACCAGCTTGTGACATTATGCCAGTTACCTTAATTAACTGCACTGATCAGTGCTACCTATAAAAAGCTCAACGGGTGCTACTGTTTATACAGCATCCCGTGATTTAAAAATGGAAGTCGTCCTTCCTGGTTTTAACCACACTGATCTGTCATGTGAGAGTTGTGCCACTCTTGTGGATCATGCCAAATCTAGCTAGGTTACTCATTGCCTCACAAGCTAAGAAAACATTATGTTGGACTACCACTGCCTTCCTGAAGACCTCAACTAAATCAATTTTTGTTGAGCAAAGGTTATGGGGGTCTTCTAAGGACAGTTTCCATAGCAGAGGCATGTATGAGGGCAAATAAAGTGCTCTAGACACCTTTGTTTGTCCCCAGGACAGAACATAGAGCACAAAGGAAGATATTCACTAAAATGCAGAATAATAGCCAATGAGATTTACAAAGGATGTTTATGTAGTTGGGCACTTAACACCCACTGAAGCTAGTGGGAATTAGTCAGTAAGAGGCAGTTCCTGATGACATCTTCATTTGAGCACCCAAACACTGAGCCACACTAAATCAGTGGGCTATCATGAAAGCACTCGCACTAACAATTAATATCAGCCTCCACGGTGAGTCACAGGTACTAAAATGTGTGTGGGAATGCTTGTTGCAAAGGCAGATACTGCCTCCAGAAACCATTGCACCTACATTTTGTACTGTAATTTCCTTCTAACTCATGGAATTCCTAAAAAACACACAACTATACACTTACAATAAAAGCCTACACAAAAAGTTCTGAGTTAACGTGTTTCCCCATGACAAAGATCAATCCCTATTCATGATAGACCCCCCAGCAATGTGACTATTCCTCGTCTACATATGAACATTCTAGAAACATTTTAGAAGAGTGAGCAGGAGAACAATATTTATTAAAATCATCAGGAAAGTCAAGATCCTCTGTCATTTTTGTCATCTTCAAAAATATTCCTAGGGCATTTTTCAAACTAACACTCCCTTCCTTTAATGGCTTGTTATTTCAAAATAGGTTGTGTATTTTTGCATATATATAAATAAGAAGAGTTTTTCTGGACCAGACCAAAGGTCCACCCTGCCTGTAACAGTGGCCATAAGCACAAGCGATGCAAGACAGGCATCTCTGACTCTTCCTTCTAGTGCTCTCCTCGCAACCTCTCACCCTTTTCAGTTCACAGACCTCCTGAGCCTGACATGGTTTCTTAGGAGACTCTTCCTCCATGAATTTGTCCCTCAGCCCATGCATTATTTTGGCACCCTTCCACACCCTGACCCCTATCAGCCTGATGAACCAGAGCCTCTGCTAGTGCTGAATCCAGCCCCACTTTAGTTCCCTCCTACACTCATATTGGAAAAGACCGCAAATGAGTGACCCCGCCTAATGCATTGCACTCATGATTTGATAGATCCCTGAGAACAAACCACACTGGCCTGATATCTCAGACATGGCCAGCCTCTGCCAAATCCTTCCAAGTGCCATGCTTTGCACAGGCCAGTTGAAGGATTGCCATCAAGTTGCTGTGAAGCTCAATGGCAACACAGGTATGGCAGGGTGGTTTTCTGTCCTCTTCACAAACATTAGCTTTCTAAAAGTCTTTTATTTTCTAAGCAGCTCACTTGATTTGCATGTAGAACTGGTAAAAGCTAGATAATAGCCGTCAGCATAGTTGTGAAAGAATTTCAAACGCTTTATTTTTGGAAGATTCAATTTGAGCTAATTTTGTGTGCTGGGCAGTCAATCAACAAAATTATTTCATATCAGTAGAAGAAATACTCTGAATCCAGGCCTTTGATGGGACTGATACCACTGGCATGGTCACGTGGTGTGAGGAGAAAGGAGCTACCGATAGTTTTTCCTGAGGCAGTAACAGTGAGATCCTGGGGGGACACAGTAGGATAAGTCACCATGAGTTACAGTCAGGGATGCCTACTGAAAAGTGGAGCAGGGGTGATTTGGACCTTTGGGATCTCTGTACGGAGACAAGTATGATTTCCAGAGCAAAAGCCACACGTTGCCACTGGGAATTAAGAGGCTGGCTTCTTGTGTGTTTGTTTGTTTGTTTGTTTATTTATTCATTCTTGCTGCCTTTTTTCTTTCACTGATTGCTAAAAAGAAAAGAAAAAAAACCAGCATCTACTGAGCCTAATGAACAATGTTCTTTTCTTCTAAAAGGGGTGAGGGGGAGTTTGGCTTTTTACATGCCAAAAAAATGACTAAAGCAATCTGCTTCACATGGTGAAGTTTATGTGTGCAGGCAATGTGATTTTTCAAAGCTCACTTCGAATGCCCTGAGTCAGAGCATGCATGCTGGCAAAGCTCCTGCTGCCAGGGCCTCTGTCAGCAGTCCCACACATTTTTTCCCCATCCGTCTACCATCCCTCTCTCTTGACCTTGGGTGGTCTCCCTAGTTTAGGGGCACAGGTACAGAGGCTCAGGGTTAGTTAAGCATTTTGTGAAGTCTTGTTGACTCCAAGGAATTGGGCAGGTGTCCTCAGCTGAGACTCACTGTATGAGGATGGGGCTGATAACCTCCCACTCCTGCAGGGCCATATCCCAACACTCTGAGTATGGTATAACAGTGTTCACGCTATGCATGCTGCAGCATGGGGATGGAAATTAATGTCCTTACCGAAAGTGCTGTTACTGAAACATGGCCTCACCCTGTATCTCCTCTTGGTCTTGGCTCTCTCCCTTTTTCAACTACCCTGTACCACATAGCTAAATCTTTACCTACCCTTTCCCTTCCCTCCCATCCCCTGCCCCTTCAGTTCCTCTCTCCTTTCCTTATCTTGCAATAAGCAATTCCTCCATCACCGAGCTCTGATCTGCACATGTCTCTCCTCCAAATCCAGCAAGTCTTTTTCATTCTTTTGTGTTCACCTGGCCAGTGTCTTTTGTGTAACAGTTACAGGTCCACTCAGGGAAAGAGGCAGGAGACACTGCAATTGCTCAATGCACTCAGGGAATGTCTGCGATCGCTTGCTTTAGGCAGCCCCTATGGGACAGGTGAATTCTTCAG
The DNA here is from genome assembly GCF_030463565.1 of Pelecanus crispus. Taxonomy (NCBI): domain Eukaryota; kingdom Metazoa; phylum Chordata; class Aves; order Pelecaniformes; family Pelecanidae; genus Pelecanus; species Pelecanus crispus. The sequence goes on from NC_134676.1 coordinate 40,187,245, forward strand.
TCTAGGGCCGTATTTCAGAAAATTTACTCACTTTCTGTTTGCAGATCATGAAGCCTTCCAAGATACAGTCCTACAAGCAGAAAGCAGAACGGTGCAGTTTTAAACAGGGTTCCTATACCCTTTAAGCACATTCACCCATCCATGATAAATGTGGCTTGGAGCAGCAAAGCCCATGATTCATGGTGCTGCAGCATGCACCAGATTAGTTTGCCTTCCTAAAGGAAGTTATAGCTACTGATTGGGGTAATTAGAAAGTACCAATTCACTGCAAGACAAATACAGGTGAAGCCACACCAGTCACTACTTTTTCCTTATGGGGTCAGCCAGATTTCACCAATGGGGCAGAAACTGTGTTACTGCTTAGCCTCCATCCCCTCCAGGGGCAGTCTTAGGAAACCACACAGCTTGCCTCAGATGTCCTGAACAGCCACCCTTCGGCAGAAAGAAGTAGGCCCAGCAATTTTAACAACACAACAACCCCTGTTGTGTTATTAATGGTCACAGACACCTGCCTTTCCTCTAATCTCCTTCCCTCAGGCTGCCAGGACTTGCTGTGGAGCCCTGGAAACAGGATGGTTGCAGCTGTCCCTGCTCCCCACTCCTCAGGTCCACACAGGGAAGCACGTTGCCAATGCCAAACAGCTGCAAGGGTTGTCCTGAGCTGGACAAGTCAGCTGCTAGCATCCTGTGACTTTCATATCCATCATCTCGTATCACCTGCTTGTAGTGCAGGCAGGGGGGAGAGAGAGGAGAAGTAATCTGAGATAGAGCAGTCAGCTCAGAGAAAGCTCAGAAGACAGGGAGAAGAAGGCTGGTCTTAATCTGTAGACTTTCAAACCATCTTTTGGTGGGTGCAGCTCCATTTTTATTATGGTCTTTGCACATAGTAGGTTGAACCCTGTTCCTTTTCCTGCTGTATAGAAGGTAGGTGGGTAGCCCTGAGGACTTGGGGTTTGAAACTTTGCAAGCCTTCCAAAATCATATGCTGATGCCTAACTATTTTAAGAAAGCACTTGTTGCAACTGCACAAGTAGGTACATGTATGTGTACAAAAACAAAGTTCCCTGTTTGTTTGTATGCATGGGTGCTGTAGCTCTGTGTGCCTGGAAGCCACAAAACTCTTCTTTTTGAGTCTCCAACCAGAGCATCACTCCAGTGTATGCTGCACCACACACAAAAAATCCTTGAGCCATCCCAGAGACTAACCCTACTTTCAAATACACAGAAGAGCATTCCTGTTTGATCAGGGCTGTTGCCTGTTGTGACTCCTTAAACCAAGTGCTCAACAATTCTGCATTTGTTTTTAAAACCAAGTCATCATGGGAGAAGGAGTAGCCTGGTGCTCAAATCTGCATCAGAACTTCAAAACAAATATTGAGCAATGTAAGAAATGACTCATTCATGTTATTACAGGTTGTTTCACTGGTGCAGTTGGATGAAGTGAACAAAAATAGAAAGAGACACACCAGCTGCTTTTGAACAATTTTTTCAACCCAGCGACAATAGGAGTGTCTGCTGAGTCACCCCCAAAGTTGTCATCAAAGCCACACCTCACAGTATCTCCCCAGCCAGTAAGAAACAGTCCTCTCCAACCAGCCAATTCCCCTCTCTGCTCTGGATTACCCAAGAAATTAATCAGATGCTTACAACACTGCAGCTGCAAAGCCTGAGAGTCATTTGTTTTTGGGGAAAAAAAAGAGCAGAAAGCTGAAACTGGTAAATGAAATTAGCAGGGTAAGGACTCCCAGCCCCTTTAACACTTTTTTTATTTCTTATTCCCAGAAGACATTCTGAGTAAGACTGCCCAGACTGGCAAGCACAGCAATCAGGTAGTCAAGGAAATGTCAGGTTTCCTCCTGACCTATTTTCAAACAAGGGAAATATCTTTCCCCGGAGCTGATGTCAGATGATGCTCCCAATTAGTCTGCATATTAAGTAAACATGGTGAAGGGGCACTCGAAGTGTCTGCTTTCCATCCTGCTCCTTTGGCTTTAAATGTATTGCCTAATAGCCAAAGCATTCCTATTTATGAATGACTGCAAAAGCAATATGCCAGTGCTCCTCACCAAACAGCTATATATCTCTTTAAAGAGTGGGACTGATTCTTCTTTCCTTTATACTAGCTTTACATCCATGTAGTTCAGCTGAGTTCAAGCAAGGCAATGAGAGGATTTCTTCATTTCAACAAGAAAACTAGCTCTGCATTTTGGATGAACAGCATTAAAATTATGAGCTGTTTGCAGTCTTTTGTTACCAATTAAGTCTTTGGTAGCAAAATACATCTTCTCATGTTCTAAATTACAAAAGCTGAGCTCAGTGTTAACCTGAGGAAAAGCCTGGTAACTGCTGTCATCCATCCCTTCCCCTCTACACCACCTCACACTGGCTGCAGGCACTCTGGGAGTGTTGAAAGGAGGCGGTGCTGCCGGACAGTGTAAGGCAAAGACATCAGCTGGGTTTCCCCACTTTCTGTCAGGGGGTGAGCAGGAAGAAAAGCTGAATGATGAATACAGAGCTCCCTCCAAAACAGGTTATTGATTAGTAGCTGAAATAAGGGGAAAGGCTAAGATGCTGTACTACATGACATGGGCTTGAAGAGGGTTCTGCTGAAGTCAATAATCTTGGGGTGATTTAGATGAGCTGGAAAGAGTCCAGCTGAATTCAACAAAACTGTGCCTTTCTGCAGGAGCTGAAGACACTGCGCTTAAAGTTTTATGTCACTCATTCCACTAAGCTTGGTCCTGCAGGACAGGACACCACAGGTGACCAGGTCTCAGTCATTTGCTTTTGGTCTCAATGCAGCTGTGCCTGGAAAGTCTACACTGTGAAAAGCCTGTTTTCAGTTCCCTCCTTTTTAAGTATGCATGAATATGGCTAATCCATCTGTGGTCACCTGAGCATCTTTTGGTTCTTCTGTCCTGTTCGGTGTGACCTTTTTGGACTAGCGATTTTGATTTGGAGGCCTGATGCCATTTAAGACGTGATTTTTATAATGTCTGAAGAACCCACATGCTTTTGGTTTTATTCAGCAGATCTCCAGCTATCTAATTTAGGCACTCTCTCTGCTAAGATAAAAGAGGGATACTAGCTTGTAATGTATGTGCCCAGTGTTAGGGCACAGAAAACTTCAGTTAAAAGCCTGCCTGAAGGAAGCCTTCTCATAATGTTCTTAAAATACTTTCTGCTTTCACTGAGATAAAGCCCTTAATCCTTAGGTAGAAGACTGAGTGCTCAGATTTTACACTGTATTGTTACATATAAGAAATACCCACCTACACACTAGATAAAAAAAAAAAAAAGGAAAGCTGAGACCTTTACCATATTGTTGAGATATTGTTGTGGTGGGAAGGATATAAATTGGAAAGTATAGCAAAATGGCATGTGATGCTCAGGCACAGGTATGAGAGGCACAGAGATATGTCCTGGAGACCTGTATAGCTCTCAATGCACCTTATGCTTCAGACAGTTTCCATTTGTCCCTCATCAGCTGTGTGGGAAGAGTTGACAGTAAAAACAGTGATACTGAACAGCATTCCTGTGCCTGGAAAAAAAGATATTAAGAGTTTCACCTCACACTGTCCTCCTCCTTCCCATTCAATAAAAGCAAGAAAATATGGAAATTATCAAGCTATACAACTTTTCAGCTTCAAATCAGTAAGCATCTTCCACTAGTAAATAGGGTTAGGGTTCTGCTTTCCTTTCACTCACTCATGTCAGCCTCCTGAGGAAAATATTCCTCCTATTAGTCAAAAAAGCTTTGCCTGTTTTGTGTCATATCCTTAAATAAAATGTTCTACCTATATACATAACTGCTCCACCCACTGACTCAGTTATCACTGACCAAAGCTGTATGTTTGTTTTCTTGTTTTTTAACAAGTCTTAGTTAATGCAGGAAAAAATTATCCCCAAATTGTAAGCCTGTTTTAAAACTGGTTATAGCTGCAGCTCACAGTACCCTCCAGTGTGTGACAATATTCATACAAACAACCTGTCAAATTTCCCCAAAGTGTATTGCACTGAAATCACAGTAATCATTAAAGCTTTATCTATTTTGTAATGCCATCCACACAAGGCACACTTTGTAAGGACACTAGCAGAGTAGGGAAGTGGTGCACATCTGACTGTACGGCACACCTGAGGAATGTGGCATGACAGTTCCAACTCACTGTGCCACAAATGCACAACACAAGCAAGGAAGCCTTTCACACCCTCACAGTGTGCTTATAGAGTATCAAAGTACCTCACCTATTTGCTGTTATAGTCCCATTGCCAAAGCAGTGCTGCTTTGGCACCAAACGGGACACAAAACTATGCATTTAACCTAACTGGATTTAAAAAATGAAACTTGTACAGAATGAGAAAGGAAGAGATCATAACCATTGTTTAGTGAAGAGCAGTGCTGGATGAACATCTGTGCACTTAGCTATTCTTTTAAGCCAGCAGAGAAGAATAGCTAGAAACAAAAGGTATTCTTGTGAATTGGAAAGCACAGCAAATTTCCAGTCTTCCATTGTCAGGAGCCATCTGAAATGCCTTTTTGTGAAGATAGCTTCCGGAAAGAACACCTTTAGAAAGCTTTTGTTTCAAGAACAGGATTAACTCAGTCAGTGAACTGGTTTTCAACTACTCTACAGGCTTTAGAATTGCTACACGGTTGTGAGGGTAAGAATCTGTTCACAGTTTCCTGAACGAGGAGACAGACTGTGATTCAGGCTACTTGTACCTCTTGTATTGATGGATGTTTACAAACTTTCATCTCACAAAAGGTTCTCTCACTTATGTGCTTAGAAACACCAGATGTCACATTTCTGGTTGATTTTCTGTTCATCAAATGGACACATCTGCTGAGACGTGAAGTAAAATTCATTTAAAGTAGAAATGAAATACTTGATAAATACTGTCCAAGCAGGTCATAGAAAGAAAACCACAGGAGCAAGTGAACTATTACAAGATAAAGTTGCAACTTCTGAATATTAAATATTGCCTGGATATTAGCTACCAAAAAACCCCTCAAGACCCTCTTCAAAGCCTGTTCCCTCAGGTTTGTCCACAAAAACACTGGTGGTTCCCACCACTCCTTTCCCCCCCACACACACATCAGGTTGGGGGTTTTAGTACAGCCAGTTCCCACACTTCATGAATCCTGCCCAAAATCTAGTGTAGCCAAGCCAGGGACAGAAGAGACACCTTTGCAATCCAGGCTGAAATCTGTCTCAAATAACTGCATACCGAGTTGCAAACAGTTATGTACCACATGTCTCTGTTTTAGCTAACAGAAACTCCAAACTCTGATTTGCAACCTGAGGGAAGAGGTGGGCACCACCCACTGAAGTGCTTGCTCAGAAAGGAGGGATTGCTGTCCACTCGTAGGAACACAACATTGTGGACCCTGTTAATGCCAGTAAGAGCCAAGGCAGAGCTCAAACTGCTTCAGCACCTCATCCCCGTATCCTTCTCCCTGTAATTTCTATACAGTAGTCAAGGTGAAAATTAATATGACACTGAGCTCCATTAATTCTTTCAAAACCTGTGCTGAACATCTGTAGAGATGCTAGCTGATGTCCAAAGCCATGTTGCCATGGTGGATAGAGCACAGGCAGATGGGAAGCAGAGTAAGAAGTTTCTCATTTGAACCTAGGTCTTAGCAAATCCTTAGTTCCTGCTGTGTTTGGAGGTTTCACCATCTGCCAATGTGGTATGACTCTCAGATGGCAGTTTGAGGCAACTTCCCTTGGTAGACCCCCTCAGGACTTTCTCTGGACCTCAGAATGATTCCTGGTTATAATGTCTGGAATCACTCAGCAATTCCAGTTATTAAAAATGTGGATACAGATTTGTGTGTCTCTCTCAGCATGCAGCAAAATGAGCAAAAAATTTTCTCAAGGAGTTGTACACTGTGTCTGTGATATGCAGTGATCTCACAATCAAATCTGAATAAATCCAGTCTAAATGCAATGCTGCATGACATCACATGCCTGCCAAAACAGACTTACTAATCATGGAACAGAAGAATTCTTGGCAGAGTTTCAAAGCTACTTCAGAAGTTTATTAGAATGAGGCATTAAGTCATGGAAGGGGGAAAAAGTCAGAGACAACAAGAGCACTACTCAGCTATGTTAATCATTCTTTTAGTATGTTACATAGCAGATCGAAATGGCAAAGAGGACGGGGTAAAATGAATGTGCTACAGGACTTCTGGCAGAGCAGGTCCCATTTTGTAGCTTGCTGAGCAGATATTACAGTGGGTGCAACTTTTCTAGGCTTTATTTTTCCTTAGAAAGGGAAAAGCAAGTTATGGAGACACAGAATGTTAAGGTTTGTCTAGCATCATTCATTAATACCTAGTCTTCATTACTAGATGGACAATAGCTAAATTTTTCTCCATATTTCTTTAGTATCTTCTATCCAAGATCACAAAACAAATAATAAAATTAGTGTCTTGATATATATAATTACAATGACTGAATTGCATCAGTATAATATCCTTTGTCTCCATCATGCTAGTCTGGCACACTACTTGCCTGTGCTTGCAGTGCCGAGGAGTAACACCAATTTTCTTGGCCTAAATCAGCTTCAGGAGGACACAAATCACAAGCAAACCTGCAAGAAGGGGAAGAATAGGGGCCTCCCATGCAGGTAGGAGTCTGTGCTCTCTCTGTCCTGTTCTCAGGGACACGGAAGTACTCGCACCCCTGTGAAGGACACCTGCCATCCAAAGACAGAGTGGAGGCAGTGGGACACATTGGGACAGGGTTGGGACATGGTGCCATTCACTCCTGCTCACACAGAATAGTCTGCTGAAATGTGTGTTGTCTACTATCTTCACTGGGCAGATGAGCAAAAAGCTAGCATGGAAATTACATGCCCATGTATGTCAAAACATTGCCAATTACTATTTCAACAGAAGCATGTGGAGCCTCCGGGCAGTATCTGATACCCATTGGGTACTCTTACCGTACTTCACCAGGCAAGCAGAAATTATCCCAATCACTGGATGAAGTGGGCTGCTAATGCACTTAAACCCCCTTACTAAATTATTAAGGCAAAATTCAGCCACAGAGAAATTAACCTGCTGAAGGGCTTTAAAAATATAACTGTTTCTTTTGAAGCATCCTTGCTTCAGCTCTTCAGTTGTTACAGCTCATGGAGCTGATTTGCCTGTGAATTTTTTTTTTTCCTTCTTCAAGTTTTTGTCCCAGATGAGGTCTCTAATCCAACCCACTGTATTGCCTCACAAAGAGTTTGTATCTTTACAACTGAGAGTGTATGTAACTATATGAAAATAAATCCATTCATTAAGGCACATTTGGGTTGGAGTATTCATTTCACCTGTGACAATGAAGGGCAGAGTAAAAGTTAGAATCATAGAATCATAGAATAGTTTAGGTTACAAAAGACATTTAAGATCATCCAGTCCAACCATTAACCTACACTACCAAGTCCACACTAAACCAACCAAGGGTAGACTAGACTAAAACATGTCCATGTCTTACGAAAACTACCTTTCATTAAATTATATTTTTTCCTTCATTTCCAAGGGCTATTTATGAAAAGGTTTTGCTATGCAAATGTAGTCATGATCAACTGGCTAAAGAACTACGTTATTTTTTCTATTGTTTACTTGGGGTCTGTAACAGGTAGTATAAAAAATCAGTACAAAACTTGAAATGTAATCTGATTACATACCACAAATCAACTGCAGTTATAATCAGTTCCAATCAACAACTCTGAAAATTGTTCTGCATGTCTTCTGAAAATGTGTACATCTGTCCAAGTGTCAAATCGGAATATCTTCAAGTATTTCAAGGAAATGACTCTGGAAACCCACATTGGTTTTTAGGTTGAAAAAAAAGTGTAAAGTTATTGAGATGTTTAAGCATCTTCTAAATATTACACATAGGACACAGAGGGAAAATATAATCTCCAGATGATTTACTATTTATTTACTCTGCAGGAAAGAGAACTGTTAAAGAAAAAGGGTGAAGATCACAGTAGGAAAGCAATAAAGAAATGAGTAGCACCTTAAAGAGGGAAAAAACCATATAAACTGGGACTACAGACTGAGGGTTTGACCTCAATTACTATTTACTGTTCAGAAACTGAACCTAATGTCATACTGCAGAGAAAATAGGCATTTCTTATAGCCAGCAACCCAGAAAATGTAACAATGTAAATGAATTGTTTTTCTGTTGTCCAGCATCCAGTGAACTACAGCAGTTCAACATGTCTTTGTGCCTTACACCCATTTTTTTCCCAAGATACAATCAAATAAAGAAGTTCTTCCAAGAAAAACCTCCCTAATGGTGATTTGCTTCTGAGAGACAAACTTCTGAGAGAAGGTTAACCAGGAACAAAGAGAGATGTAACAAGTATCCCTTCTTTCTCCTCCATGAGGTAATGTCTTTGTGTGGTATTGAATTGTGACTGTTATGATTATGGGAAATTTTTTTTGCCCAATATTTTAAGAAATATTTTAAAGTCATAACAAAAATGTGCAGCAAAGCAAAAAAAACCCAACAGACCTAAGCAGGCTAATATTGGTAACAAAAGGCCATGCTTTGCCCAGGGCAATATGCTGTACAGTGGAAGTGCAGTGATGACAGTCACCAGCCACATTGCCCTTCCCGTTCTAGATGAATCATCTTTGCCTTCCTCGTCTTTACTCATAGTTTCGATACCAGCTCCTTCCGATGACAGCCTATTTATCAGGACCATTGGGCAATGCATCAGCTTATTAACATTGACAAGAAAAGCAATGGTAATAGAAAGGGCCCCAAGGTCAAACTCCTAGTGGCTGGCTTGGGTGCATAGTGAAACTATTGCTTCTGCTATTTGTTGCCCTGTCTGGACTCTCAGCAAGCCCAGCCTTGAGTGTGATGGTCTTTTGTCAAGTGGCTGCTTCGTAAAAATATGTCTGGGTCCATGTGGACTTCAGCTCTTACATCATTCTTTCCATCACTCTTCTAAGATTTCAAGGCCACAAATTATTAGTCTGCATTTAATTTATGCAAGCATTGTGCTGGCAACCAAATCCATCACGAGCTACTTGAGCATTTTACCCCAGGTTTCATTCTCAGCTTAGCTGAATATGGCAAATGCAATTAAGTATGAATAAGCTGTCATACTTAGAAAAAAATGCACATCATATGGGATAGTTTATATACTGAAGGCTCTAATTTGGTTTACCTGACTCACATATCCCTCAGGGAAACAAAAAAACCCAAATAAACTACATTTTCGGGGGGGGGGGGGGGGGGGGCGGCGGGGAGAGGCAAGGGGTCTGTCGTGTTTAGACAGATGCTTAGCTGGCAAATGTGTGTTCTGGTCAACAACTGGTTGTTACCACCACAACCAGTGTAGGAAAAGGAATTATAGAAGTACTCCCTTGTCCATTTCAAAATGTTTTTATCCAGCCAGGTGGTTAGAGTTGACCTACCTGACTTTTTCTGATGTGGATAACTCACAGCTCATGGGATCCCTTCTACTGGCACAAGCCTTTGGATGGTAACCTTTGTTTGGCAGATCGTAGCAAAAAGCTGGTAACAATAACCTCCTCATCTGGCAGAGAAACATTCAGAAGCGGACAGACCCTGTTTTAGATGACCCAGAGCTTCTGCAAATGATGGTCCCCAGGAGGTGCTGACCAAAGCACTCTACCTACCACAAATGTCAAGAGAAAGTACTGACAGAAAAAAAAGATCCCTCCCATAATATAAACCCATTGCTTTCAGATTTTTATAGACTAGCTGAGTCCTTGAATAAGCATCTTGAAATTAAGATGACATTATACCACAGGTACTTCCAGAGAGTCACCCACTGTCAGGCAAAGCTGGTCAGAGGACTACCATAAAATATGACAATGTGAAAATACAAGCAGGTAGGGTTAGCAGTTATTGTTTTCCATTATCCATTATTCTGTGGGAGATAAAACAGTTGCAGTCTTCAAGGCTGTGAATCCTGAACACTGAATTCACTACAGAAAAGAAAAAGTCCTCCACAGAGTAGAATATATTTCTAAGGTAACTCAAGTCATTTAAAAGTCAGAAGTCTTTGATGAAAAAAGGTTCGCTAAGCTACAAAGAGATGACTATTTATAAGCATTTCAGTAGCACCACAGGTGAACATGCTGCTCTACAAAGGCTTCTTTAGGCAAGCACAGCATAAGCCGCAAAATCCCTGCCCTGAGGAGACCACAGTCTGAGCTCCTTTATTCTTGCAAACAGTTGTGGTATACTACTGTTCTTTACACAGCTTAAAATATATGTATCCTACTAACCATAGTCAATAAATAGCCATTGACCATTATGATACATAGTTTAGTGATACAATGGGGTGTGCAAAACCACTACTAAGTATTTTCACACAAGTGTAAGACTCTTATTAGAGTTCAGTTAGTTAGAACTAGTCTTTTTTTTCTTCCCCCATTCTCCCTCTCCCCTCCTCCAATAACTTCATAATTATTTGTTCCAAAAGAATCATTCCATTCAGCAGATATTTGTAAAAATATCTTAATAATTCTAGAAGAACCTATGATAAAAAAATTAAAAACATGAGGCTAGTCATAGATGCAATCAGTTAATCCAGGCATCCCTTTCTGCAGTACTTTTGAAATAAGTGGAACTAAGTGTACTGTGGCAAGATGCAATGAAGTCACTGCAATGATTCTTCAGTAGGTCCTCCTCCCCTTGCTCTCCCATTCTCACTGAGGCACCAAAGGGCTTTCAGTTTTCTTTTTCAGTCAGTGCTTCTCACCTGCTGACACGATTTCCACTTCCATCTCTCTGCTGATGTCCCATGACTGTTAGTCCTACTCATACTCCATTTTCTATGTCTTGAGCTATTGTCTTGAGCTATGGGAGGAAGGCAGACTACTATACTGTTGACTTTATTCTAGTCATGTCTGAACAACAAACCTGTTTCAAGCCTCTTCTACACACATGTTGTCCTTCATCACTGCAAAATTGTTTCCCTGGTCTTTTATCTTGGTGTCACACTTGTTTGAAACTTTCCAGCTTTGCTGTGTGATGTTCAAGTACTTGCAGCCCTCACCTTCTGTTCCCTTTTCAAATTTGCTTTTGCCCATTTCTTAATCTCCTCTCCTGAAGAAAGAGATTACTACTATGATAGCTCTTCTTCCCCCTTCTGGCTGCACAAAACACTTTATCCCACAGAAAATGTTTACTCCTTCATCCACGTTAGTCATCTGTTGAACAACTTCTTGAATTGATTCACATGCTTACCTTCTATGCCTTTGCATTTCTCTTCACAACTCGCATCCATGATTGTGGCCTTATTAAAAAAAAAAAAAAAAAAAAGAAAGAAAGAAAACCCACAATTGATAAGTTTTAGACCCCAGAGGAATTACTTTCCATGCATCCTGTCTATTTTTTTTGTCCAAGTGCCATATGCAGTCATGATAACATAAGCAGATAGAAGCATACGGGCTGCAAGATTGGCCTTATCTTCTACAGGTGCTATGGCAATGAGTATTTCTGTAATATGCAGTTACAGAAACTGGAAGCACTTTTTTTTCTTCAGGTAACTCTGCTACATGTGTTCATTGATCAGTGAGAAGTGAATGGCTAACTCCACCCATTTTTTCTGTGCAATCTTCTCCTGAGATCTCCTTACACAGTTATGCAAAAAGCCAAGTGAT